>NC_073381.1:3225614-3554473 GCF_028641065.1 Leucoraja erinaceus | reverse complement strand
GAATCCTGCGCAGTCTGCCCATATGGGATTGGTCGGGGAACCTGTTTGAAATGTTTATATGCAACATTCTGCAATCAAAATATTATCTCTGCTCAATTTGTAATTTATTGATGGAGCTGGTTTTATTGGTGAACAATAATACAAAATTAATTTTATTTCAAAAGCACCTTAAGGGTGTTTGTTTTTGTACTCTAACTCTGTTAAAACTGAGCATTTCAGTCTGTATTTGAATGTCAATCATCAACAGAGTGCGTAGAATTTAGTAACAGCATCGTTATAAATAAGTCATCTCTGAGGTGGCACGGTGGTGCAGTGGGTAGAGTTGCTGCTTTACATCGTCAGATACCCAGGTTCGATTCAACAGGCGCTGTTCTCGCTGTGCGTGGGTTTTCTCCGGATGCTCCGGTTTCCTCCCACACTCCAAAGACGTGCGGGTTTGTAGGTTAGTTGGCTTTGGTGAAAATTGTAAATTGTCCCTAGTGTGTGGGATAGTGCGAGTGTACGGGGTGATCGCTGGTGACCGTGGACTCAGTGGGATGGAGGGCCTGTTTCCGCGCCGTATTTCTAAACTGAACTAAACTAAACTTTGACCTCTGGGCACAACAAAGAGATTTGCAATCAATGCAACACCTCTTGAGTCATGGCTGCAATGCAAAAGAATACAGAGGACTAAACAATCCTTTCAGTATTAAGGTAGACACAAAATGCTGGAAAAACTCAGCGGGTGAGGCAGCATCTATGGAGAGAAGGAATTGGCCACGTTTCGGATCAATACGGAGGACTAAACATAGAAACATAGAAAATAGGTGCAGGAGTAGGCCATTAGGCCCTTCGAGCCTGCACCGCCATTCAATATGATCATGGCTGATCATCCAACTCAGTATCCTGTGCCTGCCTTCTCTCCATACCCCCTGATCCCTTTAGCCACAAGGGCCACATCTAACTCCCTCTTAAATATAGCCAATGAAATGGCCTCGACTACCTTCTGGGGCAGAGAATTCCACAGATTCACCACTCTCTGTGTAAAAAATGTTTTTCTCATCTCAGTCCAAAAAGATTTCCCCCTTATCCTTAAACTGTGACCTCTTGTTCTGGACTTCCCCAACATTGTGAACAATCTTACTGCATCTAGCCTGTCCAACCCCTTAAGAATTTTGTAAGTTTCTATAAGATCTTCTAAATTCTAGCAAGTACAAACCGAGTCTATCCAGTCTTTCTTCATATGAAAGTCCTGACATCCCAGGAATCAGTCTGGTGAACCTTGTCTGTACTCCCTCTATGGCAAGAATGTCTTTCCTCAGATAAGGAGACCAAAACTGTACGCAATACTCCAGGTGTGGTCTCACCAAGACCCTGTACAACTGCAATAGAACCTCCCTGCTCCTATACTCAAATCCTTTCGCTATGAATGCTAACACACCATTGGCTTTCTTCACTGCCTGCTGCACCTGCATGCCTACTTTCAATGACTGGTGTACCATGACACCCAGGTCTTGTTGCATCTCCCCTTTTCCTAATCGGCCACCATTCAGATAATAGTCTACTTTCCTGTTTTTGCCACCAGAGTGGATAACCTCACATTTATCCACGTTATACTGCATCTGCCATGCATTTGCCCAACCTATCCAAGTCACCTTGCAGCCTCCTAGCATCCTCCTAACAGCTAACACTGCCCCCCACCTTCGTGTCATCTGCAAACTTGGAGATGTTGCATTCAATTCCCTCGTCCAAATCATTAATATATATTGTAAATAGCTGGGGTCCCAGCACTGAGCCATGCGGTACCCCACTAGTCACTGCCTGCCATTGTGAAAAGGACCCGTTTACTCCTACTCTTTGCTTCCTGTTTGCCAGCCAGTTCTCTATCCACATCAATACTGAACCCCCAATACCGTGTGCTTTAAGTTTGTATACTAATCTCTTATGTGGGACCTTGTCGAAAGCCTCTGAAAGTCCAGATATAACACATCCACTGGTTCTCCCTTATCCACTCTACTAGTTACATCCTCGAAAAATTCAATAAGACATGATTTACCTTTCATAATTCCATGCTGACTTTGTCCAATTATTTCACCACTTTTCAAATGTGCTGCTATCCCATCTTTAATAACTGACTCTAGCAGTTTCCCCACTACCGACGTTAGACTAACTGGTCTGTAATTCCCCGTTTTCTCTCTCCCTCCCTTTTAAAAAAAGTGGGGTTACATTAGCTACATTAAACAATCCTTTAAGTATTAAGGTGGACACAAAATGCTGGAGTAACTCAGCCGGGACAGGCAGCATCTCTGGAGAGGTTTGCTTTCCTTTGTACGGCCATCTTTCTAAATGGTATCTTGTCTGTTTGAATAAGATCACCAATTAATCGTCTAAAGTCCAAGGTACAAGATACAAGCTGTCTCGCCAGTTTTGATTGGACTGGAAAATTACTCCCTTAGCTCAGCTAATTTGTATTCTCCTGAACTGCTGTCAGTGGATTTAGCAAACACACTATCTTTGATCGGACTTTACTGGACTTTATCTTGCACTAAACATTATTCACGCTTTTCACTTTCTCCTGTATCTGCCCGCTGTGGACGGCTCGATTGTAATCACGAACTGTCTGCTGACTGGTTAGCTCGCAACAACAGCCTTTCACTTACACATGACAATAGACAGAACTGAACTGGACTCTCTGCAGCCCTCTGAGTTGGGAACGTCTGGTCTGTGGACGACAGGACATCTCAATCAATCAATCAATCAATCAACCTTCATTGTCATCTTGCAAACAACAGTTGTACAGTGCAAAATGAAAAGACGTTTCCCAGGGAATAGCGGAGCATCGCACATGAAATTTAAAACATTTCACACATAATAACACTAAAAACAATCCAGTCCCTGATGGAACAGTATAAATAAATAGTTAAAGCAGGTAAAGCACAACGTTAAAATACAATAAACCAATCATAAAAATGTCTGGGGCAGCTGATTTGAGTGGCCAGTGCCAGTTATTAAAGTGTCCGTGCCAGCCGCAGAATCAAGTGACTGAGTACAGAGTGACTGTTTAGCAGCCTCACAGCCTGTGGCAGGAAGCTGTTTAGCAGTCTTGTAGTCCGGGCTTTGATGCTTCGATATCTCTTGCCTGATGGCAGGAGATCCAGGTGTATGTGGAGGGGGTGCAGTTTGTCCTTAGCAATTCTCTGAGCTTTTTGCAGACAGCGGCTGAGCGGATCTCACCTGATCCATTTACATTCCCAATCCAAGGAGGAGTTTCTCTTGCGCTTTAAATCTTTCGAATGTGCTTGCGACAGGGATGTGCCTTTGGACAGAGAGTAGATGTGAGGTGGACAGAGAAATATAATTACAGAACATGGAAACGGGCCCTTCAGCCCAACATGCCCATGCCAACCAAGATGCCCCATCTACGATAGTCCCATGGTCTGGGTTTGACCCATAACTCAGACAGCATCTCAGGGGAAAAGGAATGGGTGACAATTCAGGTCGAGACCCTTCTTCAAACGTCACCCATTCCTTCTCTTCGGAGATGCTGCCTGTCCCGCTGAATTTCTCCAGCGTTTTGTGTCTATCTCCGGTTTAAACCAGTTTAATATGCAGTTCCTTCTTACACAAATGTGTGAAGTTATTGCACATGCAAATCAACTCAATTTAAAACAAAGCAAATAATGTAGCTGGGTGATTGAGACAATGTGTTGACATGATGCCAAATTAGGCCTCTAAATTTGTTCAAGGTGTGATTTGGCTTCGGGATCTGTGGTGAGATGTTTTGTTTCATGATTAGAGTTTCGTAATAAACAAATTCTATTCAATGATTCAATTGCACTTTATTGCCACATGTACCTAGGTACAGTGAGATACTTTATTTCATAGTTTTGTTTAGTTTAGAGACAGCATGGATACAGGCCTTGGGCCCACATCAAGTCTACTCCATTCAATCATGGCTGATCTGCGTGGGCTTGTATTCACTGTAACATAGAAAGGCGAGAGGGGATCTTATAGAAACATATAAAATTCTTAACGGATTGGGCAGGCTAGATGCAGGAAAAAAAATTTGGGGGGAGTCCAGAACCAGGATTAAGAATAAGGGGTAGGCCATTTAGGACTGAGATGAGGAAAGACTTCTTCACCAAGAGAGTTGTGAATCTGTGGAATTCTCTGCTTCAGAAGGCAGTGGAGGCCAATTCACTGGATGTTTTCAAGAGAGAGTTAGATTTAGTTCTTAGGGTTAAAGGGATATGGGGAAAAAGCAGGAACGAGTTACAGAGAAAGGTTGAACAAGTTAGGGCTTTATTCTTTGGAGTGCAGAAGGTTAAGGGGGGACTTGATAGAGGTCTTTAAAATGATGAGAGGGATAGACAGAGTTGACGTGGATAAGCTTTTCCCACTGAGAGTAGGGAAGATTCAAACAAGGGGACATGACTTGAGAATTAAGGGCCAGAAGTTTAGGGGTAACATGAGGGGGAACTTCTTTACTCAGAGAGTGGTGGCTGTGTGGAATGAGCTTCCAGTGAAGGTGGTGCAGGCAGGTCCGTTTTTATCATTTAAAAATAAATTGGATAGTTATATGGACGGGAAAGGTATGGAGGGTTATGGTCTGAATGCAGGTGTATGGGACTAGGGGAGAATACGTGTTCGGCACGGACTAGAAGGGTCGAGATGGCCTGTTTCCGTGCGGTAATTGTTATATGGTTATATGGAGTATTGATTTTCGATGATCAGCCATGATCATTTTGAATAGTGCTGGCTCGAAGGGCCGAACGGCCTACTCCTGCACCTATTTTTCTATGTATCTCTCTCCCTCTCAACCCCATCCTCCTGCCTTCTCCCCATTACCCCTGACACCTGTACCAATCAAGACCCTATCAATGTCCGCCTTAAAAATATCCATTGATGGCCTCCACAGCCTTCTGTTGCAATGAATTCCTCAGATTCACCACCCTCTGACTAAATTAATTCCTGCTCATCTCCTTTCTAAAGGGGCGACCTTATATTCTGAAGCTGTGGCCTCTGGTCATAGACTCTCCCACTAGTGGAAACATCCTCTCCACATCCACTCTATCCAAGCCTTTCGCTATTCGGTAAGTTTCAATGAGGTCTCACCTCATCCTTCTAAACACGAGTACAGGCCCAGTGACGTCAAACGCTCATCATATGTTAACCCATCATTAACCATATAACCATATAACAATTACAGCACGGAAACAGGCCATCACGGCCCTACAAGTCCGTGCCGAACAACTTTTTTTTTTTCCCCTTAGTCCCACCTGCCTGCATTCATACCATAACCCTCCATTCCCTTCTCATCCATATGCCTATCCAATTTATTTTTAAATGATACCAATGAACCTGCCTCCACCACTTCCACTGGAAGCTCATTCCACACCGCTACCACTCTCTGAGTAAAGAAGTTCCCCCTCATGTTACCCCTAAACTTCTGTCCCTTAATTCTGAAGTCATGTCCTCTTGTTTGAATCTTCCCTGTTCTCAAAGGGAAAAGCTTGTCCACATCAACTCTGTCTATCCCTCTCATCATTTTAAAGACCTCTATCAGGTCCCCCCTTAACCTTCTGCGCTCCAGAGAATAAAGACCTAACTTATTCAACCTATCTCTGTAACTTAGTTGTTGAAACCCAGGCAACATTCATTACCGGGATAATTCTTGTAAACCTCCTCTGGACCCTCTCCAGCGCCAATCACATCCTTCCTCAGATATGGGGCCCAGAACTGATCACAATACTCCAAATGTGACATGACCAGCGCCTTATAAAGCCTCCCTCCGCATGACATGCCCGTTTTTACATTCTAGTCCTCAAAATAAATGCTGGCATTGCATTTGCCTTCCTTACTACCGATTCGACTTGTAAAGTAAATGTTTTGGAGTCCCGCACCAGCACTCTCAAGTCCCTTTGCACCTCTGATTTCTGTATTTAGTTTAGTTTGGATTAGATTAGAGATACAGCACAGAAACAGGCTCTTTGGCCCACTGAGTCCGCACCGACCAGCGATCCCCGCACATTAGCACAATCCTACACACACTACGGACAATTTAGGCTTAAACCAAGCCAATTAACCTACACACCTTTAGGTCTTTGGAGTGTGGGAGGAAACTGAAGATCTCGGAGAAAACCCACGTGGTTACGGGGAGAAAGTACAAACTCCGTACGGACAGCACTGGGTCTCTAAAGCTGCAAGCGCTGTAATGCCCCTGTCCCACTTAGGAAACCTGAACGGAAATCTCTGGAGACTTTGCGCCCCACCCAAGGTTTCCGTGCGGTTCCCGGAGGTTTTTGTCAGTCTCCCTACCTGCTTCCACTGCCTGCAACCTCCGGCAACCACCTGCAACCTCCGGGAACCGCACGGAAACCTTGGGTGGGACGCAAAGTCTCCAGAGGTTTCCGTTCAGGTTTCCTAAGTGGGACGGGGGCATTACAGTCTCTCCCTGTTTAGAAAATAGACTACACCTTTATTCCTTCCAGGAAAACTCACGACTCGACACTTTGATATGTGTTCTATCTACCACTTCTCTGCCCACTCTCCCAACCTATGCACCTCCAAGTGCAGGCTGACCAGTGCCTTATAAAGCCTCATGGGCCTGTCCCACTTAGGCAACTCTTTAGGCGACTGTCAGGGACTACTTTTAATGGAATTCTCCTATGACACCTGGCGACAGCCTACGGCAGCAGCTACGACAACCTATTTGTAGGTTGTTCTGGGGGTCCTTGTTCATCAGTCTATGAAAGTAAGCATGCAGGTACAGCAGGCAGTGAAGAAAGCGAATGGCATGTTGGCCTTCATAACGAGAGGAGTTGAGTATATGAGCAAGGAGGTCGTTCTGCAGTTGTACAGGACCCTAGTGACACCACACCTGGAGTATTGTGTGCAGTTTTGGTCCCCTAATTTGAGGGAGGGCATTCATGCTATTGAGCGAGTGCACCGTAGGTTTACAAGGTTAATTCCCGGGATGGCGGGACTGTCATATGCTGAGAGAATGGAGCAGCTGGGCTTGTATAGTTTAGAAGGATGAGAGGGAATCTTATTAAAACATGTAAGATTATTTAGGGTTTGGACATGCTAGAGGCAAGAAACATGTTCCTGATATGTAGGGGGAGTCCAGAACCAGGGGCCACAGTTTAAGAATAAGGGATAAGTAATTTAGAACGGAGCAAGGAGACATTTTTTCACACAGAGAGTTGTGAGTCTGTGGAATTCTCTGCCTCAGAGGGCGGTGGAGGCTGGTTCTCGGGATACTTTCAAGAGAGAGCTAGATAGGGCTCATAAAGATAGCGGAGTCAGGGAATATGAGGAGAAGGCAGGAATAGGGTACTGATTGTGGATGATCAGCCATGATCACATTGAATGGCGGTGCTGGCTCGAAGGGCCGAATGGCCTCCTCCTGCACCTATTGTCTATTGTCGGTTGCCTACGATCACCACTGTCGCCGAAAACTTGTCAACAAGTTGATATCAAATATTAAAACATAGACCATCGAGCACAATTAAAGGCTCCGGCCCACAATGTCTGTATCCAACATGATGCCAAGATAAACTAATCTCATCTGCCTGCACATCATCCATATCCCTCCATTCCCTGCATATCCACGTGCCTATCTATGGCGGTCACGGTGGTGCAGCGGTAGAGTCGCTGCCTTACAGCGAATGCAGCGCCGGAGACTCGGGTTCGATCCAGACCACAGGTGCTGTCTGTACGGAGTTTGTACGTTCTCCCCGTGACCTGCGTGTGTTTTCTCCGAGATCCTTCGGTGTCCTCCCACATTCCAAAGGCGTACAGGTTTGTAGGTTAATTAATTGGCTTGTGAGAGGATAGATTTTTTTCAGAAGGTAGACACAAAGTGCTGGAGTAACTCAGCGGGTCAGGCAGCATCTCTGGAGAACATGGATAGGTGACGTTTCACAGAGTGCTGGGAGTAACTCAGCGGGTCAGGCAGCATCTGTGGAGACCATGGATAGGTGACGTTTCACAGAGTGCTGGAGTAACTCAGCGGGTCAGGCAGCATCTGTGGAGAACATGGATAGGTGACGTTTCACAGAGTGCTGGAGTAACTCAGAGGGTCAGGCAGCATCTGTGGAGAACATGGATAGGTGACGTTTCACAGAGTGCTGGAGTAACTCAGCGGGTCAGGCAGCATCTCTGGAGAAAAAGGATGGGTGACGTTTCGAGTAGGAACCCCTTCCTTCTCTCCAAAGATGCTGCCCGTCCCGGTGAGTTACTCCAGCACTCTGTGAAACGTCACCTATCCATGTTCTCCACAGATGCTGCCTGACCCGCTGAGTTACTCCAGCACTCTGTGTCTACCTTCTGAAAAGGTAGACACAAAGGTAGGCTCGGCTAAATTGTACTCGTGTATTGTCTTTCCACTGACTGCTTAGCACCCGACAAGAGCTTTTCTGGGTACCTCGGTAGACGCGACAATAAACTGAACTCAGATAATTTCAATTGAAACGTACAAAAGTTTTTGGATGGATATTTTTTAAATTATTTCTGAAGTTGTTTACATTTAATCGGATCCTGATCCAAAATGAATACCATTAAGAATATCAGAACTAAATATAAAACTTACAATAAATCAAATACATTTTCTTGATTATAATATAATAACTGGGAAAAAATGAATACTAAAATTTTGGAAAAATCCAACAATTAAAATGTGGATTACGGAAATGTCTGAGACCTTACACTTGGAAAAAATTAAACATGTCTTAATTAACAAATCAGAACTATTTGCTAGGAATATGGTCTCCATTTATTGATTTTCTAAAAAGATAAATTGGTTCAACACAGAAGCTGGGCTGAAACTTGAGTCCAGGACTGGATGAATAAATACACCGTATAATCTACGGACCTGTCTCCAAAATTGTGTTATTGGTAATTCGCTTTGTTTTTTCTCTCCCCTCTCTATTAGTGTATAGTTTTTTTTCTCTTATTTCTTTTTCTCTCTAAAGCTCAATCTTTCAAAAAAAAAAAAAATTAAAAAACAGAAGCTTTGTGTATATGTAATTGGTAAACAAATCGTTTTTTGCTATTATATGTATTTTCTTATTAAAATATTTAAAAAAAAGAGAAACGTACTAAAGTTCAGGGCTTCTCAGCGCAGATGCCGAAATGCTGAGTTTTCGAGTCAAGGCTCTCAGACCCAAATGAAGGAGTTGGCTTTTCAGGATAGAGGTTAGAAATTCCTTCAAGAGGTGATGAATTTTTGGAATTCAGGCTATGGAGGCCCAGTATATTCAAAATAGAAATGTATGGGTTTTGACACATGGACTAGAATGATGTGTAGAAATGTGTAGTGTTGATGTGCGGGGTGGGGCACGGTGGTGCAGCGATAGAGTTACTGCCTTAACGGGCCTGTCCCACTGCGGCGACTTAATCTGCGGGTTTAGACGAGTTTGCCCTCGACTCAAACTCGTAGCATGGTCGACATCAAAGATCCTAAAGCAGAGCAAGATAGACCACTCCTGCTAAATGCAATGGGCTGACGTGTAGTACACAATGGAACGGAAAGTGGGCCTTTTTTTCATCCATTTCGGTAACTCGCCCCGACCCGACTTGCAGTGTATTAACGTTGCGGAGGAACAGTTTGTGTCAATAAATTATAATTCTGAAAATGAGGAGAAGATTTTTACCAAATAACTTTTATTTTTACGAGGATGTTTCCGTAACCGGCTTCGCTTCCGTCTCCGCACTAGTATCCTACGGGATCTTTGGTGCAGTGCCGAAAGCCGGTTACGGAAATGGAGCCGAAAATTACCCATGAATCTGCCCATGACCGTAATATGTCTTTATCGTCGAGTGATCTATCTTGCTTGCTATAGGATCTTTGGTCGACACATGGTCCTAGGAGGTCCTATAAGGTCACTGAAACTCTCCTTCATGCTCAAGGGAAGTTCCCGCATACTCGCGGCCTCAGCTAGGTCACGGAAAGATTTTCAGCATGTTGAAAATTTTTCCACGAGTAAAATTTGGTCGGCATGGGTCTTTTTGACTCGTAGTGCAGTGGAGTGGGGTCGCTATTTAGTTACAGGCAGTCGAGGGCAGCCGGAGGCAATCTCCTTCGCTGACCGGGCATTTTGATTGGCTCATTGGAGTTTTCAGGACCAGGGAAAACCAACCGATAGGTAAAATGCCCGCTAAACTTTATTACAGGTGCACAACCTTTTATCCGGTGTTCCGGAAACCGAAAAACTCCGAAAACCGGCCATTTTTTCCAGATGTCGTCTGCGCACCAAAGCTCGCGTTTGGCGCCAAACTTGACCCGAAACGACCCACGGTCAACCCAGGTCTGTACTACTGTAGCGGCTGCCTCCTCCCCGGAGACCGGGAGACGCTTAAACATCTGTAAATCATTGCCTAAATGTTAGTCAGTTAGTTTGGAGGGCTTTTATGTGAAGGGGGGTGAAGGGGTAAACTTTAATTCTTAGTCCCCTACCTGGTCGGAGAGGCGGGGAGCGGTCAATGCCTTACCGGGTCGCCGTGCAGTAAGCTCCGCAGCGCTGTGGCCGGTGGGGCTGCGGGCGGCGCCGGTTGTAGCTCCGACCCCGGCAACTCTATCCCTGGCTGCGAGGCGCTCCAAATCCAGCGCGGCCCGCGGCCGGACGCCCCAGCTCCGCGAATGTCGGGAGTCGGCGGCGTCGCAGCGCTGGGATACCAGCGGGGAGCGGGCAATGCCTTACCGGGTCGCCGTGCAGAAAGCTCCGCAGCGCTGTGGCCGGTGGGGCTGCGGGCGGCGCCGGTTGTAGCTCCGACCCCGGCAACTCTACCCCTGGCTGCGAGGCGCTCCAAATCCAGCGAGGCCCGCGGCCGGACCCCCCAGCTCCGCGAATGTCGGGAGTCGGCGGCGTCGCAGCGCTGGGATACCAGCGGGGAGCAATGCCTTACCGGGTCGCCGTGCGGCAAGCTCCGGAGCGCTGTGGCCGCCGACTCCCAACGTTCGCGGAGCGTCGCTGGATTTGGAGCCGCGCAGCCAGGGATAGAGTTGCCGGGGTCGGAGCTCCAACCGGCGCCGCCCGCGGCCGGACGGAGCCCCCAGCTCCGCGAGGTTGGGAGTCGCCGACCAGGTAGGGGACTAAGAATTAAAGTTTCCCCCTTCACCCCTACTCCACCACCACCACATAAAATACCTCCAAACTAACTAACATTTATGCAATGATTTACAATGATTCTCCCGGTCTCCGGGGAGGAGGCAGCTGCTCCAGACTTTTCAAGCCGCCCGCGCTACTGTGAGTCCCCTTAATGTGGTTTGAAAATGAAAATATGGTTAGTTTGAAGTTAAAAGACACTCCTGCAAATGGTGGTTTGGGTGCTTTGGGTAACTTCCTGTTTGCACTGTATATTGATTTTAGATAAAACTTTACCACTTACGGCTGTGATTTTTGGCCATCTTACTCAGTCCCCCTCTGCTCAGCAGGTGCAGAGGATTCTTCCCATCAATGAAAAATAAAAGTGTTATTAGTGTTTTAAAAATGTTGAGAATCTCTCTCCTGTCAATCACGCCATGAAGGCCACACCTTTTCCGGTGGGAGGGGGAGGGATTATAAAACCCGGAAGTTTGGGTGTGGCTCAATCTCTGCATGATGGGGAAGGGAGAGGTCACGACTCTGAGCTGTGAATCAACTGAACACACTGAATGTCTACCGAACTGTGAGTTTGGTGTTTTGTGTGGTTTTATGGTGGTTTCACGCTGCTTGAAATGGTATGAAACTGTATTTGAATGTGGTGGCGTGCACTCTGCATGAGATGGTATGAAATTGCCCTTGAATTTGGTGGCCTAGCACCCTGCTGAAAATGGTATGAAAGTGCACTTGAATTCGGTGGCCTTGCATCCTGCTTGAAGTCGTATGAAAGTGCACTTGAATTCGGTGGCCTTCCACCCTGCTTGAAATGGTAGGAAAATGGATTTGAATTTAGTGGACTTGCACCCTGCTTGAAATGGAATTTCAAGCAATAGCCATGAGTCAACTGCCAGCCCATCAGCCGTGAGTGAGCTGCCAGCACATCAGGCTTGAGGGACTGAGCTGCCACCTCAAGAACCCACACCAGCACTCCAGAAAGCCCCCACCCCACTGGCCTCCAATATTGGAATTGGTGGAGAGGTGGAATAATGCGCCGGGGGATCAGCCCTCCCATGTGAAACATGGGACCCTGGTCCCACTTAGTCGAGTATTTCTTAAAAGTGTCTCCACCTTCTCCCGACCCCCTTCTCTCCCGCTCTCTCCTCTCTCTCGACTCCCCCTCTCTCCCTCTCTCCGCTTCTCCCCCCCCCCCCCCCCCCCCCCCCCCCCCCCGCGCTCTCTAAAGGACCTACCTTCTATGTGCAGCCGTCCTTTACCTTCCTGTTCATTGCGGGTGTGAATTTCAGACAGCGCTCCCCCGCTTTCCCTGGCCTCCACCTTTGCGATGTGTGTTTGTGTGTGTGTGCGCGGTCGGTTGATCCAGCTCGCAGTTTCAACGCTGATGGTCGATCCAGCTCGAGGTTTTCCAGGCAAGTGCCCTCGAGCTTGAAGGTCGAAGACGCTCTTCTTAACTCGCGGATTAGATGGCCGCAGTGGGACAGCCCCTTTACAGCGCCAGAGACCCGGCTCCGATCCTCTCCGCTGGTGGTCTATTCGGAATTTGTACGTTCTCACTGTGACCATGGGCTCAGGTTTCCTTCCACACTCTAAAGATGTGCAGATTTGTGGGTTAATTGGCCCCTAGAGTGTAGGATAACGTGCGTGTGATTGCGTGCGCGTAACGTTCTTGTAAAGAGAATTGCTGGTCGGCGCAGACCCGGTGGGCCTGTTTCCACGCAGTATCTCTAAACGAAACTCGTCCAAACTAAGAGTGGCATAGAGATATTAACAAAAAAAGCCAAGGTCCTATTGAATGGTGGAGCAGGCTGGAGGGGCTGTATACCTCGGCTCTTCCGCTATGTCTCTGCGGAATTACTTCATTCAACACCAGACCTACACATTCAAGAAGGGTGGTCACGGTGGCGCTGCGGTAGAGTTGTTGCCTTACAGCGAATGCAGCGCCGGAGACCCGTGTTCGATCCCGACTACGGGTGCTGTCTGTACGGAGTTTGCACGTTCTTCCCGTGACCTGCCTGGGTTTTCTCCGAGATCATCGGTTTCCTCCGGCACTCCAAAGACGTGCAGGTTTGTGGGTTAATTGGCTTGGTAAATGTAAAAATTGTCCCCAGTGGGTGTAGGATGGTGTTGATGTGCGGGGATCGCTGGTCAGCGTGGACTGAAGGGCCTTCGGCCGACTCGGTGGGTCCTGGTTCCACGCTGTATATCTAAACTGAACTAAACCAAACTAAAATATACGGTTCCTCCGCAATAAATGGATTCCACCAAGGGTCTGAAGAAAGGTCTCGACCCGAAATGTGACCTCTTCCTTTTCCCCAGAGGTGCTGCCTGTCCCGCTGAGTTACTCCAGCACTTTGTGTCTGTCTTCAGAGATGAATTATTATCAAGTTCTAACTTGGGTTTATATTTACTTATGCTTACTTTACGACTTTTTATGAAGCAGTCGAAACCTTCATCTCTGTTAGATTTATTGTTTTAAATAAATATGTAAGTTTATTGGCCATGTATTCACATACAAGGAATTTGCCTTGGTGCTCCGCCCGCAAGTAACAACATGACAGACAGTGACAGTTACGAATGACTCAGAAAACACTAAACATTAATAATACTAAAACACTAATGATAAAACACCATTGATCAAGCATGTGAACCAACAAAATACCAAGGTCCTATAATAATACATTTACTTTTGTAAATGGATTGTGTTTAATCTGTGAGGGAATATGTTAGAAGAGACGCAAGTAACTGCAGATGCTGGAATCTTGAGCAGAACACAAAGTGCTGTTCCCTTTATCATGCATCTGTACACTGTGGACGGGTCGATTGTAATCATGTTCCGCTGACTGGTTAGCACGCAACAAAAAGCTTTTCACTGCACACTTGACAATGAACTAAATTGTTGAGTAATTTAGTCATTTGTGTGGGAAGGAACTGCAGACGCTGGTTTAAACTGAAGATAGTCACAAAGTGCTGGAGTAACTCAGCAGGACAGGCGGCACCTTTGGAGAAAAAGGATGGGTGACGTTTCCGGTCGGGATCATTCTCCTTCACCTATCCATGTTCTCTAGAGATGTAATCTAAAAAGATGGGATGTAATGTTAAAATTGTACAAGGCATTGGTGAGGCCAAATCTGGAGTATGGTGTACAATTTTGGTCGCCTAATTATAGGAAGGATGTCAACAAAATAGAGAGTGTACAGAGGAGATTTACTAGAATGTTGCCTGGGTTTCAGCAACTAAGTTACAAAGAAAAGTTGAACAAGTTAGGGCTTTATTCTTTGGAGCGCAGAAGGTTAAGGGGGGACTTGATAGAGGTCTTTAAAATGATGAGAGGGATAGACAGAGTTGGCGTGGATAAGCTTTTCCCACTGAGAGTAGGGAAGATTCAAACAAGGGGACATGACTTGAGAATTAAGGGACAGAAGTTTAGGGGTAACATGAGGGGGAACTTCTTTACTCAGGGAGTGGTGGCTGTGTGGAATGAGCTTCCAGTGAAGGTGGTGGAGGCAGGTTCGTTTTTATCATTTAAAAATAAATTGGATAGTTATATGGACGGGAAAGGTATGGAGGGTTATGGTCTGAGCGCAGATAGATGGGACTAGGGGAGAATACATGTTCGGCACGGACTAGAAGGGTCGAGATGGCCTGTTTCCGTGCTGTAATTGTTATATGGTTATATGGCTATATGTTGAACAAGGGTTCCGATCTGAAACGTCACCTATTCCTTTTCTCCAAACGTGCTGAGTTTGTAGGTCAAGTCATGGCAACCATTTGCCACGCAAGCCCAAGAGCTGCTGGGCACAACACCAGCTGACACTTGTAAGGCCGCCTGGATCAAGACAAGATGGAGAGACCAGTGGAAGTCAGCGGAACCATCTAGGCTACACCATTACATCGAAGACCCCATGGACGTTCCTGGCCAGGACCTGCCCCGAAACCAGTGGACAACCCTCAACCGCTTGATGACAGGCGTCGGACGCTGTGGAGTAGCGATGAAGAGGTGGGGCCTCGTGGACAGTGAGCGCCTCCTGCGAGTGTGGGGACCCAACACAGACAGTGGGGCACAGAGTCACCAGTTGACCCAAACACCAGCCACCGTGAATGGTGAACGAGGTCTGATTGACCTGGACGATGACACGTTGGCCCGGCTCGCCTCAACGGAGCTGCAGGTCTAAAAGACACACGACAGAAGAAGAAGAAGCGCTGAGTTACTCCAGCAATATGTGTTATGCTCGGAGAAAGTGTCATAGAGTCAGAGAGTGACACAGCATGGAAACAGGCCCTTCGGCCCCACACTGACCAACGTGTCTAGAACCAGGGGCCACACAGTTTAAGAATAAGGGGTAAGCCATTTAGAACGGAGATGAGCAAAACACTTTTTCACACAGAGAGTTGTGAGTCTGTGGAATTCTCTGCCTCAGAGGGCGGTGGAGGCCGGTTCTCTGGATACTTTCAAGAGAGAGCTAGATAGGGCTCTTAAAAATAGCGGAGTCAGGGGATATGGGGAGAAGGCAGGAACGGGGTACTGATTGTGGATGATCAGCCATGATCACATTGAATGGTGGTGCAGGTTCGAAGGGCCGAATGGCCTACTCCTGCACTTATTGCCTATTGTCTATTGTCCCATATACACTAGTCCCACCTGTCTACATTTGGTCCTTATCCCTCCAAACCTGTCCTATCCATGTACCTGCCTAACTGCTTCCTAAACATTGCGATAGTCCCTCCCTCAACTGCCTCCTCTGGCAGCTTGTTCTATACACCCACCATCCTTTATGTGAAAAAGTTACCCCTCAGATTACTATTAAACTTTTCCCCCTTCACCTTGAACCTATGTCCTCTGGTCCTCGATTCCCCTACTCTACCTGATCTATTCCTCTCATGGTTTTATACACGATTTATATGATTTCTGATCCATGTCCAGATGTTGTTATAGTACCCACCTCATAGAAACATAGAAAATAGGTGCAGGAGTAGTCCATTCGGCCCTTCGAGCCTGCTCTGCCATTCAATATGAACATGGCTGATCATCCAATTCAGTATTCTGTACCTGCCTTCTCTCCATACCCCCTGATCCCTTTAGCCACAAGGCCCACATCTCTCTTAAATATAGCCAATGAACTGGCCTCAACTACCTTCTGTGGCAGAGTATTCCACAGATTCACCACTTTCTGTGTGAATTTTCTTTTTCTCATCTCGGTCCTAAAAGACTTCCCCCTTATCCTTAAACTGTGACCCCTTGTTCTGCACCTCCCCAACATCGGGAACAATCTTCCTGCATCTAGCCTGTCCAACCCCTTAAGAATTTTGTAAGTTTCTATAAGATCTTCTAGATCCCCCCCTCAATCTCCTACCCGCTCTATTCCTCTCGTAATTTTAGACATGAAAATGGTTGCCTTTATAAATAAAGACATTTGCTCGAGACTTCAATTGTCGTAAGATTCATCAACTAGCAAGCTGAGTCTTAATACTTTGCAAGCAGTGAGACTCCAGGAGATGATGCTGGATTGTCACGTTGGTGCTGCTGTCCTGGGCTCTGCTGTAATCTGATCTGCAGACTATTTCTCTATTTACTTTCTACTCTGCGTTGGAAAACTCTGCTTGACATCTGTCACGTTTGTCAATAAGACCGTTGTGAAAGGCAATTGCAAATAATAATTGGGTTAACCATTGGAAACGAGGTCAGCCAAGGTGTTGGCCTCCCGGCAGGAGGGCCTATAACATCGGGGACTGGCTGCGGAGGCCTCAAATAGGCCCCGACCTCAGGTGGACTAGGAGGAGGAGGAAAAGGAGGGACTGGACGTTTTGGTGCCTTCCTCACAGTGGAAAGTGTTGATTCTGCTGTGGGGGGGATGTTCATGTTGAATCCTATAGTGTATTGTGTCTTTTTTTTCCCTTCTTTTTCATTTTATATGGATGTATGGTAATCTAATTTTTTTCTCTATAAAGCACTTTGGCTTCAACATGATGTGATTTAACACCCACCCTCACTATGCTGAAAGGATTCAAGATATTTTGAAAAAACATTAATCGCCACATTGAATAGCAAAACTCAACTAGTCTATATAAATAAAGATTACTTACTTACTTGCTTACTTACTACAGTTGTGTTTAGTTTAGTTCAGAGATAAATAAATAAATGGTATCAGGACCTGGTAACGGGAGGTAAAACAACAAAAACAGACTTGGTTGGTAGTCCCCTTTCTGCGGAGTTTAATGTTATAATAGAGCGATTGTTCCTATTTTCTTTTTCTTTCTTTTCTAGGGTCTACTTTCTCACTTTACTTCCTTCTCTAACTTCTTTTCTAAGGGGCTTTCTTTTCCCAACACTCTTGCACTTCACGACTCTTGCGCACTTTCTTTACTTCCTTTACTTCTATCTTTTTCTTAAAGCTCAAAAAAAAATGAAGCGATACAAAAAATGTATTAAGACATATGTGTTGTGTAGTATTGTAATTTACCGTACTTCTAATAAAAAAAATAAAAAAAAATATTTTAAAAAAAGTTTAGTTCAGATATGCAGCAGGCAAACAGGCCCTTCAGCTCACCGAGTCAAAATGGCTGACCAACGGTCACCTGCTCACTGTTTCTATGTTATCCTACATGCTAGAGACAATGTACAAAGGTCAATTAACCCACAAACCTGTACGTTACGGCGAGACACGTGTTGACAAACAAGTGATCTTTATGAGATCAACACTGAGCACCTCTCGGAACCACAACAAGGGGGCACGGGTGTTACCAGCAGTGTATATACCCCAGGGGGGGGGGGGGGACCCCGTGACCCGTTCTTCCCGCCTAACCAAGTCACGTGGCCCAACCCCCAGAGCCGAGGGTTCACACCACGACTAACCACCAGGGACCGCTGCAACGTTTTTGGAATGTGGGAATGATCCAGAGCACCCGGGGAAAACCCAGACAGGTCACTGGGAGAACGTGAAAACACCACACCAGTAGTCAGGATCGAACCCCTGGTCATAAGTGATAGGAGTAGAATTAGGCCATTCGGCCCATCAAATCTACTCCACCATTCAATCGTGGCTGATCTATCTCTCCCTCCTAACCCCATTCTCCTGTCTTCTCCCCATAACCCCTGACACCTGTACTAATCAAGAATCTGTCTACCTCTGCCTTACAAATATCCACTGACGGCGTCCACAGCCTTCTGTGGCAAAGAATTCCACAGATTCACCACCCTCTGACTTAAGAAATTTCTCCCCATCTCCTTCCCAAATGAACGTCCTTTGATTCTGAGGTTTTGACCTCTCGTCCTCGACTCTCCCACTAGTGGAAACATCCTCTCCACATCCACTCTATCCAAGCCTTTCACTATTCTGTAAGTTTCAAATGAGGTCCCCCCTCATTCTTCTAAACTCCAGCGAGTACAGGCCCAGTGCCGACAAAAGCTCGTCATAGGTTAACCCACTCATTCCTAGGATCATTCTTGTAAACCTCCTCTGGACCCTCTCCAGAGCCAGCGCATCCTTCCTCAGATATGGTGCTCAAAATTGCTCACAATATTCCAAATGTGGCCTGACCAGCGCCTTACAGAGCCTCAATACAACATCTCTGTTTTTATACACGTCCTCTTAAATTAAATGCACTCATTGAGTTTGCTTTCTTTAAGACCGATTTGACTTGCAGATTAACTTTTGGGGAATCCTGTACCAGCACTCCCAAGTCTCTTTGCATCTCCGATATCTGGATTCTCTCCCCATTTAGAAAATAGTTTAAGCCTTTATTCCTGCTACCAAAATGCATGACTCCACACTTTGCTACACTATATTCCATCTGCCACTTCTCTGCCCACTCTCCCAACCTGTCCAAGTCCTTCTGCAGTGTCCCTGCTTTCTCTACACTAACTGCCCTTCCACCTATTTTCGCATCATCCGTAAACATGGCCACAGAGTCTTCAATCCCCTCGTCCAGATCATTAATATACAACGTGAAGAGTAGCGGCCCCAACACTGATCTATGCGGAACTCCGCTAGTCACTGGCAGCCAAGCAGGAAAGGCCCCCTTTATTGCCACTCTTTGCCTTCTGCCATCCAGCCAACCTGCTATCCATGCTAGCATCTGCCCTTTGATACTGTGGGCTCTCATCTTCCTAAGCAGCCTCACGTGTGGCACCTTATCAAAGGTTTTCTGAAAATCTAAGTAAACAACATCTACTGACCCTCCTTTGTCTGTCCTGCTATTTACTTTCTTCAAAGAATTCCAGCAAATTTGTCAGGCAAGACCTCGCCTTCACAAAGCCAAGCTGACATTGGCCTATTTTATTGTGAACTTCTAAGTACACCATAACCTCATCCTTTATAGTGGACTCTAAAATCTTACCAACCATTGAAGTTAGATTAGATTAGATTAGATTAGATTAGATTCGTTTATTGTCATTCAGACCTTTCGGTCTGAACAAAATTCTGTTTCCCTGCAGTCATACATATAATTTACAAAAAAATGACAAAACACACAATCAACACAAATTTAACAACCACCACAGTGAGTTCACCAAACACCTCCTCACTGTGGTGGAAGGCAAAATCTTAAAGTCTCTGGCTCTTCCCTCTTTGTTCTCCCTCTGCGCCGAGGCGACGGTTCAAACTCCGCGGGTGGTCGCTGCCTCGCCACAGCTCAGAGGCCGAGTCGGGTCTCCGCTGCCGCTGCCGCCGCCGCCGCTACAGCTTCGGTGCCGAGTCAGGTCTCCGCTGCTGCCGCCGCCACAGCCTCGGTGCCGCGAGTCAGGTCTCCGCCGCTGCTGCCGCCGCTACAGCTCCGTTGCCGCCAGCTCCGCCATTAGGCCTCGGCGCAGACGGAGACGGGGGGTACGACCGAAGAAAAAGTCGCATCCCCCGAAGGAAGAGGCCAAAGCATGTTTCTCCCACCCCACCCACATACATACACAACTTAATAAAACAAAATTAACTAAAACATGACAAGGAACAAAATGAAAGAAAAAAAAAAAACAGACGGACTGCAGGTGGGCCGCAGCTGTTAAGCCAGCGCCGCCATCTTCTAAAATGACGCCATCTTCTAAAGGGGAAGTCAGGCTAACCGGCCTATAGTTCCCACTATTCTGCTTTGCTCCCTTCTTGTGCAGCAGGGTAATATTGGCAAATTTCCAATTATCTGAGACTACTCCTAACTCTAGTGATTCCTGAAATATCACAGTCAATGCCTCCACAATCTCTAAAGCCACCTCTTTCAGAACCCTAGGGTTCCACCTTCAACCTAATCCACCTTCAACTCTTTAGAACAAACTTTTTTAGAGATACAGCACGGAAACAGGCCCATCAGCCCTCCAGCGATCACCCCGTACAACAACACTATCCTACTCACGAGGGCCAATTTACAATTTTACAGAAGCCAATTAACCCACAATATCACCCGCTGCGTTTCTCCAGCTTTTTTGTGTAACCCACAAACCTGCTTGCCTTTGGAGTGTGGGAGGGACCCGGAGGGAACCCATGCGCTCAGGTGGAGAAGGTACAAACTCCACGCAAACAGCACCCGTAGTCAGGATCGAACCCGGGTTCCCGTCGCTGCAAGGCGGCAACTCTACCGCTGCGCCAACGTGCCATGTTATTGTCGTGATAGAATGAGAAAGAAACTCTTGGAGTAACTCTGCGGGTCAGGCGGCATCTGTGGAGGGAAACGGACAGATAAAGTTTTGGGTTGGCATCGTTCTTCATGCTGACCGTGTAGAGGGGAGCTGGCGGGTAGAGGGGGGTGCAGGGAAGGGGTAGGGCAAGTACTGGCGAGTGATAGGTGGCTTCAGGTAAGGAGGGGTTGATGAATCCTCTAATTTAAGGAAGGACATTCTTGCTATTGAGGGAGTGCAGCGTAGGTTTACAAGGTTAATTCCCGGGATGGCGGGACTGTCATATGCTGAGAGAATGGAGCGGCTGGGCTTGTACACTCTGGAGTTTAGAAGGATGAGAGGTGATCTCATTGAAAGATTATTAAGGGTGTGGACATGCTAGAGGCAGGAAACATGTTCCCGATGTTGGGGGAGTCCAGAACCAGGGGCCACAGTTTAAGAATAAGGAGTAAGCCATTTAGAACGGAGGCAAGAAAACACTTTTTCTCACAGTTGTGCGTCTGTGAAATTCTCTGCCTCAGGGGGCGGTGGAGGCCCGTTCTCTGGATGCTTTCAAGACAAAGCTAGATATGTCTCTTAAAGATAGCGGAGTCAGGGGATATGGGGAGAAGGCAGGAACGGGGTACTGATTGTGGATGATCGGCCATGATCCCATTGAATGGCGGTGCTGGCTTAAAGGGCCGAATGGCCTACTCCTGCACCTATTGTCTATTGTCTATTGAATCGGGCGGGGGAGATAGTAACAAGTGGAGAAGACCAAAAGGTGGAGATGTGTAGAATGGAACTGCAGATGCAGGTATATACCGCAGACACAAAGTGCTGGAGTAACTCAGTGGATCTGGCAGCATCTCTGGAGAAAAAGGATGGGCGACTTTTTGGGTCGGGACCCCCTTTTTAGTTTAGTTTAGTTCAGAGATACAGCGCGGAAACAGGCCCTTTGGCCCACCGGGTCCGCGCCGACCAGCGATCCCCGCACATTAACACTACCCTACACCCTCTGGAGACATTTTTTACATATACCAAGCTAATTAACCTACAAACCTGTACGCCTTTGGAGTGTGGGAGGAAACCGAAGATCCCACGCAGGTCACGGAGAGAACGTACAAACTCCCTACAGACAGCACCGGCGGTGGTGATTGAACCCGCGTCTCCGGCGCTGCGTTCGCAATGAGGCAGCAATTCTACCTCTACGCCATCGCGACCGGCTGGCAGCCATCTTTTTTACAAGGGTACCCTACTTCAGGGCACCCTTCTCAAAGGATGGAGATGCTGGGATCCAATATGGAAAGAAGATGAGGAGTGAAATATAGAACCAAGGGGAGGGATGGCAGGTGGAAGGGAATGGAGGGAGGAACTTCCCTCCATTCTTGGTCTTGGTGAGACCACACCTGGAGTATTGCGTACAGTTTTGGTCTCCTAATCTGAGGAAATTTCATATGAAGAAAGACTGGATAGACTCGGTTTGTACTCGCTAGAATTTAGAAGATTGAGGGGGGGATCTTATAGAAACTTACAAAATTCTTAAGGGGTTGGACAGGCTAGATGCAGGAAGATTGTTCCTGATGTTGGGGAAGTCCAGAACAAGGGGTCACAGTTTAAGGATAAGGGGGAAACCTTTTAGGACCGAGATGAGGATGAAACCTTTTTCACACAGAGTGGTGAATCTGTGGAATTCTCTGCCACAGAAGGTAGTTGAGGCCAGTTCATTGGCTATATTTAAGAGGGAGTTAGATGTGGCCCTTGAGGCTAAAGGGATCAGGGGGTATGGAGAGAAGGCAGGTACAGGATACTGAGTTGGATGATCAGCCATGATCACATTGAATGGCGGTGCAGGCTCGAAGGGCCGAATGGCCTACTCCTGCACCCAGTTTCTATGTTTCTATTCTCCTAATTTGGTCTCCTAATGGTTCTAATGGAACCTAATTTGAGGAAGGACATCCTTGTGATTGAGGCAGTGCAGCGTAGGTTCACGAGATTGATCCCTGGGATGGCGGGACTGTCATATGAGGAAAGATTGAAAAGACTAGGCTTGTATTCACTGGAGTTTAGAAGGATGAGGGGAAATCTTATAGAAACATATAAAATTATAAAAGGACTGAATAAGCTAGATGCAGGAATTTTTTTCCCAATGTTGGGCGAGTCCAGAACCAGGGGCCACAGTCTTAGAATAAAGGAATTTAGGACTGAGGTGAGAAAAAACTTTTTAACCCAGAGAGTTGTGAATTTATGGAATTCACTGCCACAGAGGGCAGTGGAGGCCAAGTCACTGAATGGATTTAAGAGAGAGTTAGATAGAGCTCTAGGGGCTAGAGGAATCAAGGGATATGGGGAGAAGGCAGGCACGGGTTATTGATTGGGGATGATCAGCCATGATCACAGTGAATGGCGGTGCTGGCTCAAGGGGCCGAATGGCCTCCTCCTGCACCTATTGTCTATTGTCTATTAGAAAGGAGTAGGGTGTCACTTTGGGTCGTGACCCTTCTCCAGGCAACCCTTCTCCAAACAAATCAGAAATACCATCCATAAATACAATCAAGTCCGGGTCTGAAGAAGGGTCTCGAGCCGAAACGTCACCTGCTCCGTTTCTCCAGAGATGCAGCCTGACCCGCTAGGTTGCTCCTGCATTTTGTGTCTAAACTGCTAGGAGAACTTTCCAAGTCAGGCAGCGTATTAGTTGTCTATCTTTGGTATAAAGCAGCATTGGCAGTTCTTGCCTGCACGTTTTGTCACCTCCAACAGTTTGTTTTTCACTCGAGACAATGGCTGGCCTTATTCCAATTGTTAACCTCATTAATACACGTCATTATCTTCCACAATGTTCTTCCTGACAGATGAGACCAGGCAGTAAGCAAACAATTTACAGCCCAGGTTATAACAGGACAGACACCTGACTACAACAGTCCAGTAGCATTATCTTGCTATCGCCCAGCTCAAGTCCAAGCGAGTTTATTGTCATGTGTCCCTGATGGGACAATGAAATTCTTGCTTTGCTTCAGCACACAGAACATAGAAACATAGAAATTAGGTGCAGGAGTAGGCCATTCGCACCTTCGAGCCTGCACCGCCATTCAATACGATCATGGCTGATCATCAAACTCAGTATCCTGTATCTGTCATCCAACTCAGTATCCAGTACCTGTCTTCTCTCCATACCCTCTGATCCCCTTAGCCACAAGGGCCACATCTAACTCCCTCTTAAATAGAGCCAATGAACTGGCCTCAACTACCCTCTGTGGCAGAGAGTTCCAGGGATTCACCACTCTCTGTGTGAAAAAAGTTTTTCTCATCTCGGTTTTATAGGATTTCCCCCTTATCCTTAAGCTGTGACCCCTTGTCCTGGACTTCTCCAACATCGGGAACAATCTTCCTGCATCTAGCCTGTCCAACCCCTTAAGCATTTTGTAAGTTTCTATAAGATCCCCTCTCAATCTCCTAAATTCTAGAGAGTATAAACCAATTCTATCCAGTCTTTCTTCATAAGACAGTCCTGACATCCCAGGAATCAGTCTGGTGAACCTTCTCTGCACTCCCTCTATGGCAATAATGTCCTTCCTCAGATTTGGAGACCAAAACTGTACGCAATACTCCAGGTGTGGTCTCACCAAGACCCTGTAGAACTGCAGTAGAACCTCCCTGCTCCTATACTCAAATCCTTTTGCTATGAAAGCCAACATACCATTCGCTTTCTTCACTGCTTTCTGCACCTGCATGCCTACTTTCAATGACTGGTGTAAAGAACATAGTAGGCATTGACTACAAAACAGATCAGTGTGTCCATATACCATAATATAAATATATACACACATGAATAAATAAACTGATAAAAGTGCAAATAACAGATAATGGGTTATTAATAATCAGAGTTTTGTCCGAGCTAGGTTTAATAGCCTGATGGCTGTGGGGAAGTAGCTATTCCTGAACCTGGTTGTTGCAGTCTTCAGGCTCCTGTACCTTCTACCTGAAGGTAGCAGGGAGATGAGTGTGTGGCCAGGATGGTGTGGGTCTTTGATGATACTGTGAAGCCCAGCTTGTGAAGTTTAGATATATTGTATCCCATTGAAACATACAAGATTATTAAGGGTGTGGACACGCTAGAGGCAGGAAACATGTTCCCGATGTTGGGGGAGTCCAGAACCAGGGGCCACAGTTCAAGAATAAGGGGTAAGGCATTGAGAACGGAGATGAGGAAACACTTTTTCTCACAGAGAGTTGTGAGTCTGTGGAATTCTCTGCCTCAGAGGGCGGTGGAGGCCGGTTCTCTGGATACTTTCAAGAAAGAGCTTGATAGGGCTCTTAAAAATAGCAGAGTCAGGGGATATGGGGAGAAGGCAGGAACGGGGTACTAATTGGGGATGATCAGCCATGATCCCATTGAATGGCGGTGCTGGCTTGAACGGCCGAATGGCCTACTCCTGCATCTATTGTGTATTGTGTCGCTGAGCGAAAAAGTGTTTTCTCATCACCGTTCTAAATGCCTTACCCCTTATTCTGAAACTGTGGCCCCTGGTTCTGAACACCCCCAACATTGGGAACATGTTTCCTGTCTCTAGCGTGTCCAAACCTTATATGTTCTCTCATCCTTCTGTGGCACAGCTGGTAAAGCCACTGCCTCACGGTGTCTGGGACCTGGCTTCAATGCTGAACTTGGGTGCTGTCTGCGTGGAGTTTGCATGCTTTCCCTGTGTCCGCATGGGTTTCATAGAGCGCCTGAGACCGTGTTTAGAAACATAGAAACATAGAAAATAGGTGCAGGAGTAGGCCATTCGGCCCTTCAATATGATCATGGCTGATCATCCAACTCAGTATCCCGTACCTGCCTTCTCTCCATACCCCCTGATCCCTTTAACCACAAGGGCCACATCTAACTCCCTCTTAAATATAGCCAATGAACTGGCCTCAACTACCTTCTGTGGCAGAGAATTCCAGAGATTCACCACTCTCTGTGTGAAAAAAAAAAAGTTCTCATCTCGGTCCTAAAAGATTTCCCCCTTATCCTCAAACTGTGACCCCTTGTTCTGGACTTCCCCAACATCGGGAACAATCTTCCTGCATCTAGCCTGTCCAACCCCTTAAGAATTTTGTACGTTTCTGTAAGTTTCCCCCAAGTGCTCTGGTTTACTCCCACATCCCAAAACCTTTTTGTACTTTCATCCCTGGTCTTTGTCCACCCAGCTACCAATCAAACCGCCCTTCACCTGGGAAGTAACACAGGGCTGGAGTAACTCAGCGAGTCAGGCAGCGTCTCTGGAGAACATGGATAGGCGACGTTTCACAGAGTGCTGGAGTAACTCAGCGGGTCAGGCAGCATCTGTGGAGAACACGGATAGGTGACGTTTCACAGAGTGCTGGAGTAACTCAGCGGGTCAGGCAGCATCTGTGGAGAACATGGATAGGTGACGTTTCACAGAGTGCTGGAGTAACTCAGCGGGTCAGGCAGCATCTGTGGAGACGAAGGAATGGGCGACGTTTCGGGTCGAGACTCTTCTTCAGAACCTCTTCGGGTCTCGACCTGAAACGTCACCCATTCCTTGTCTCCAGAGATGCTGCCTGCCCCACTGAGTCACTCCAGCATTTTGTGTCCACCTTTGGTGTGTAAACCAGCCCCTGCAGTTCCTTGCAGCACACTTTGTACCTTCGGTTAGTTGTGAAACTAGATCCACAGGTTTGAGCCGAGCTTTCTTTGCTTTGGGCTGTGATGAATGATTGATGTGTTATTTAAATGTTGCAGCGAGCAAAAGGGGCAATTCGACTGAAAATATATTAAAAAGCAGAGAATTTACATTTGTATGGAAATATGAGTCATATCTGATGGAATCCATTTGTTATGCAGACAGGCTTGGCCGACAAGTTGCATATCGCAGGATCCCCTAAGCAGGAAGCCAAGGCTAACGCTCCTGCTTCCCCCCCCCCCCCACCCTTTGGAAGTTTGTGCAGAAAGGAAAGAACTGCAGATGCCTGCTTTACACCGAAGATGGACACAAAATGCTGGAGTAACTCAGCGGGACAGGCAGCATCTCTGGAGACAAGGAATGGAATAGGAATAGGAGGAATAAGGATAAGGGAGAAATCTTTTAGGACCGAGATGAGAAAAACATTTTTCACACAGAGAGTGGTGAATCTGTGGAATTCTCTGCCACCACACCTGGTACTGTACTATTGCGTACAGTTTTGGTCTCCAAATCTGAGGAAGGACATTATTGCCATAGAGGGAGTGCAGAGAAGGTTCACCAGACTGATTCCTGGGATGTCAGGACTGTCTTATGAAGAAAGACTGGATAGACTTGGTTTATACTCTCTAGAATTTAGGAGATTGAGAGGGGATCTTATAGAAACTTACAAAATCTTAAGGGGTTGGACAGGCTAGATGCAGGAAGATTGTTCCCGATGTTGGGGAAGTCCAGGACAAGGGGGCCACAGCTTAAGGATAAGGGGGAAATCCTTTAAAACCGAGATGAGAAGAACTTTTTTCACACAGAGAGTGGTGAATCTCTGGAACTCTCTGCCACAGAGGGTAGTCGAGGCCAGTTCATTGGCTATATTTAAGAGGGAGCTAGATGTGGCCCTTGTGGCTAAGGGGATCAGAGGGTATGGAGAGAAGGCAGGTACGGGATACTGAGTTGGATGATCAGCCATGATCATATTGAATGGCGGTGCAGGCTCGAAGGGCCGAATGGCCTACTACTGCACCTATTTTCTATGTTTCTGTTTCTATGAGGTGGGTACTATAACAACATCTGGACATGGATCAGAAGTCATATAAATTGTGTTTCAAACCATGAGAGGAATAGATCGGGTAGATGCACAGGGCCTCTTGCACAGAGTAGGGGAATCGAGGACCAGAAGAAGGTGAAGGGGGAAAGATTTAATAGTAATCTGAGGGGTAACTTTTTCACATAAAGGATGGTGGGTATATAGAACAAGCTGCCAGAGGAGGTAGTTGAGGGAGGGACTATCGCAATGTTTAGGAAGCAGTTAGGCAGGTACATGGATAGGACAGGTTTGGAGGGATAAGGACCAAATGTAGGCTGGTTGACTAGTGTAGATGGGACAATAGACAATAGGCAATAAGTGCAGGAGTAGGCCATTCGGCCCTTCGAGCCAGCACCGCCATTCAATGTGATCATGGCTGATCATACCCAATCAGTACCCTGTTCCTCCCTTCTCCCCATATCCCCTGACTCCGCTATCTTTAAGAGCCCTATCTAGCTCTCTCTTGACAATATCCATAGAACCGGCCTCCACCACCCTCTGAAGCAGAGAATTCCACAGACTCACAACTCTCTGTGTGAAAAAGTGTTTTACTCATCTCCGTTCTAAATGGCTTGCCCCTTATTCTTAAGCTGTGGCCCCTGGTTCTGGACTCCCCCAACATCGGGAACATGTTTCCTGCCTCTAGCGTGTCTAAACCCTTACCAATCTTATGTTTCAATGAGATACCCTCTCATCCTTCTAAATTCCAGAGTATACAAGTCCAGCTGCTCCATTCTCTCAGCATATGACAGTCCCGCCATCCTGGGAATTAAGCTATTGAACCTACGCTGCACTCCCTCAATGGAAAGAATGTCCTTCCTCAAATTAGGGGACCAAAACTACCAACAATACTCCAGGTGTGGTCTCACTAGGGCCCTGTACAACTACAGAAGGACCTCTGCTCCTATACTCAACTCCTCTTGTTATAAAGGCCAACATGCCATTCACTTTCTTCACTGCCTGCTGTACCTGCTTGCTTACTTTCATAGACTGATGAACAAGGACCCCCAGATCCCGTTGTACTTCCCCTTTTCACAACTTGACACAATTTAGATAGTAATCTGCCTTCCTGTTTTTGCTATCAAAGTGGATTACCTCACATTTATCCACATTAAACTGCATCTGCCATGCATCTGCCCACTCCCCAACCTGTCCAAGTCACCCTGCATTCTCATAGCTTCCCCCTCACAATTCACACTGCCACCCAGCTTTGTATCAGCTGCAAATTTGTTAATGTTACTTTGAATCTCTTCATCTAAATCATTGATAATTCGTCCATATCTTCCCTCTAAACCTTTCCTGTCCATGTACCTGTCCAAGTGTATTTTAAGTGTTGTTATAGTACCAGCCTCAACTATCTCCTTTGGCAGCTTGTTCCATACACCCACCACCCATTGAATGAAAAATTGCCCCTTAGGTTCCTATTAAATCTTTCCCCTCTCACCTTAAACCCATGCCCTCAAGTCCTTGAATTTCCCTACCCCTGAGCAAGAGATTCAGTGCATCTACTCTGTCTGTTTCTCTCATGACATTATGCATACCCCTACAAGGTCACCCCTCACCCAAAGCCACAGGGAAGTGCAAATGCCGGTTTACAAAAACAGTCGAGATGGTGAGAAGAACAGTAAACTGCAATGTCCATCACTTGGGATATTTTCTTGTGTCGGGGTTTTACAATAGACAATAGGTGCAGGAGTAGGCCATTCGGCCTTTCGAGGCAGCCCCGCCATTCAATGTGATCATGGCTGATCATCCCCAATCAGTACCCCGTTCCTGCCTTCTCCCCATATCCCCTGACTCCGTTATCTTTAAGAGCCCTATCTAGCTCTCTCTTGAAAGCATCCAGAGAACCGGCCTCAACCGCCCTCTGAGGCAGAGAATTCCACAGACTCACAACTCTCTGTGAGAAAAAATGTTTCCTTGTCTCCATTCTAAATGGCTTACTCCTTATTCTTAAACTGTGGCCACTGGTTCTTGACTCCCCCAACATCGGGAACATGTTTCCTGCCACTAGCATGTCCAAACCCTTAATAATCTTATATGTTTCAATTAGATTCCCTCTAATTTTTCTAAACTGCAGAGTGTACAAGCCCAGCTGCTCCATTATCTCAGCATATGACCGTCCCACCATCCCGGGAATGAACCTTGTAAACCTACGCTGCACTCCCTCAATAGCAAGTGGGCACATGCAACAGCCTGGGGACAGAGGGAGATAATTTATTGTCACGTAGAAAGGAGCAGCTGGGCTTGGACATGCTGGAATTGTCTGAGCTGTGAATAACAGTGAACACATGTCTACTAAACTGTGAGCCGTTTTACTGACCTGTCAGTGCCCTTAATGTGGTTTGAAAATATAGTTTGAAAATGCGAAAGGGTGTTTTGGTTTGAAAGTGCTAAAGCTGTGTTGCCTTTGGTTTTGAAAGTGCTAAAGCAAGCTGCCTTGCCTAATTAGAGCTGCCTTGCCTTCTATATAATTAAAAGTCTAATCTTGACCACTTCCTGTTTGCACTTGATATTGATTTTAGAAAAAATGCCACCACGTACGGCTGTGATTTTTGGCAATCTTAGAGTCCCCCTCCGCTCATCAGGTGCCGGGGATTTTTCCCATCGATGAAAAATAAAAGAGTTATTAGTGTTTAAAAAATGTTGAGATTCTCTCTCCTGTCAATTAGGCCATGAAGGACACGCCCCTTCTGGTGGGGGGGGGAGGGACTATAAAACCCGGAAATGTGGGCGTGGCTCAGTCTCTGCAAGGTGGGGGAGGGGGAGTTCACGACTCGCTGTCTTTAATGGCCTTGCACCCTGCTTGAACTGATATGAAACTGCACTTGAATTTGGTGGCCTTGCACCCTGCTTGAAACGGAATTTCAAGGAATAGCCGTGAGTCAACGGCGAGCCCACCAGCCGTGAGTGAGTGAGCTGCCAGCACAACAGGCTTGAGTGAGTGAGCCGCCAGCCCAAGAATCCATTTGGCCCACAATGTCCATACTAGCCATCTGGAAACCAGTCCCTTCGGCCCACATCACCCATACTAGCGCTCCAGAAAGCCCCCCCTACATTACCCACTTAATCTAGTACTATATATAGAATAGAATAGAATAGAATAGAATAGAATAGTTTCTTTATTGTCATTGTAACATGAACCATGTATATGTATAAATATGCTGGACTTTTTATTATTTATCTATGGTGTCTACAGAGTATGATGTTTACATATCTATTGTGCAAGTAAGAATTTTATTGTTCCCATTTGGAGACATGGACCAAATACTCTGTGGCAATAATAATAATAATATATTTTATTGTCATTGCACATAAGTGTAACGAGATTTGGTATGCAGCTTCCATCCGATGTCATAACATAAATAACTAATAAAATTTAGGTTTAGATATCCCGAGAACATGGTTTGTAAAAGAACAGTAAAATAGTCAAAACAGTTCAAACAGACTAAAGTGCAGATGTGTCTGTGTGTCATGACCATCCGAGGGAGACAGTCCAGGGGGGGTGGGGGGCACTCAGCAGGGCCGGTTCAGAGCCGCTATAGCTCTGGGAATAAAGCTGTTCCTGAGTCTGTAGGTTCGGGCGTAGAAGGCCTTGTAACGTCTGCCAGAGGGAAGCAGTTCGAACAATCCGTTACAGGGGTGTGAGGAGTCTTTATGGATGCTGACGGCCTTCCTGAGGCACCGTGTGTGGTAGATGCCCTCCAAGGCTGGTAGCGGTGTCCCAATGATCCTCTGCGCTCTGTGGACGACGCACTGAAGAGCTCTCCTCTCCGCCTCCGTGCAGCTGAGATACCACACAGAGATGCCATACGTTAATATGCTCTCTGTGGTGCAGCGGTAGAACGTTGTCAGCAGCTGTTGGGGCAGACCAGTCTTTTTTAATGTCCTCAGGAAGAACAGTCGTTGCTGTGCCTTCTTGACCAGCGCAGCGGTGTTGGTGGACCATGTGAGGTCCTCTGAAATGTGAGTGCCCAGAAACTTAAAGCTGGACACTCTCTCCCCACTTTCCCCGTAGATGGAGATTGGGGCGTATTCTCCATTGTGGGACCTCCTGAAGTCAATAATCAGCTCCTTGGTCTTGGAGGTGTTTAGTGACGTTGTTACGTGTGCACCAGTCCGCCAGGTTCTGCACCTCCGCTCTGTATTTTGTTTCATCACCGTTGGTGATCAGCCCAATCACTGTTGTGTCGTCTGCAAACTTCACGATGGTGTTGGTGTCGAATGCATCACACACAGTCGTGTGTGAAGAGGGAGTAGAGCATGGGGCTTAGTACACAGCCCTGTGGTGTGCCGGTGCTCAGGGTGATAGTGGAGGACAGGTGCGGGCCCAGTCTCATTGCCTGCAGTCGCTCCGTCAGAAAATTCAGGATCCAATCGCATATTGGCGAGCTGAGGCCTAGCTGGTGGAGTTTGGTGGTGAGCTTGGTGGGGATGATCGTATTGAATGCAGAGCTATAGTCAATGAAGAGCATCCTCACGTACGTGCCCTGTCTATCCTGAATTCCACAGATTCACCACCCTCTGATGGAATAAATTCCTCCTCATCTCCTTTTAAAGGAACATCCTTTAATTCTGAGGCTATGAACTCTAGTCCTAGACTCTCCCAGTAGTGGAAACATTCTCTCCACATCTACTCTATCCAAGCCTTTCACTATTTGGTAGTTTTAGTATTGGAGATACAACATGGAAGCCGGCCCTTTGGCCCACTGAGTCCGCGCCGACCAGCAGTTGCCCATACACTAATTTTATCTTGTTTATCACGGACAATTTACAGTTTTACCAAGCCTACCTGTGTATCGTTGCATATCTTTGCCATGTGGCAGGAAATCAGAAACCATGTTGAACAATTAGCGGCAACCAGAATGAAGCCGCCATGGAGAGTAGCGAGAATTCTCGTGCCGCAGGTGGGTCGCCAGGAGGAACGCAAGCAGTAGTTTTCAGAACCAAGGATAACCGATGGGTAATGTTAAACGTCCGCCGAGCTTCACGGCCGTGTATCCCTGGCTTCTCAAAAGTTGTCTCCACTCCTTCTCCCCGCCCCCCCCCCCCCCCCGCCCTCCTTCACCCCCTTCTCACCCCCCCCCCTCTTTTAAAGGACTTACCGTACACAGTGTTTTAGCTGTCTTAATTACAGCGCCAACCTTCCTGTTCATCGCGGTGTGTGTCTGTATCACATTGGTTTTGCACCGTGTGAATTTCACACAGTGATCCCCGCACACTAACACTATCCTACGCACACTAGGGACAATTTACACTTACACCAAGCCAATTAACCTGCAAACCTGCACGCCTTTGGAGTGTGGGAGGAAACCGAAGATCTCGGAGAAAACCCACGCAGGTCACGGGGAGAACATAGAAACATAGAAAATAGGTGCAGGAGTAGGCCATTCGGCCCTTCGAGCCTGCACCGCCATTCAATATGATCATGGCTGATCATCCAACTCAGTATCCCGTACCTGCCTTCTCTCCGTACCCCCTGATCCCTTTAGCCACAAGGGCCACATCTAAATCCCTCTTAAATATAGCCAATGAACTGGCCTCAACTACCTTCTGTGGCAGAGAGTTCCAGAGATTCACCACTCTCTGTGTGAAAAATGTTTTTCTCATCTCAGTCCTAAAGGATTTCCCCTTTATCCTTAAACTGTGACCCCTTGTCCTGGACTTCCCCAACATCGGGAACAATCTTCCTGCATCTAGCCTGTCCAATCCCTTAAGAATTTGGTAAGTTTCTATAAGATCCTCCACTCTCTGTGTTTCCTCGTCTCCGTTCTAATTGGCCTACCCCTTATTCTTAAACTGTGGCCCCTGGTTCTGGACTCCAATATTGGGAACATGTTTCCTGCATCTAACGTGTCCAAACCCTTAATAATCTTATATGTTTCAATAAGATATCCTCTCATCCTTCTAAACTCCAGAGTATACAAGCCCAGCCGCTCCATTCTCTCAGCATAGGACAGTCCCGCCATCCCGGGAATTAACCTGGTGAACATACGCTGCACTCCCTCAATAGCACAAATGTCCTTCCTCAAATTTGGAGACCAAAACTGGACACAATACTCCAGGTGTGGTCTCACTAGGGTCCTGTCCAACTGCAGAAGGATCTCTTTGCTCCTATACGAAATTTCGTTCAGACCGTAAGGTCTGAATGACAATAAAGGAAATTCAATTCAATTCAATTCAATACTCAACTCCTCTTGTGATGAAGGCCAACATGCCATTTGCTTTCTTCGCTGCCAGCTGTACCTACATGCTTACTTTCATAGACAGGTGCAGCAGTAGAGTTGCCGCCTAACAGCGCCTGAGACCGTGTTTAGAAACATAGAAACATAGAAATTAAGAGCAGGAGTAGGCCATTCGGCCCTTCGAGCCTGCACCGCCATTCAATATGATCATGGCTGATCATCCAACTCAGTATCCTGTACCTGCCTTCTCTCCATACCCCCTGATCCCTTTAGCCACAAGGGCCACATCTAACTCCCTCTTAAATATAGCCAATGAACTGTCCTCAACTACCTTCTGTGGCAGAGAATTCCACAGATTCACCACTCTCTGTGTGTACAACGTACAAACTCTGTACAGACAGCACCCGTGGTCGGGATGGAACCTGCGTCTCTGGCGCTGTGAGCGCTGTAAGGCAGCAACTCTACCGCTGCGCCACCGTGCTGCCCAAGATGCGGTATTACCCAGATGTTGGCAGCAGAGGTAGGTGACTGCACTATCAGTGGAGTTGAGTTGGCAGCACACGTGTTACTGAGTTTGTTCACTCTGACGGGTGGCAGGTGAAAACCAAGTTTGCCTTTTTCTTTGTGTTTGAACTTTCATGAACCCACTGCATTGTACAAAGATGTGATCTCAATTGATCTGAAGTCAGGCACCAACATGTTTTCTTACAGCTTGAAGAGATAGTGAGGCACTACAATAAGACGTCCACATTTTTGTTGGCTGTGTTTCCATGGGAAAGGCCATTCTGGACTTGTTTCAAAAATTAAACTGATCGGCAAATATGCAAATTATTTTTTTGAGCGCAGTAGGCAGTGGAGGCCAAGTCAATGGATATTTTTAAGGCGGAGATTGACACATTCTTGATCAGTAAGCGTGCCAGGTGTCATGGGGAGAAGGCAGGAGAATGGGGTTTGGAGGGAAATATAGATCAGCCATGGTTCAATGGCAGAGTTGACTTGATGGGCCGAATAGAGAGAATGGAGCGGCTGGGCTTGTATACTCTGGAGTTAGAAACATAGAAACATTGAAAATAGGTGCAGGAGTAGGCCATTCGGCCCTTCGAGCCTGAACCGCCATTCAATATGATCATGGCTGATCATCCAACTCAGTATCCTGTACCTGCCTTCTCTCCATACCCCCTGATCCCTTTAGCCACAAGGACCACATCTAACCCCTCTTAAATATGATAGTGTCCTCTGTGATGTTCAAAGGAAAGACTCTGAACTCTTGAACTGGCCTCAACTACATTCTGTGGCAGAGAATTCCACAGATTCACCACTCTCTGTGTGAAAATTGTTTTTCCCATCTCGGTCCTAAAAGAGTTCAGAAGGATGTGAGGGGATCTCATTGAAACATATAAGATTGTTAAGGGTTTTGACACGCTAGAGGCAGGAAACATGTTCCCGATGTTTGGGGAATCCAGAACCAGAGGCCACAGTTTAAGAATAAGGGGTAAGCCACATAGAACGGAGACGAGGAAACACTTTTTCACACAGAGAGTTGTGTGTCTGTGGAATTCTCTGCCTCAGAGGGCGGTGGAGGCCGGTTCTCTGGATACTTTCAAGAGAAGGCTAGATAGGGCTCTAGAAGATAGCGGAGTTAGGGGATATGGGGAGAAGGCAGGAACGGGGTCCCGATTGGGGATGATCAGCCATGATCACATTGAATCGCGGTGCTGGCTCGAAGGGCCGAATGGCCTATTCCTGCACCTGTTGTCTATTGTCTATTGAATGGCCCAACTCTGCTCCTATTACTTATGATCTTTGTTCAACGGCGAGGGAGATTGTCCAACAAGGCGATCGATCATCGCCCTCAACGATTCAATTCAATGACACATTATTGTCATCTGTACCTAGGTACAGTGAAATGCTTTATTTTTGCATACAATCCAGTAAAGTACACAGCTGACCTCACCTAGACAGTGCACACAGAGTTGACTGGCGCTGACAAAGTTAATCGAGCTGTTTAATCTTCTGCTCACGGCGGTGAACCAGGATTGCCGCTGCACGTGGGCACAGGCGCTCCCCCCACCCCCCCCACCCTTGGTTTTTGACAGCCCTCCACTGGGTTGCATTGGGCACCCCCTTACGCTCCCAGTGGCCTTTGGCGGTTCTACACCTTTGGCGGTTCCCCCCCACCCCCCCCAACCCTCTATCGAGACCCGCTTCATTGTCGGACCCCTACCCCCCACAGCCGGGTCCCCCTCTGTTCCCGGTGGGGCCCCCCACCAGTTTGCACAGGGCCGTGGGTCTCTCCTCCCTCTGGGTGGTCTTCCCGCTGGACCGTTCTTCTCCGCTGCACATAAGAATAAGGGATAAGCCATTTAGAACGGAGACGAGGAAACACTTTTTCGCACAGAGAGTTGTGAGCCAACTCTCAGAAGGCAGTGGAGTGCAGGTTCTCTGGATGCTTTCAAGAGAGAGCTAGATAGGGCTCTTAAAGATAGCAGAGTCAGGGGATAGGGGGTGAAGGCAAGAACGGGGTACTGATTGTGGATGATCAGCCATGATCACATTGAATGGCGCTGCTGGCTCGAAGGGCCGAATGGCCTACTCCTGCACCCGTTGCCTATTGCTTATTGTCTACATACCCGGGGCAAGTTACAGAGGGCAATTAACCTCCACACCTGCCCGTCTTTGGGATGTAGGCAGAAACCGGGGCACCGAGAGGAAACCCACGCGGTCACAGGGAGAACGTGCACACTCCACACAGACAGCCCCCGAGGTTAGTATCAAACCCGGGTGTCTGGTGGTGTGAGGCAGCAGCTCCTTCAACTGTGCCACTGTGCCACCCTTCAACCCATTGAGGGCAGCCACTTGCACCAATTATTTGCTGACATAATTTCATCATCCCACATACCCACCGACTGCCCCCCCCCAATTCCTCCACAGATGATACTGTTCCACTAAGGACATTTTTTATTTATTTTTTTGTTTATATTATTAGAAGTTAATACAGTACAAAACAGTACAGTGGAACCAAATGTTAGGTGCCAACTATGTCATACCGTAGTCCATTCTATGTACAACCTCTAGTTTTATGTTATGAAAAGGAAGTAAACAAGACAAGAAAAAGAAAACAATAGAAAGAGGAAAAAGTGGAAAAATAGATGGTAGAGAGTAGAAAAACGTGAAGTGTGTATATAAAAAAAAAAAAAAAGAAAAAAAAAAAAGAAAAAGAAAAAAAAAGAAAAAGAAAAAGAAAAAGTGGAAAGTAGAAATAGAAGAGAAGGCCCCTTAAAAGAGAATTTTTCAAATCTGTATTCGGAGATGTAGATCTATCCGCGTCATGAACTGAAATCAGCAATCTTTACGGTACCGCTGCATCACATGATTCCAAAAAGTCGATGAAAGGAGACCAACTCCTTAAGAATTGGTCATATTTATCTATTAGTCGGAGTCTCATTTCTTCAATGTCCATCATATTCCTAATCCACATTTTAACAGTTGGTATGGTTGTATTTTTCCAAAATTTAAGTATCAATTCCTTTCCCACTAAGGACAATTAATAGATTAATTAGGGACACATGACAATAAACTCACTTGAACTTGAACTTGAACTAAATTCCAAATATACTACCAGCCCCGCACATATTTGGGACGTGGGAGGAAACGGGAGCATCTGGCCTTGAACAAAACCAGACACAAGGTGCTGGAGTAACTCGGCAGGTCAGGCAACTTCTGTGGATACATGGTTAAGTGACGCATTGGGTTGGCACCCTCCTCCTCCCTGGCTTCCTCCTTTCAATCTACACCTGGCCCAAGTTCTGGAGTACAACGCACTTCAGTCTGAAGAAGGGTCTCGACCCAAAACATCACCCATTCCTTCCTTCCATAGATGCTGCCTCACCCGCTGAGTTACTCCAGCCTTTTGTCTACTTTCGATTTTTGCAGTGTCTTCAGTTCTTTCTTAAACCAAGTACTGGAGTAACTCAGCAGGTCAGGCAGCATATCTGTAGAAAAGGGGTGAGTGACAATAGACAATAGACAACAGGTGCAGGAGTATGCCCTTCGGCCCTTCGAGCCAGCACCGCCATTCAATGTGATCATGGCTGATCATCCCCAATCAGTACCCAGTTCCTGCCTTCTCCCCATATCCCCTGACTCCGCTATTTTTAAGAGCCCTATCTAGCTCTCTCTTGAAAGCATCCAGAGAACCCGCCTCCACCGCCCTCTGTGGCAGAGAATTCCACAGATTCGCCACTCTCTGTGAGAAAAAGTGTTTCCTCATCTCGGTTCAAAAAGGCTTCTAAATACCAGAGTGTACAAACCCAGCTGCTCCATTCTCTCAGCATATGACAGCCCCGCCATCCTGGGAATTAACCTTGTAAACCTACGCTGCACTCCCTCAATAGCAAGAATGTCCTTCCTCAAATTAGGGGACCAAAACTGCACACAATACTCCAGTTGTGGTCTCCCTAGGACACTGTGCAACTGCAGATGGACCTCTTTGCTCCTGTATCTGATTCCTCTTTTTATAAAGGCCAACATGCCGTTTGCTTTCTTCACTGCCTGCTGTACCTGCATGCTTACTTTCATAGACTGATGTACAAGGACCCCCAGATCCCGTTGTACTTCCCCTTTTCCCAACTACGCCATTTGGATAGTAATCTGCCTCCCTGTTTTTGCTACCAAAGTGGATAACCTCACATTTATCCGCATCAAACTTCATCTGCCATGCATCTGCCCACTCACCGAACCTGTCCAAGTCACCCCGCATTCTCATAGTACTGATTTTTGGCGTTTCTGGTTGGGACCCTTCTTCAGACGACTAATTAACTGCTGATTCTCCCCCTTATCGTTCTTGAACTTTTCCCACCATCAGAGGACGTGACTAGCTTGTTCAACCCTGCACCTGTGTTTTGAGAAAAAAAAATTTTTGTTGCAAATTTGCATGTTCCAGTTACAACCCCTGAAGCTATATGGGATTGAAGGACAATTCTTGCATGACTCAAGAGTTAATAGTGTCTCATTTCCATATGTCACAGACAGAACAATGACATTCTTACAGCCAGCAGCATAACAGATATGTAGACATAGCACTCTGTAAACAATATAATAAACGAGAAAAAATTATACACACACACACACACCCACACACTCACACACACACGGATATATATATATATATATACCAGCCCTCCTCTGTGACGCCCGGCGCCCCCCCATCCCTCAATCTGTACCCCCCTCCCCTCCCTCTCCCATCCCCCTCTCCCCCTCACCCTCTCCCTTTCCATCCCCTCCCCTTCCCTCTCTACCCCCCTCCCCCTCTCGCTCTAACCGTGTCTGCGCAGTTGAGGGCTATGCGTGAGTGGATAGGGCGGGGAATGGGGGGAAAAGAGCAAATTAATAATATTAATATAATATCAAGGGAGGAGGGTTAGTGTCAAGTCAAGTCAAGTCACATTTATTTACAGTATATAGCACATTTAAAAAACAACTCTCGTTGGCCAAAGTGCTTTACATTTGTTATAAGAATAGTATAGACAAACAAACTACATACATATATACATATAGCCCTCGCTCAGTGGACGTCAGGAAAGGCTTGGGAGTATAGATAGGTTTTTAGTCTTGACTTAAAGGAGTCGATGGAGGGGGCAGTTCTGATGGGAAGGGGGATGCTGTTCCACGTGTGTGTGTAACGCCGCAAGCCGCCACCTCCCCCCTCCCCACCCCCCCCCCCCCCCCCCCCCCCGCAACTACGTTTTGAGGGGACGGGACCCAACGGGTCCCACTTGGTCTAGTATATATGTAAAAGGTAGACACAAAATGCTGGAGTAACTCAGCGGGACAGGCAGCATCTCTGGGGAGAAGGAAAGGGTGACGTTTCGGGTCGAGACACTTCTTCAGTCTGATTATTCACAGATATAGGACGTTGTTTTATGAAAGGAAGTTGTATGAACTATTTCCCTCCCCCACCCTGACAGATACGCTTGCGGCCATTTGCAAATTATCACAATTGGTACCAACTCATTGCCGTACTTTGCATTCATTTGTTTGTCTTCCCCGCGACTCATGTGCAATAATATTGAAGTTGACATGGCAATAGACAATAGACAATAGGTGCAGGAGTAGGCCATTTGGCCCTTCGAGCCAGCACCGCCATTAACTATGATCATGGCTGATCATCCCCAATCAGTACCCCGTTCCTCCCTAGTTCTGATTCAGTCCCTATGCGAAAGTCAATGCATCAAGTCTTGAGTGCTGTGGTAACCTCCCTAGTAACAGCCATCCAGTCTCTAAAGCACCTGCCAACCACAACCAACCTGCCTGCCTCTCCATGTCAATGTTGGATCCCATTGTGTGAGTCAGCGTGATCCGGTTCTTCATTGCTGGGCCACAAGTTTTGCTTCAGACTGCCCTCTGGTGGCCTTCAGCGGAAACACAAGGAACTGCTGGTGCCAGAATCTTGAGTGCAACACAAAGCGCTGGAGTAACTCCGCGGAGTCAGGCAGCACCTCTGGAGAAAAGGAATAGGTGACGTTTCCGGGTCTTGTCTCTTCCAGACGTGCTGCCTGTTCCGTTGAATAACATAGAAACATAGAAAATAGGTGCAGGAGTAGGCCATTCGGCCCTTCGAGCCTGCACCGCCATTCAGTATGATCATGGCTGATCATCCAACTCAGTATCCTGTACCTGCCTTCTCTCCAGACCCCCTGATCCATTTAGCCACAAGGGCCACATCCAACTCCCTCTTAAATATAGCCAATGAACTGGCCTCAACTACCTTCTGTGGCAGAGAGTTCCAGAGATTCACCACTCTCTGTGTGAAAAATGTTTTTCTCATCTCGGTCCTAAAGGATTTCCCCCTTATCCTTAAGCTGTGACCCCTTGTTCTGGACTTCCCCAACATCGGGAACAATCTTCCAGCATCTAGCCTGTCCAACCCCTTACGAATTTTGTAAGTTTCTATAAGATCCCCCCTCAATCTTCTAAATTCTAGCGATTACAAGCCGAGTCTATCCAGTCTTTCTTCATATGAAAGTCCTGACATCCCAGGAATCAGTCTGGTGAACCTTCTCTGTACTCCCTCTATGGCAAGAATGTCTTTCCTCAGATTAGGAGACCAAATCTGTACGCAATACTACAGGTGTGGTCGCACCAAGACCCTGTACAACTGTAGTAGAACCTCCCTGCTCTTATACTCAAATCCTTTTACTCCAGCATTTGGTGTAAACAAGCATCTGCAGTTCCTTCCTACACACTTTGTCTGCTGAAGCTAGAATCTTGACCATAACACGTGTGGCTGGAGTAATTCAGAGAGTCAAGAGTGTCGCAACGTTTAAGAAACATTCAGACAGGTACATGGATAGGGCGGGTTTGTAGGGATATGGGCCAAAGGAAGGCATGTGGGACTGGTGTAGATGGGACAGGTTGGCCGGTGTGGGCTTAGTCGTGACGAAGGGCCTGTTTCCACGCTGTGTGGCTCTCTTTGGTACGTTATTGTCACAAAGAAACATAGAAAATAGGTGCAGGAGGAGGCCATTCGGTCCTTCGAGCTAGCACCGCCATTCATTGTGATCGTGGCTGATCGTCCCCTATCAATAACCCGTGCTTGCCTTCTTCCCATATCCCTTGACTCCACGAGCCCCTACAGCTCTATCTAACTCTCTCTTAAATCCACCCAGTGACTTGGCCTCCACTGCCCTCTGTGGCAGGGAATTCCATAAATTCACAACTCTCTGGGTGAAAAAGTTTTTTCTCACAGTCTTAAATGACCTCCCCTTTATTCTAAGACTGTGGCCCCTGGTTCTGGACTCGCCCAACATTGGGAACATTTTTCCTGCATCGAGCTTGTCCAGTCCTTTTATAATTTTATATGTTTCTATAAGATACCCCCCTCATCCTTCTAAACTCCAGTGAACTCCGTGCACCGGGTTACATTGAAATTAATTTTTGCATACAGTTCAGCACAGGTGTTATTATGTATAAGCACATCTTAGATGCAGTACAAGAGTATAGGAACCGAGACAGTAGACAGACACAGATTTGCCACTGTTTTTAGTCCCAGTAGTTGCAAGTGTACAGATCTTAACTTGACCACGAAGGCCCGTTGTCCTGGCTGTGTTGTCGGGGTCGGTCTGGCCAAGTGTAGTGTTGGTGTCCCTCGCCACAGCTCCAGCCACCGCTCCGTCCAGCTGTAGGCCGCGTGCGGTCCACATGCTGGGCCTCTTGGAGCAGCGCCCGGTCCAATAGACAATAGACAATAGGTGCAGCAGTAGGCCATTCGGCCCTTCGAGCCAGCACCGCCATTCAATGTGATGATCATCCAACTCAGTATCCTGTACCTGCCTTCTCTCCATACCCCCTGATCCCTTTAGCCACAAGGGCCACATCTAACTCCCTCTTAAATATAGCTAATGATCTGGCCTCAACTACCTTCTGTGGCAGAGAATTCCAGAGATTCACCACTCTCTGTGTAAAAAATGTTTTTCTCATCTCGGTCCTAAAGGATTTCCCCTTTATCCTTAAACTGTGACCCCTTGTCCTGGACTTCCCCAACATCGGGAACAATCTTCCTGCATCTAGCCTGTCCAACCCCTTAAGAATTTTGTAAGTTTCTATAAGATCCTCCACACTCTGTTTGAAAAAGTGTTTCCTCGTCTCCGTTCTAATTGGCCTATCCCTTATTCTTAAACTGTGGCCCCTGGTTCTGGACTCCTCCAATATTGGGAACATGTTTCCTGCATCTAACGTGTCCAAACCCTTAATAATCTTATATGTTTCAATGAGATATCCTCTCATCCTTCTAAACTCCAGAGTGTACAAGCCCAGCTGCTCCATTCTCTCAGCATATGACAGTCCCGCCATCCCGGGAATTAACCTTGTAAACATACGCTGCACTCCCTCAATAGCACAAATGTCCTTCGTCAACTTTGGAGACTAAACTGCACACAATACTCCAGGTGTGGTCTCACTAGGGTCCTGTCCAACTGCAGAGGGACCTCTTTGCTCCTATACTCAACTCTTCTTGTTATGAAGGCCAACATGCCATTTGCTTTCTTCACTGCCTGCTGTACCTACATGCTTACTTTCATAGACTGATGCACAAAGCCCCTCAGCCAAGCCCCAGGCTGCTGTGGGGCCTCCAGCGGCCCACTACCCCCCCGTGGATGTGCCTCCCACTGCCTCCCACATCCGGGCTGCTTCTTGGCCCCTCCATCCCAGCTCCGACTCCCTCCTCTCTGGTCCTCGGGTTGGGCAGGGGCTGGGGATGGGGCTGGGCTCGGCTGCTTGTGTTCCTGGTTCCTGGCGGCGGGCTCGCCAGGGTTGGTGTCGGAGAGCGGCCACGGCTCACCAGGATCCATGTTGATGAAAGGTAGACACAGAGTGCTGGAGTAACTCAGCGGGTCAGGCAGCATCTGTGGAGAACATGGATAGGTGACGTTTCACAGAGTGCCGGAGTAGTAACTCAGCGGGTCAGGCAGCATCTGTGGAGAACATGGATAGGTGACGTTTCACAGAGTGCTGGAGTAACTCAGCGGGTCAGGCAGCATCTGTGGAGAACATGGATAGGTGACGTTTCGGGTTGGAACTGTCCTTTGGAAATTGAAACTTATCCAGTTAGCACGTTGAAACATCTTACAAGTGCTCCTTATGCACTGAAGAAGGGTCCCAACCCGAAACGTCACCTATCCATGTTCTCCACAGATGCTGCCTGACCCGCTGAGTTACTCCAGCACTGTAATAAAGTAAAACTGGACAGTTTAGTTTGAAATATATATGAAGCACAATCTTGTTATTTTATTTTTTATTTATTTTATTATTTATTTCGAACAGAATAAAAGAATAAATAGCAAGTGTGAAACAGCATACAAAATACAAACCAAAAATATTTATAAAGTGGCATAAACAATATCTATAAATAAATGAAATCATATGTGTCCGAAAAGGAGCAGGAAGAACAATATATAAGTGTGTGTTATTCGTTATCTGAAATCAAGGTGTAGCAAGTCTGATGTTGTTATGAAATAATACCTAGAAAAATGTTTTCCTCGTTGTTTGAAACTGTAAACAATTTAGATGACGGGAACTGATAGCTACGTGCTTGTGCAAGTTGCTGAATCATGCCGCGCAGTCCTGGCAAGCAGGCCCCACACGCCCCACTGCGGTCTCTGGACTGAACGGGAACCCAGTCGAAGGCTCATCGGTCGGTCGGCGTTACCCGGGACGCAGCTGGAGATGTCGGGCACGAGGAGCGAGGGCCAGTGGGAGGGTGAACCGGGGTAACGCCTCCAGCACCTTCATGGTCGGCTGCAGGAGGTGCCCCCGCGGGACACAAAGATGGCCGGGCGAGGAGAGGAGAGGAGAGGGACGTCGGTTCACGGGAACAGCTCTCGTACATCGAGCGCGCGGACTGACCCGACTTTGGACTTTGAATAACGGCGCTAAAAATAGCGACGCCCGCGTGTGTATTATATGCAAAACTAATTTCACTGTGCAGGTGTACATGTGAAAAATAAAACACCATTGAACTATTGAATATTGACTGCGTGAGGAAGAACTCAAGCCATAAGGTCATAAGTGATTGGAGCCGTGTTAGGTCATTCTGCCCTTCAAGTCTACTCACTCTCTTAACCCCATTCTCCTGCCTTCTCCCCATAACCCCTGACACCCGTACTAATCAAGAATCTATAGAAACATAGAAAGTAGGTGCGAGAGTAGACCACCAGGTCCGTCGAGCCCGCACCGCCATTCGCTCATGGCTGAACACTAAACAGACACACTTACCACAAACAGTAGACACAAGACACAGAACACAAGACACTACCCTCCCCTTTATACCTCTATCACCCCTCTCCACCCCAAGAACCTCGTGATCTCCTGGGGGAGGCAAAAAACCGGATAAAAACCCAGGTCCAATTCGGGAAAAAAAAACGGGAAATTCCTCTCCGACCCCAATCCAGGCGATCGACACTTGTCCAGGAGATCACTCAGGTCTTACTATACTATCCATACCTAGGTCCATATCCCTGCCCTCTCCCCGTAGCCCCTTATCCCCTTGGCAGCTAAAAAACCATCTATTTTAGTCTTAAATATATTTAAAGTTTCTGCTTCCACTGCTCCCTGGGGCAGTGAATTCCATAAATTAACCACCCTCTGGGTGAAGAAGTTCTTCCTCATCTCAGTTTTAAAAGAGCCCCCCCTTATTCTGCAACTATGTCCCCTAGTTCTAGTTTCCCCGATCATTGGGAACATCCTCGGTGCATCCACCCGATCAAGGCCCCTCACGATCTTATATGTTTCAATGAGATCGCCTCTCATTCTTCTAAACTCCAAAGAGTAGAGTTCCAGCCTACTTAACCTTTCCTCATATGTCAATCCCCTCATTGCAGGAATTAATCTTGTAAACCTTCGCTGCACTGCCTCCAGGGCTAGTACATCCTTTCTTAAGTATGGACCCCAGAACTGTACACAGTATTCCAAATGTGGTCTCACTAATACTGTGTACAGCTGCAGCAAGACCTCCGTGTTTTTATACTCAATCCCGCTAGCAATAAAGGCCAAAACTCCATTGGCCTTCCTAATTGCTTGCTGCACCTGCATACTAACTTTCAGTGATTCATGTACTAATACCCCTAGATCCCTTTGCGTTGCATTACAACGCAGCTCCTCCTCATTTAGAAAATAACTTGCCCTATCATTTTTTTTCCCAAAGTGAATTACTTCACATTTATTAGTATTAAATTTCATCTGCCAAGTTGTTGCCCACTCACCTAGCTTATCTATATCCTTTTGCAGACTCTTCCTATCCTCCTCATCCCCTACTTTTCCTCCCATTTTTGTATCGTCCGCAAATTTTGATATATTACACTTGGTTCCCTCCTCCAAATCATTTATATAAATTGTGAACAACTGGGGTCCCAGCACCGACCCTTGCGGAACCCCGCTAGTTACCGGTTGCCATCCCGAGTATGAACCATTTATCCCCACTCTCTGCTTCCTATTTGTTAGCCAATCCTCTACCCATGCTAATATATTACCCCCAATCCCATAATTTTTTATTTTTAGCAATAGTCTCTTATGTGGCACCTTGTCAAAAGCCTTTTGGAAGTCCAAGTATACCACATCCACCGGTTCCCCTTTATCCACCCGGGTTGTTACTTCCTCAAAGAATTCGAGCAGATTCGTTAAACAGGACTTCCCCTTCACAAAACCATGCTGGTTCTGTCCGATGAAGTCATGTTTATCCAAGTGCCCCGTTAGTGTTTCTTTAATAATTGTCTCTAACATTTTACCCACCACCGATGTTAGACTAACCGGTCTATAGTTACCCGCCCTTCTGTTTACTTCCTTTTTTAAATATAGGTGTTACATTGGCCATTTTCCAATCCACTGGGACCGTTCCTGCCTCCAGGGAGTTTTGGAAAATTATCACCAATGCATCCACAATCCCCACCGCTATCTCCCTCAAGACCCTTGGATGTAATCCATCAGGCCCAGGGGATTTATCCTCCTTCAGTCTCATTAATTTCCCTAATACCACCTCCTTGGTGATCTTAATAGTATTTAGCTCCTCCATTCCTACCGCCCCCTGTTTATCCAGCGTTGGAATATTTTTTGTGTCTTCTATGGTGAAGACTGATACAAAATACTCGTTTAATGCCTTTGCCATTTCCATGTTCCCCACCAACAACTCTCCAGTCTCACCCTCCAATGGACCAACGTTCACCTTAGCCACCCTTTTTCTTTTTATATAGCTATAAAAACTCTTACTATTAGTTTTTATGTTGTTCGCTAAATTCCTTTCATAGTCTATTTTCCCCGTCTTAATTAATCTCTTAGTTATTTTTTGCTGACCTTTAAATGCTTCCCAATCCTCTACCCTCCCACTATCTCTGGCTACCTTATATGCCCTTGCCTTCAGCCGAATACTATCCTTTATAGTTTTACTGAGCCATGGCTGACTGTTCTTACCCTTACCCCTTTTTTTCTTCATAGGAATACATTTTTCTTGAAGGTTATACAGTATCTATCTATCTGTGCCTTAAAAATATCCACTGACTTGGCCTCCACAGCCTTCTGCAGCAATGAATTCCACAGATTCACCACCCACTGACGAAATAAATTCCTCCTCATCTCCTTCCTAAAAGAACGTCCTTTAATTCTGAGGCTACGACCTCTAGTCCCAGACTCTCCCACTAGTGGAAACATCCTCTCCACATCCACTCTATCCAGGCCTTTCGCTACTCGTTAAGTTTCAATGAGGTCCCCTCATCCTTCTAAACTCCAGCGAGTACAGGCCCAGTGCCATCGACTTGATTGATGCAGCTTCTGGTGTGAAGAGTCTTGAGTCCTGAGTTCAGGATGCTCTCCTCCCCGCAGCTGCTGGCATGCCAGAGGAAAACAATCCCAATGTTGTCCAACCTGTCCTTCCAGCTAATACCATCGTACTGCCAGGCATCATTCTGGTAAGCCTCCTCTGAACCCTCTCCAAATCCTCCACATCCTGGAAGATCTCTTTATGTAAACTGGTGCAACGTTCAATTTGGCAAAGTTCCAGTGACATACCTTGCCACGTTGCACTATATAAACCTCACTTTAATCGCTAACATCAATCATGGCTTTACTTCAGGAAGGAGACCAACAATTAAAATCACTGTGATTTCCATCATCAAAATTACATCAATACTTCAGTGAATGTTGCCAATACTTTGCAAACAATACATAGAGATGGTCGGTTGCCTGATAACAAATAGGTAGACAATAGACAATAGACGATAGGTGCAGGAGTAGGCCATTCAGCCATTCGAGCCAGCATCGCCAATCAGTACCCCCATTCCTGCCTTCTCCACATATCCCCTGATTCATCTATCTTTAAGAGCCCTATCTAGCTCTCTCTTGAAGGTATGCAGAGAACCGGCCTCCACCGCCCTCTGAGGCAGAGAATTCCACAGACTCACCACTCTCTGTGAGAAAAAGTGTTTCCTCGTCTCCGTTCTAAATGGCTTACCCCTTATTCTTGAACTGTGGCCCCTGGTTCTGGACTCCCCCAACAGCGGGAACATGTTTCCTGCCTCTAGCGTGTCCAAACCTTTTATAATCTTAGGAGATAGGCCCGAAACGTTGCCTATCTCCTTCGCTCCATAGATGCTGCTGCACCCGCTGAGTTTCTCCAGCATTTTTGTGTACCTTTAATAATCTTATCTGTTTCACTAAGATCACCTCTCATCCTTCTAAACTCCAGAGTATACAAGCCCAACTGCTCCATTCTCTCAGCATATGACAGTATAGCTGTTATCAGGCAACTGAACCATCCTACCACAATTAGAGAACAGTCCTGAGCTACTGCCTACCTCATTGGAGACCCTTGGACTACCTTTGATTGGACTTTACCGCATTTATCTTGCACTAATTCATGTTTTTTCCTTTATAGTGTATGTGAATGACTCGATTGTCATCATGTATTGTCTTCCCGCTAACTGGTTAGCACACAAAAGCTTTTCACTGTACCTCGGTACAAGTGACAATAATTCAACTAAACTAAACTAAACAGCTTGGAAGTCACTGAAATTGGAGGTGTGCGTTTTCACACTTAGAGTCATAGAGTGATACAGTGAGGAAACAGGCCCTTCGGCCCAACTTGCCCACACCGGCCACCAATGTCCCAGCTACACCAGTCCCACCCTGCCTGCACTTAGTCCATATCCCCCCCCCCCCCCCCCCCCCCCCCCCCCCCCCCCCCCCAACCTGTCCTATCCATGTACCTGTCTAACTGTTTCTTCAACGATGGGATAGTCCCTGCCTCAACTACCTCCTACTTCTATACCTTTTGCTTGATGGGTGAGGGGAGAAGAGGGAATGACCAGGGTGAGACTGGTCCTTGACACAAAAAGCTGGAGTAACTCAGCGGGTCGGGCAGCATCTCTGGAGAAAAGGAATAGGCGACAATCCGGGTCGAGACCCTTCTTCAGACTGAGAGTCAGGGGAAAGGAAAAAATAGAAATATAGGCGATGATATAGAGAGAAATTGAACAAATGAATGAAAGATATCCAAAAAAGTGATGATGTTCAAGGAAGGGTGGAGCCCACAATGGTCCATTGCTGGCGAGGCAGTGTGAAGTGTGGATGGAGTCAATGGAGTCTATTGTCTATTGTCTACAGGTAGGGAAGAAAGCCAATGGCATGTTGGCCTTCATAACGAGAAGAGTTGGGTATAGGAGCAAAGAGGTCCTTCTGCAGTTGTACAGGGCCCTGGTGAGACCACACCTGGAGTATTTATTGTGTGTAATTTTGGTCCCCTAATTTGAGGAAGGACATTGAGGGAGTACAGCGTAGATTCACGAGGTTAATCCCCGTGATGGCGGGACCGTCGTATGATCAAAGAATGGAGTGACTGGTCTTGTACACTCTGGAATTTAGAAGGATGAGTGGAGATCTTGTTGAAACATATAAAATTATTAAAGGATTGGACACGCTAGAGGCAGGAAACATGTCCCCGATGTTGGGGGAGTCTAGAACCAGGGGCCACAGTTTAAGAATAAGAGGAAAGCCATTTAGAACTGAGATGAGGATTAACGTTTTCACCCAGAGAGTTGTGAGTCTGTGGAATTCTCTGCCTCAGAGGGCGGTGGAGGCCGGTTAACTGGATGCTTTAGAAAGCGAGTTAGATAGACCTCTTAGTGCTCTAGCTTGTCCAATCCCTTAATCATTTTATATTTCAATAAGATACCCTCTCATCCTTCTAAATTCTGCGGATTTCTCTGCCTCAGAGGGCGGTGGAGGCCAGTTCTCTGGATACTTTCAAGAGAGGCTAGATAGAGCTCATAAAGATAGCGGAGTTAGGGTATATGGGGAGAAGGCAGGAACGGGGGACTGATTGTGGATGATCAGCCATGATCACAGTGAATGGCGGTGCTGGCTCGAAGGGCCGAATGGCCTGCTCCTGCACCTATGGTCTGTGTATCTGTGCACCTGTGTGGAAGGGAGGTTGGTTTGTGTGAACACTGTCATTGCCTTTCTCCAGATCTCTCCCAACCAATGATTGGTGTCAATCTGAACGAGTGGCAAGGGCCTATAAAGAGGTGCACAAGAATGATAGAAGAACGGATGCGACGGAAAGCGCTGAGCTGGAACGCCAGAGTCCCAACAGCCCCAGCAGCCCCAACAGCCCAACTGGGAAATTTAGCAAGGTAAGGAAAACAAGATCATGTTTCAGTATTGGATCCCTTGGACGGATACAGAATGCTGGAGTAACTCAGCGGGACAGGCAGCGTCTCTGGAGAGAAGGAATGGGTGATGTTTCGGGTCGAGACCCTTCTTCAGGCTGGAATTCTCCAGTCACCCATTTCTTCTCTCCAGAGGCACTGCCTGTCCCGCTGAGTTACTCCAGCTTTTTGTGCCTATCTGCGGTTTAAACCAGCATCTGTAGTTCCTTCCTACACATTGGATCTCTTGGATAAGGTCATAAGGAATAGGAGGAAAATTAGGCCATTCGGCCCGTCAAGTCTATGGACCCATTTGGCCCACCAACGGAGATGAGGGAAAAACCTTTTCACCCAGGCTTAAAGCCCTGTCACACTGTACGAGTTCATTCCAAGAGTTCTCCCGAGTTTGCCCTGATTCGAACTCGGAGATTTACGGTAATGGCCACACATCGGTACTCGGGGCTCTCGTGGACATTTTTCAACATGTTGAAAAATCTTCACGAGTCTTCCCGAGCTTACCTGCCGTTAGCGAGTCTTCCCGAGTATCTGCCGTTAGCGTTACGAGCCGCTAAGAGACGCCCCCGAGCTCCGATGTACCCGCTACGTCATACTCCGCGCTTGTCGCGAGTTTGATTTTTTTTTAAACTAGGGAGAGCTCTAGAATGAACTCGCACCGTGGGACAGGGCTATTCGAAGAGTCAAGTCAAGTCAAGAGAGTTTTATTGTCTTTATTGTCTCACGAGCAGGAACAATGAGAGGCGATCAGACTGTCCAAGGTGGGGGAGGGGGAGGGGGACAGCTTTGTAAGCTTCAGCCATGTTTGTGTAGACTTTGTCCAGTGTCTTGAGTCCACCACTCTGCAGCCTCCGGCATTCCTGCATTTAATAATGAACCATCTTTTCATTAAATCAGTTGCAATCTTTGCAGTTCACTTCAGTTAATGATAATAATAATATAATATAATAATAATATATTTTATTGTCATTGCACATAGGTGTAACGAGATTTGGTATGCAGCTTCCATCCGATGTCATAACTTAAACAACCAATAAAATTTAGATTTAGATACCCCGAGAAACATGATTTATAAAAATTACAGTAAAACAGTCAAAACATGTGTCTGTGCGACGTGACCATCCGAGGGAGACAGTTCATGGGGAGGGAGGGGCACTATGCAGGGCCGGTTTGAGAGCCGCCCGCTATAGCTCTGGGGATGAAGCTGTTCCTGAGTCTGGAGGTGTGGGCGTAGATGGCCTTGTAATGACTGCCAGAAGGAAGTAGTTCGGACATGCCGTTACAAGAGGAGTCTTTGTGTATGCTGACAGCCTTCCTGAGGCACCTTCAGTTACAGTCGAGTTGAGTTTATTGTCACGTGTACTGAGGTACAGTGAAAAGCTTTTGTTGCGTGCTAACCAGTCAATGGAAAGACAGCACATGATTACAATCGAGCCGTCCATAGTGTATAGATCCTTGATAAAGGGATAAACCTTTAGTGCAAGGAGAGAAAAGAAACAAAACGACAGTCAAAACGTTTTATCTTAAACATTGAACGTGCATTATCAAAAGTTAACAGGCAGGGGAGCTGCAGCCTTTTGGTTTATGTGCACTCACTGACAACAAAATATTCAAAGGCTGGTTCGTTCAAACAAGCTCTGAGCAAAACCGGTTGGAAAGTTGCTGAATTAGCAGTCAGAGAATGTATAGGCGTACAGATGAACATTAAATAATGACATGAAGTGACAACAGTGACACCTCATCCTTAATTGCAGGAGAGGTGCCGGAAGACTGGAGGGTGGCAAATGTTGTGCCTTTATTCAAGAAGGGCTGCAGGGAAAATGCTGGAAACTATAGGCCGGTGAGCTTAACATCTGTAGTTGAAAAGTTACTCAAGAGTATTTTGTGGGATAGGTTATACAGGCATTTGGACGGGCAAGGGCTGATTAGGGATAGTCAGCATGGTTTTGTACGTGGGAGGTTGTATCTCGAGAAAAATCATGAACAGAAAGGTCAATGAGGGCAGAGCTGTAGATATTGTGTACATGGATTTCAGTAAGGATCCAAGGAGAGATAGCAGAATGGATAGTTTATTGGCTCCATGGAAGGAAGCAGAGGGTGATGGTGGAAGGTTGCTTCTCGGACTGGAGGCCTGTGACTAGTGGTGTGCCTCAGGGTTCGGTGCTGGGCCATTAACTGTTTGTCATCTACATCAATGATTTGGATGAGAACATACAGGGCAAGATGAGCAAGTTTGCTGATGATACAAAAGTGGGTGGTTTTGCAGATAGTGAAGATGGTTGTGAACGATTGCAGCAGGTTCTGGATCGATTGGCCAGGTGGGCGGAGGAATGGTTGATGGAATTTAATACAGAGAAATGTGAGGTGTTGCATTTTGGGACGTCTAACAAGGGCAGGACCTACACAGTGAATGGTAGAGCTCTGGGTATTGAATTGAATTGAATTGAATTTCCTTTATTGTCATGCAGACCTTACGGTCTGAACAAAATTTCGTGCCTGCAGTCATACACACAATCATACAATAATAAACAACAATAAACACAAATTAACATCCACCACAGTGAGTCCTCCAAACACCTCCTCACTGTGGGGGAGGCGAAAATATTAGGGCTGCAGTCTCTTCCCTCTTCTTCTCCCTCTGCGCTGAGGCGATTCCCCACCGGGCGATGGTACAAACAGTCCCGCGGCTCACCGAACCCTGCGAACGGGCCGGCTCAAACACCGCGGCCCGGGGTGGTCGAAGCTGCCGCTCTCCAGTCCAGCACACGCAGCCGCCGGCCCGCGGCTGAACCCAGGACTCTGGACACCGCCGCCAGAACGCCGGCCCAGCCACCGGACCGGATCGCCCTCACGTGAGTACCGTTCCACCCTCGGGCTGTGCCACTCCAGCGGGAGTACCGTTCCACCCTCGGGCTGGGCCACTCCAGCGGGAGTGCCATTCCTCCCTCGGGCTGGGCCACTCCGACGGGAGTGCCGTTCCTCCCTCGGGCTGGGCCACTCCAGCCCCTCACCATGCCGCTCTCACGGGAGCACCGTTCCATCCCGGGCTGGGCCGGGAGCGAGCCCAGGACGAGTCCTGTCAGCTGCCTCCAGAGTCCCGAGGTAGCCGGCTCCGCTAGGCCTCAGCGTAGACGGAGGCAAAGAAGGGGGACACGACAAAAAGGTCGTATTCCCCCGAAGGGAGTGACAGCAGCCCCCGTTTCACCCCCCACCCCCCTCCCCACATAAACACAGCCTAAAAACCAAAAACATAACTAGGCAAAACGAAAAAAAACAACACAAAAAAGTAAAAGACAAACGGACTGCAGGTGAGCCGCAGCCGTTCCCAGTGCCGCCACTTCCAGACTGTTGTAGAGCAGAGGGATCTCGGAGTACAGGTGCATGGTTCCTTGAAGGTGGAGTCGCAGGTAGATAAGGTGGTCAAAAATGCTTTAGGCACATTGACCTTCATCAGTCAGAGTATTGAGTATAGAAGTCGGGAGGCCATGTTGCAGTTGTATAAGACATTGGTGAGAACGCATTTAGAATATTGTGTTCAGTTCTGGGCAACGTGTTATAGGAAAGATATTGTCAAGCTTGAAAGGGTTCAGAAAAGATTTACAAGGATGCTGCCAAGACTAGAGGGTGTAAACTATTGAGAGAGGTTGAGTAAGTTGGGTCTCTATTCCTTGGAGAGCGGGAGGATGAGGGGTGATGTTATGGAGGTGTATAAAATCATGAAAGGAATAGATCGGGTAGATGCACAGAGTCTCTTGCCCAGAGTAGGGGAATCGAGGGCCAGAGGAGAAAAGGAAAAGATTTAATAGGAATCTAAGCGGTAACTTTTACACACAAAGGGTGGTGGGTGCATGGAACGAGCTGCCAGAGGAGGTAGTTGAGGGTGGGACTATCCCAACATTTAAGAGGCAGTTGGACAGGTACATGGATAGGACAGGTTTGGAGGGATATGGACCAAGCGCAGGCAGGTGGGACCAGTGTAGCTGGGACATGTTGGCCGGTGTGGGCAAGTTGGGCTGTAGGGCCTGTTTCCACACCGTTTCACTCTATGCCTCTATCTATGACTCCATGAGGCAATCATCACTTAACATTACGTACAGGTCCACCACCGATATTCCGGCACCCTTGTTTCCAGAGCCTTTCATGGGTTATCTGTGTTGCCAGACCAACAGAGGTCACGGCCTCCGAGAGGAATCCCAACGGTACTGGAACGTTCCGTCCAGCGGCCGAGATACCGGTCCGCAAAGTCGGCCTCGGGATTCGGCGATGGGAACGGATCTGCCGTCTCGGGCCGTGCCGGAGTTCCAGAGCCCCGGCCGCAAGAGGCAGATTCGACCCGATGAGGTCGAGATTGGCCGCCTCACCAGGCCTAGGCGCACATTTTTAGTGGGGACTTCAAGGGGGGGGGGGATGAGGGGGGACGGGGGGGAGGGGGAGGGAGAGGTGAGGAAGGACGAGGGGGGACGGTGGTGGATTTCAAGTGCAGTTTCGAAATTTTGTCCGGATTAAAGAAAGTTCCGGACCACAAGTTGCCCGAAATTCAGAGGTGGACCTTTACCAAAAGCAGTTGCATGTAATGGAAATAAATGCCAGGGCTAGGCTTCAAGTATTAGATATGTTTGTAATCAGTATAACACTGTCCTGGACCTTTCTGGGTGGCATCTAATCAGTTCCATCCACTGTGCAACTGTGTGTTCTCCTCATTTTCTACCTGTTGTGTGCTCTTTCACTCTGATGATGGTGTTGGTTCTTGCGACGATAGTGCTTACACGTCAGGTCAGCGTTTGTCAACCAGGGTTCCCCGGAACGCCAGGGTTCCGCGAGAAATAGTGATAAATAGGCTAATCAAAGGTCAATGCATTGTTGAGTCATTTTTTGTGCTTTTATGTCATATTCGTCATTTTATTATAATAATAATAATAATAAATTTTATTTATGGGCGCCTTTCAAGAGTCTCAAGGACACCTTACAAAAATTTAGCAATTAGAGGAAAACATGTAAGGGGAATGAAATAAATAGTAGACATTACTAGTACACAAATTAAAGACAGAATTCAATTCAAAGACAGAATTCAATTCACAGTCTCTTGCCCAGAGTTGGGGAATCGAGGACCAGAGGACGTAGGTTTAGGGTGAAGGGGAAAATATTTAATATGAATCTGAGGGGTAACTTTTTCACACAAAAGGTGGTGGGTGTATGGAACGAGCTGCCAGAGGAGGTAGTTGAGGCTGGGACTATCCTAACGTTTAAGAAGCAGTTAGACAGGTACATGGATAGGACAGGTTTGGAGGAATATGGGAAGGGTTTCGGCCCGAAACATCGCCTATTTCCTTCGCTCCATAGATGCTGCTGCACCTGCTGAGTTTCTCCAGCACTTTTGTCTACCTTGGACAAAATGCTAGTAGGTGGGACATTAATAATAATAATACATTTTATTTATGGGCGCCTTTCAAGAGTCTCAAGGACACCTTACAAAAATTTAGCAGGTAGAGGAAAAACATGTAAGCGGAATGAAATAAATAGTAGAGACATGACTAGTACACAAAGTAAAGACAGAATTCAATTCAAAACACAATATGAGGCAATTCAAGCACAGATGAAAAGGGAGGGGGACGTGGGGCTAAGGATAGGCAGAAGTGAAGAGATGGGTCTTGAGGCGGGACTGGAAGATGGTGAGGGACACGGAACACATACAGCATCTTCTTGGGAATTTCGTGAGTATTGTAATTAAGTCACTAGACAATAGACAATAGGTGCAGGAGTAGGCCATTCAGCCCTTCGAGCCAGCACTGCTGGTCATGGCTGATCATCCAAAATCAGTACCCCGTTCCTGCCTTCTCCCCATATCCCCTGACTCCACTATTTTTAAGAGCCCTATCTAGCTCTCTACTGAAAGCATCCAGAGAACCCGCCTCCACTGCCCTCTGAGGCAGAGAATTCCACAGACTCACAACTCTCTGTGAGAAAAAGTGTTTCCTCGTCTCCGTTCTAAATGGCTTACTCCTTATTCTTAAACTGTGGCCCCTGGTTCTGGACTTCCCAAACATGGGGAACATGTTTCCTGCCTCTAGCGTGTCCAAACCCTTAACAATCTTATATGTTTCAATTAGATTCCCTCTCATCCTTCTAAATTCCAGAGTGTACAAGCCCAGCTGCTCCATTATCTCAGCATATGACAGTCTTCAACCTGTTATCCTTATAACTGTAAAACTCTGATCTTGGATGTGTATTCATTTATTTATTTGTTTGTTTGCGTGTGATCACATCTTCTCGAAAAAACCATGCGGGAACGGTAAAATGTTTACATATTTCGATATAGATTTATCCCGTCGAGTCCAAAATTGCCTCATCTGAAAAATTCATGCATTATTTCTCAAGTTATTAATCAAAATGTTGAAAAACCTGAAATAACATAAAAAACTAAAACCGGCTGGTTTTGGCTGATGACATGATGACGTCACAATGGGTACGCACGCTGTGTTCCACGCGCTGCAAGTGACGAACACCCGGCCGCTGCCCGCCGCTCGCTCTGCTGCGCTCCCCACCTCTCCTCCTCCACCCCCCCTTCTTCTCTTCCCCTTCTCCTTGCCGCCCCTTCTCCTCGCCGCCCCTCCTCCTCTCCCCCTTCCTCCTCTCCTCCTCTCCCTCCCTCACTACCCCCCCGCTTTCCCACACTCTCTATCCACCCTCCTCTCTTCCTCCTCTCTCTCTTCCTCTCCGCTATGCCTCTGCCCCGATCTCTCCCAGTCTCTCTCCATCCCCTCCTCTCTTCTTCACCCCTCCCCCCCATCACTCTACCTTATTTCTCTCTCCCCTCTCTCTCTCGCCTCTCTCTCTCTCTCCCCGTCTCTCTCTCCCCGTCTCTCTGTCCTCTCTCTCTCTCCCCCCCCTCTCTCTCTCCCCTTTCCCCCCCTCTCTCTCTCTCACCCCCTCTCTCTCCCTCCCCTCTCTCTTCCCCCCTCTTCTCTCTCCCCCCCATCCTCTCTCTCCCCCACCCTCTGTGTGTGTGTGTGTGGTGGTGGGTTATTGTGTGTGTGTGTGGGGTGGTTTATTGTGTGTGTGTGTGTGTGGGGGGGGGGGGGGTGGTTATTGTGTGTGTGTGTGTGGGGGGTGGTTATTGTGTGTGTGACGCCGCAGGCCGCACGTTGAGGGGACGGGACCCAACGGGTCCCACTTGGTCTAGTATCATTTTAAAGTATGACAATCATAGGGAATATATATAGCAACGTCTATACGTCGCCAGTGTGAACCGGCATTTAGTGGTCAGTGGACAGGAGGACAGGATTCGTGTGTCATCAAGTGACTCACTCGAGTACAGACGCATGCACGGTCTCCATCAGTCCTGTCTGTGCTTCCTGGCGTGCAAGTACAGTCCCTCATTCACCCACGTTATTTATTGATTTTTACCCATCATTTAGGGATGTTATATGAATTTAAAAAAATGTAGGTGTTTTTACGTTTATTTTTGTTAGTTTAGCAAAAGTTTATTAATTATGTTTTTGTTAGGTTTATGTGTGTTTTCTCTTTCTCTCTCTCTCTCCCTCCCTCTCTCTCTCTCTCCCTCCTCCAAGGTTAGTTCTTCTGTTTGCCTTTATTTGCATAAGTTTCGAACAAGCAGTTTGATTTCAGTTTTTTTTTGCATTGTCAATAAACTTGAGAAAAACTCGTTACTTTTTGCTTAAACCAGTTGTCAGAACAATATATTATGTTTGCCTAATGAACTTTATGAAAGAGAGAGAATGTGATTAATAAAGATATATAATAATTTTTATGTAAGGGTTTCCCTGAGATGAAAATTATTTCAAGGCTTCCGCAAGGGTCTAAAGGTTGGGAAGCGCTGCTTTAGATGGACGTGTACTTAGAGATACCGCAGTCTGAAGAAGGGTTTCGGCCCGAAACGTTGCCTATTTCCTTCGCTCCATAGATGCTGCTGCACCCGCTGAGTTTCTCCAGCACTTTTGTCTACTGCAGTGACTGATGACTCAAGGGACAAGAGAAGAATGAATTGATCAACAGGTCCACACACACACAGGTGTACTTGATTGAAAGACACACCATAGAATCAGCACTGTGGCTCACTGAGTCCACACCGACCTACGATCGCCCCTTCACGCTAGTTCTACGTTCTCCCATTTTCTCATCCACTCCCCTACACACTGGGGACAATTTATAGAGGGACCTATTAACCCACAAAATGCGCACGTTTTGGGAATTTGGGAGGAAACCGGAGCATCCGGAGGAAACCGATCCTGGTCACAGGGAGGACGTGCAAACGCCACTCGGGTCAGGAACGAACCTGGGACCCTGGCACTGTGAGGCAGAGGCTCCACAAACTGCATCTAATCCATTCCACCCATTGTGCATCGGCTCTTCCTCCTTGTATTCTGACTGTAGTGTTGTAGGCTCTGGATGCTGTTCAGTGTAGTATTATCACGAGTGCCGAGCTGCAGCGGAAAGCTTTTTATTGTCGTGTGCTATCTAGTCAGCGGAAAGACACAATCGAGCCGCCCACAGTGTACAGGTGCATGATAAAGGGAATAACGAATAAAGGGAAGTGCTATTGAGAGTAGGTTTACAAGGTTAATTCCCGGGATGGCGGGATTGTCATACGCTGAGAGAATGGAGCGGCTGGGCTTGTACACTCTGGAGTTTAGAAGGATGAGAGGGAATCTCATTTAAACATATAAGATTATTAAGGGTTTGGACACGCTAGAGGCAGGAAACATGTTCCCGATGTTGGGGGAGTCCAGAGCCAGGGGCCACAGTTTAAGAATAAAGAGTAAGCCATTTAGAACGGAGACGAGGAAACACTTTTTCTCACAGAGAGTGGTGAGTCTGTGGAATTCTCTGCCTCAGAGGGCGGTGGAGGCCGGCTCTCTGGATGCTTTCAAGAGAGAGCTAGATGGGGCTCTTAAAGATAGCGGAGTCAGGGGATATGGGGAGAAGGCAGGAACGGGGTACTGATTGGGGATGATCAGCCATGACCAGCAGTGCTGGCTCGAAGGGCTGAGTGGCCTACTGCTGCACCTATTGTCTATTGTCTAGTGACTTAATTACAATACTCACGAAATTCCCAAGAAGATGCTGTACGTGTTCCGTGTCCCTCAGCCATGATCACATTGAATGGCGGTGCTGGCTCGAAGGGCCAAATGGCCTCCTCCTGCACCTATTGTCTATTGTCTATTGTCGATTAAAGATACGCTGCGAATCTGCAGGACTTTGTGCCTCTGTGCACTTTGCCAGTAACTCCCCCAAAAAATACTGCAGGTTAACCAAGGCAGAGCATAGAGATCACCATCTCTGTGATTGCAAACCTCTCCTCCCGTCTTTAGTTTTAGTTTTAGTTCAGAGATACAGCGTGGAAACAGACCCTTTGGCCCACCGGGTCCGCGCCGACCAGCGATCCCCGCACACTAACACTATCCTGCACCCACTAGGTACAATTTTTATATGTACCAAGCCAATTGACCAACATACCTGTATGCCTTTGGAGTGTAGGAGGAAACAGGAGATCGCAGAGAAAACCCACGCAGGTCACGGGGAGAACGTACAAACTCCGTACAGACAGCACCCGTAGTCAGGATCGAACCCAGGTCACCGGCGCTGTGAGGCAGCAACTCTGTCATTGCACCACCTTGCCCCTCTTCAATCATCTGCTGACAGCTGAGCACAAAGTGCTGGATAATACAAATCGCATCATCAAGGACGAGTCGCACCCTGGTCACTCCCTCTTCTCCCCTCTCCTATCGGGCAAAGGGTGTAGAAGTGTGAAAACGCTCACCTCCAGATTCAGGGACAGTTTCTTCCCAGCTGTTACCAGCCAATGACTCATCCAGACAAACACAGAGAGCAGTGCTGAACCACTATCTTAGTGCCTCTCGGACTTTGATCGGTCTTTACTGGCTTTACCTTGCACTAAACGTTATTCCCTTATCGTACAGTATTTAGTGTCGATCAGTTTAGAGATACAGCACAGAAACAGGCCCTTCGGCCCACCCTGTTCGTGCCAACCAGCGATCCCCGCACATTAACACCATCCTACACACACTAGGGAAATTGACACTTATACCAAGCCTACAAGTCTATTCGCCTTTGGAGTGTGGGAGGAAACTGAAGATCTCGTAGAAAACCCACGCAGGTCACGGGGAGAACGTACACACTCCGTACAGACAGCGCCCGTGGTCAGGATCGAACCCGGGTCTCTGGTCCCTGGCTGCAAGCAGTGTAAGGCAGCAACTCGACCACTATGCCACCATGCTGCCCTGCACACTACACACTATGAATGGCTGGATTGTAATCATGTATTGTCTTTCCACTATCTGGTTAGCACGCAACAAAAGCTCTTCCCTGTACCTCGCTACATGTGACAACAAGCTAAACTGATACTTGAACTCATAAGTCTAGACGGCGTGGCCGATCCCTTGAGTAAATGTTGTTGTTCTTCCTTTGTAGTCGAGGAAGACCATGACTTCAGTCTTCTTCTTCTTGTGAATGAAACATAAATAAACCAAAGGAATAGTTAGATCTCGAGCCGGGTGTTGAGCAGCCAGGTTTGTTGTCTCTGTTGGCGTCAATGTCTGCCAGGCCCTGACACAGCTCCATTTGGTGGGTGGTAGAGCGGGCACCCAGAGATGACATGGTCCGCTGCCTGTTGTTCTGCTCCACATTCACAGGCTGGGCTCTGGCGGAGGGAGCCCCCATCTCCACACGCTGGCATTGAAACGCCCAACTCCAGTACCAAGTCTGTTGAGCTTCACCCATGCTCCTCTGGGGAGGTCAGACCCTGAACAGCTCTTAGACAATAGACAACAGGTGCAGGAGGAGGCCATTCGGCCCTTCGAGCCAGCACCGCCATTCAATGTGATCATGGCTGATCATCCCCAATCAGTACCCCGTTCCTGCCTTCTCCCCATATCCCCTGGCTCCACTATTTTTAAGAGCCCTATCTAACTCTCTCTTGAACGTATCCAGAGAGCCGGCCTCCACCGAGAATTCCACAGACTCACCACTCTCTGTGAGAAAAAGTGTTTCCTCGTCTCCGTTCTAAATGGCTTACTCCTTATTCTTAAACTGTGGCTCCTGGTTCTGGACTCCCCCAACATCGGGAACATGTTTCCTGCCTCTAGTGTGTCCAAGCCCTTAACAATCTTTTATCTAGTGAAGATATGTAGCTGTGTAATGGAGATGAGGTTGCCTTCCACTCCTGTGGCCACATGGTGGCTATCCAGTGTGCTTTTGTCTCAGGTTACACAAAAAAGCTGGAGAAACTCAGCGGGTGCAGCAGCATCTATGGAGCGAAGGAAATAGGCAACGTTTCGGGCCGAAACCCTTCTTCAGACTGATCGGGGGCGGGGGTGGGTGGGGACAAGAAAGGGAAAAGGAGGAGGAGCCCGAAGGCTGGGGGATGGGAGGAGACAGCAGGGGGGCTGAGGAAGGGGAGGAGACAGCAAGGACTACCAGTGCTTTTGTCTCAGTTGGCTGGATGGATGGATCCAGACAGGCCGGGACGAGAGAGTGAGGCTGACGATTTTTTCGCAACTCTCCTTCACTTAAATCCGAGTCAACGCGCATGCCATGACTTCAGGGCCCACACCATCCATCTGGTCAAAGCAAGATCACCACGGGAGTGCGTGCAGCTGAGAAGAAGCGCATCGCAGAAGCTCAGAGGAAGCGCCCCGCGCACAAGGCTCGAGTCACTTTAACTTCCACTGCCGCGCCCACCCAACCGTGTCCCGTATGCGGGCGACCCTTCCGGGCCCAGATCGGTTTCACCAGTCACCTCCGCACCCACAAACAAAAAACACTGAACTCATACTCCGGCACTATCTCATCGTGCCATGGACCCAGATCGCCTCCTCCATCAGGCTATCAGCAGAGAGCAGAGGCCACCCCGACTGAAGTCCCGTCACCCCATATTTCCCGCAAGTCCAGGCAGGGCTGTAGGTTCACCTGGCGGGACAAGCAGAGTTGAGCTGGGATTAGCGCTGCTTCTCTGCGCTGGCTGTGGGCCTAGGGGCGCCCCACCCGTCTGACTCCCGACATCTCTGGCCACCCCCGGGCGTGGAGGGGGGGGGGGCACTCGGGTGGGGACGGGACAGCGCCGGAGAACCGGCCGGGATCGATCCTGGCTGCGGATGAGGCGCAAGTCTCTGCCACGTCTCCCTCCTCCAATCACTGCGCTCTATCCTCAGTCCCACCCCCACTCCTCCCTCCTCCAATCACCGCGCTGAATCACCATGTCCCGCCTGCATTGCCTGCTGACCAACGTCTCTCTCGTCCAATCGACGCCCTCGATAATCAGTCCCACCCCCACTGTCTCGTGGAAAGCGGAGATTTTAAAATCCGGATTACAAAAACTTGGGGGGGGGGGGGGTGTCCCCCACCTCTCAAAACATGGGGGGGGATGTGTCCCCTCTGGCCCCCTGGATTTTCCGCCCCTATTTGTCAGGGACCTTCCCCTCGACCTTACCGCCATGGGTGGCCCTACCAGGAGCATTGCTCCAGACGGCATCACTCTCAGGGTCTCAGGACCACACAAGCTTCTCTACCACGACTAGGTGACAATCCACAGAAAATTGATGCAGAAATTGCGATTGATAGGCAGGTGTTGAGTGAGCAGCGGTGGATGCAGCAGCACCTGTGCAACTAACTAATGTCAGGGTGAGGCTCATCTTGGTTAGATGCACAAATTGGCAAATTGGAAGTCGGTCGTTCCTGTGCACTCCTTGCCAAGTGTTCCCTCCCCGTGTAGCCGGAGGCAGCTGGCTCACTCTGCACGACCAGCCCAGACTGATTTCTGCCCATCACGCACACAAAGTGCTGGAGTAACTCAGCAGGGCAGGCAGCATTTGTGGAGAACACGGATAGGTGATGTTTTGGTTTGAGACTGAACCAGTTTAGAGATACAGTGCGGGAACAGGCCCTTTGGCCCACCGAGCCCGCGCTAACCAGCGATCAACAGTACACTAGTTGTATGTTATCCTAATTCCGTACCCTAAACACTAGGGGCAATTTACAGAAGCCAATTAACCTACAAACAACTGCACGTCTTTGGAATTTGGGAGAAAACCGGAACACCCGGAGGAAATCCACACTGCCACAGGGAGAAGGGCCCTATCTCATTAAAATATATAAGACTGTTAAGGGTTTGGACACGCTAGAGGCAGGAAACATGTTCCCGATGTTGGGGGAGTCCAGAACCAGGGGCCACAGTTTAAGAATAAGGAGTAAGCCATTTAAAACGGAGATGAGGAAACACTTTTTCTCTGCCTCAGAGGGCGGTGGAGGCCAGTTCTCTGGATACCTCCAAGAGAGAGCTAGATAGGGCTCTTAAAGATAGCGGAGCCAGGGGATATGGGGAGAAGGCAGGAACGGGGTACTGATTGGGGACGATCAGCCATGATCACATTTTATGGCGGTGCTGGCTCGAGGGGCCGAATGGCCTGCTCCTGCACCTGTTATCTATTGTCTATTGAGTCCATGCCGACCAGTGATCATCCCGTACACGAACACTATCCCACACACTAGGGACAATTTACAATTTTTTGCCAAAGCCAATTAACCTACAATCCTGCATGTCTTTGGAATGTGGGTTGAAACCACGAGCACCCGGAGAAAACCCACGCGGTCTCATGGAGAATGTACAAACAAACAGGAAGATTATTCCCGATGTTGGGGAAGTCCAGAACAAGGGGTCACTGTTTAAGGATAAGGGGAAAATCTTTTAGGACCGAGATGAGAAAAACATTTTTCACACAGAGAGTGGTGAATCTCTGGAACTCTCTGCCACAGAAGGTAGTTGAGGCCAGTTCATTGGCTATATTTAAGAGGGAGTTAGATGTGGCCCTTGTGGCTAAAGGGATCAGGGGGTATGGAGAGAAGGCAGGTACATGATACTGAGTTGGATGATCAGCCTTGATCATATTGAATGGCGGTGCAGGCTCGAAGGGCCGAATGGCCTACTCCTGCACCTATTGTCTATGTTTCTATGTTTCTAAACACGGTCTCAGGCGCTGTAAGGCGGCAACTCTGCTGCTGCACCACCGTGCCACCAAACCCAAATGGATTTAAATATCTCAATTGGTACTTAAACTTGGACGTTGAAACAAATGTCATCCTTGGATCTCTGGACCATTAACATAGTTCTGCATCTGACTCCTCTGTCACCTGTCCGATGTACGTAATTACAGAGCTAAATGCCGCATAGAGTAAGACCCTTCGGCCCAACTCTTCCATGCTGTATTTAACAGAAGCCAATTAGCCTACAAATCTGAGTTTCAGTTTTGTTTATAGTCACACGTACCAAGGTGCAGTGAAAAGCTTTTGTTGCGTGCCAACCAAATCTACACGTCTTTGGAGGAAACTTTGGGAAGAAACTGGAGCATGCGGCCACGGGGAGAGGGTACAAACTCAGGATTAAACCCGGGTCTCTGGCGCTGTTAAGAGCCTGTCCCACTTAGGCGATTTTTTTCGGCTAACTGCCGGCAACTGTCATAATCGTAGCAGGTCTCTGAAAAAACAGCGACTGGACCCCCCCCCCCTACGACAATGTCTACGACAATGTTTACAACAACCTACCAACTAGTCGCCGTCCAGCTACGGCAAGCTACCGACAACCAGCAACCCATTAGGACGTCCACCTACGACCACACCTACGGCAACCTACGTCCACCCGCGCGCGACCATCTACGACAAGGTACGACCCTGTCGGCAACAACCGAAGACAACTGAAGGCAATTCAGTCGCCGGTTGACATCGGTAGTCGCCAATGGAATTCGCCAAAGTCAGCACCGGCGAAAACCTACGTCATCCTGGCGACAACCTACGACAAGCCAACTCGCCGAAAGGTTTTGAACATTTCAAAATCCAGCGGCGACCAGAAAGACGCTACGATTCTTTGGGCGACTGAGAAGACGACTTACGACCATACAGGCGGCACCCCGGCGAGCATGTGGCTACAGCCTAGACGCCTGTTGTTGCCTTAAAAAATCTCCTAAGTGGGACAGGGGCACAAGGCATCAACTCTACCGCTGCACCACCAACTTTCCCTATGCGTGTACCTGTCCAAATGTCTTTCAGATGTCAGAACTCTACCTGCCAATATCATAATTGTGCCTGACAATGTGTTTGTGTGTTTCTCTTTAGCCTCTTTGTATCCCCTAATCATTGTGCATTCCTGGTAAACCCAGACTAAACACTTGGTTTATTGTCAGCTAACCCAGCCCCAAATGTCACTCTAAAGCCTGGGAGCTAATGATCCTCATGACTCACGCACCAGGTGATCGTGTTCACTTACAACTCTCATTCCTTTGCGGCTGCATGTAAATTCGAGCAAGGAACGAACTCCGGATCCCCGGTAGGAACAAATGCATTTTAAATTGCTCGATGGTGAAATGATTGTCTAGAATGTATCTTTATTCACACAAAGTGTGAGGTGTGTATGGAAGGAACTGCCAGAGGAGGTAGTTGTGGCAACGTTTAAGAAACATTTGGACAGGCGCATGGATAATGCAGGTTTAGAGGGATATTGAATTGAATTGAATTGAATTGAATTTCCTTTATTGTCATGGACAATTCCTTTATTGTCATGGATATGGACCAAACGCGGGCAGGTGGGACTTGTGCACTGTAGATGGGGCATGTTGGTCGGTGTGGGCAAGTTGGGCCGAATAGTTCAACGTTTCTGTATTGACATGTATACCAGGTACATTGAAGGGCCTGTTTCCACGCTACAAGACTCTTTGACTCTAAAAGTAAAAGGCTGTAAGAGGCCATTAACTTTTTGGCATTGCTGTTATAATTCATAATTCAATCACGATGGGTTTACTCCAAATGAATTAGCACAGATTTGGTTTCAACCAGTTTGCAAGTGTGTATTACAGCAGCATTTTTTAACTCGACGCCTTCTTTGCTTGTCTAAAAATTTTGCATTCAAAGTTTGTTGAGGGCTTTAATTTGTTTTAGAGAGTTCTGCTGTTTCCCACTGAGTGAGTTTGGAGGATCAGTGATAGAACTCTCACTTGCCTATGTCACACATAAAGTCCCTGTCCCACTTAGGCGATTTGTTTGGCTACTGCAGGCGACAAGGCACGTGGCCACATGGTCGCGGGGTGACGCCTGTATGGTCGTGAGTCGTCTCCTCAAGTCGCCTAAAGAGTCGTAACGTTTTTCTGGTCGCCGCTGGATTTTGAAATGTTCTAAACGTTTCGGCGACTGTGAGCTCATAGGCAATAGACAATACGTGCAGGAGGAGGCCATTTGGCCCTTCGAGCCAGCACCGCCATTCAATATGATCATGGCTGATCATCCCCAATCAGTACCCCGTTCCTGCCTTCTCCCCACATCCACTGACTCCGCTATTTTTAAGAGCCCTATCTAGCTCTCTCTTGAAAGCATCCAGAGAACCAGCCTCCACCGCCCTCTGAGGCCTCTAGAGAATCTTGTCGTAGCTTGTCTTGTCCCGTCGTAGGTTGTCACCAGGTGACGTTGGTTGTTGCCGGGTGCTGACTTTGGTGAATTCCATTGGCGAATACCTACGTCAACCAGCGACAGGTACTGGCGACTGAATTGTCTTCAGTTGTCGCCGACAGGGTCGTAGCTTGTTGCGGGTGGACGGAGGTTGACTTCAGTTGTCGCCTGTGTGGTCGTAGGTGTGGTCGTAGGTGAACGTCCTAATGGGTTGTTGGTAGCTTGATGCTGACTAGGTGGTATGTAATTGTAGCTTGTCATAGACATTGTCGTAGGGTGGGGTCCAGTCACCACTTTTTCAGCGACCTGCTACGACTGTGACAGTCGCTGAAACAATCCCCTAAGGTCCTTAAGATGGAGACAAGAGGAACTTGAAGATGCTGGTTAATACATAAAAAGACACAAAGTGCTGGAGTAACTCTGTGGGTCAGTTAGCATCTCTGGAGGACACAGATAAGTGACGTTTCAGGTCGGGGTCTTCTGCAGACAGATTGTCCATAAAATGGGATCGCGTGGGTTTTCTCCGGGTGCTCCGGTTTCCTCCCAAATCCCAAAGACATACAGTTTGGTAGGGTAGTTGGCTTGAATCATTGCAAAATTGACCCCAGTGTGTAGGATGGTGTTAGTGTACGTGGAATCGCTGGTCGATGCGGACTTGATGGGCCGAACTTGCAAATCTCTTCCCTGAACGGGGGACGCGACCTTTTCCTTGTCGAGTCTCCGTTGTCGTTGGGGTGTAACATCGTGGAGCCGGTGGCCTCCAACCGGAATCAACCTGGGGTCCTGCGGATTCACCATCGCGGAGCTGGCCGACTTCGGAGCGCGGAGCGCTGTGGTGGCGCGCGGCTGCGACCCGACTTCGGAGCTTCGGAGGCTCCGGCTGCAGGCCCTGTGGACAGTAACATCAGGAGCTCGTGGGTCCCTGGTGGGAGACCGTTTTTCGGAGCTCCCACTACGGCATACTTCGCCCGCCCGAATCGAGGGGTTTAAATCAACCCGGAGCGCGGAGCCTTACATCGCCCGGCGCGGATTAAACGGCCGCGGGACTTACCATCACCCGCCGGGGCTCTAACATCAAAAGCCTCGATCAGCTCGATGCAGCAGTTTGACTACTTGACCGCGGGAGAAGAACAAAGAACAGAGAACAGGGAAGAGATAAGACTTTTGCCTTCAATCACAGTGAGGAGGTGGTTGGAGATGGATGTTTGTGTGGAATTGTGTTAATTGTGTGTTTTGGTTTTTTGCTGTTATGACTGCAGGAACGAAATTTCGTTTGAACCTTGTTTGTTTAAATGACAATAAACGGCATTCAACTCAATTCAATTCAATATGTGGAGGTGCAGAGGAGATTTACAAAGAGATGGCCAAGATTGAAAAGTTATATCTATGAGGAAAGATTGGATGAACTAGGTATGTTTTCTTTGGAGAAGTCTTGAGGGAAGAGTTAATCTTATAATGACAAGGTGTGAAAATATGTCAACAGAATGTGCATCTTTTTATAGCTGAAGTGTGATTGACTAAAGAGGAATGCTGTTTGGATGATTTGATGCAGGTTTGAAAAGTAATTTGTTTAGTTCAGAGATGCAGCGCGGACACCAGGCCCTTCAGCCCACCGAGCCCGTGCCGACCTGCGATCACCCCGCACACTAGCACTGTCCCACACACTAGCACTGTCCCACACACTAGGGATACATTTTCACGGGAGCCAATTAGCCTACAAACCTGCACGTCTTTGGAGTGGGGGATGAAACCGGAGCACCTGGAGAAAACTCACGCAGGTCACGGGGAGAGCGTACAAACTCCGCACAGACAGCACCTGTGGTCAGGATGGAACCTGGGTCTCTGGAGCTGTGAGGCAGCAACTCTACCGCTGCTGCCCAAAGTTTAAAGTCTAATGAACAGAGATCTCTATTTTTGACCAAACATGGTTGAGAAGGTAGACACAAAATGCTGGAGTAACTCAGCGGGCCAGGCAGCATCTCTGGATAGAAGGAATGGGTGATGTTTTGGGTCGAGAAAACCTCTTCAGACTAGTCTGGATTTCTTGGAAATCTCATTGAGTGTATGTTCAGTTTGGAACTCAGTCTTTTACAATTACATCCTGGGTGTGGTGAGCCACTACTTGAGTACACACCCTTTCTCAATGAATCATTGTCTAATTTACATTGGGAATATCAATAAACCATGACTTCAAGGTGAGTTTATTGTCACATATGCCAATTAAGGCACAGTGAAATTCAGATTACCATGCATGCATACCCATAAAGAGCAAATACATTTTAACGTAAACATCCACCACAGTGACTTCCCCACATTCCCCACTGTGATGGAAGGCAAAAAAAAAGTTCAATCTTCTTCCCTTCTTTGTTCTCGGGACACTCGAGCCTTCCGTTGTCGGGGCGACCTTTGCTCCCGTAGACGGCTGCCGAGCCCTCCGCATCGGGGCGATCAAGCTCCAGCATCGGGGAGGGGGGGCCTCAGCTCTCCGCGCCAGGCGATCGGACACCGGACTCGGGGCTGGTTGAACCTCCTGCGAATTTGGAGCGTCACGACATCAGTCTCTACACAAGAGCGCGAGCTCCTCGATGCTGATATCCGCAGGCCGTGGTTGGAGCGTCGACCCCAGGCAAGGGATCGCAGGCTCCGATGGCAAGTCCACGGCCCCGCGGTGGGGCTCAAAGTCAGTCTCGTGCGAGGCCGCGATGTTAGGCCGCAGAGCGACCGGAGATACGATCCGGAAGACCATCGCATCTCCGGCAAGGTCAGAGATTGAAAACAATGGTTCTCCCGACACCCCCTCCCCAACCCACCGCCCCCACATAAAACAAACCGGAGAACATTAACACAAACTTTTTAAAACACACAAAAAATAACAAAAAAAGACGAAAAGATGGCGAGGCCGCCATCGCTGACGGCGCCACCCAGTGGATGCCATGCGAGGTTTCGGATTTTGAAAAGAACCATTTGTGGTAATTCAAATATCCCGTGACAACGTGTGCACGCAATAGAGATATTGAGGAGGGATTTCTTTAGTCAGAGGGTGGTGAATCTGTGGAATTCATTGCCACACTAGAAGGCTGTGGAGGCCAAGTCAATGGATATTTTTGAAGCAGAGATTGACAGATTCTCTACATGGCAACACAAGCACGGCACGGTGGCGCAGCGGTAGAGTTGCTGCCTTACAGCGCCAGATCCAGGTTCGATCCCGGCTACGGGTGCTGTCTGTATGGAGTTTCTACGTTCTCCCCGTGACCTGCGTGGGCTTTCTCCGGTTTCTTCCCACAATCCAAGGACATACAGGTTTGTAGGTTAACTGGCATAGCATAATTGTGAATTGTCCCGAGTGTGTGTGTGATAGTGTTAGTGCGTGTGGATCGCTGGCCAGTGGGGACTCAGTGGGCCGAAGGGCCTATTTCCGCGCTGTATCTCTAAATTCAACCAGACAAGTAAATAAACTGGCAGATGAGATGAGCGGTATTTGTGCCTTCATCGGTCGGGGAATGGAGTACAAGGGTCAGGAAGTAATATTGCAGCTTTAGAGGACTTTGGTCAGGCTGTATTGAACAATTAGAAACATAGAAAACAGGTGCAGGAGTAGGCCATTCGGCCCTTCGGGCCAGCACCGCCATTCAATGTGAGCATGGCTGATCATCCAAAATCAGTACCCATTTCCTGCTTTCTCCCCATATCCCCTGATACCGTTAGACCTCAGAGTTAAATCTAACTCTCTTGAAAACTGTGAATATGTACAGAGGCCTTGGAGAGGGAGTGGGAGAGGTTTACCAGCATGATGGCTGCATTAGGGAGGGGAATGTTAGCTACAGGGAGAGGTTGGACAGACCCGGATTGTTTTCAATGGAGTGGGTGCAGGAGATGTTTTCGGGAGGGGTTGCGCAGGCTGGGTCTCTAGTCCCTGGAGCGCAGGAGGATGAGGGGGTGATCTTACAGAGGTGTACAAAATCATGAGAGGAATAGATCGGGTGGATGCTCACAGTCTCTTGCCCAGAGTTGGGGAATCGAGGACCAGAGGACGTAGGTTTAGGGTGAAGGGGAAAAATTTAATATGAATCTGAGGGGTAACTTTTTCCACACAAAAGGTGGTGGGTGTATGGAACAAGCTGCCAGAGGAGGTAGTTGAGGCTGGGACTATCCTAACGTTTAAGAAGCAGTTAGACAGGTACATGGATAGGACAGGTTTGGAGGAATATGGGAAGGGTTTTGGCCCGAAACGTCGCCTATTTCCTTCGCTCCATAGATGCTGCTGCACCTGCTGAGTTTCTCCAGCACCTTTGTCTACCTTGGACAAAATGCTAGTAGGTGGGACATTAATAATAATAATACATTTTATTTATGGGCGCCTTTCAAGAGTCTCAAGGACACCTTACAAAAATCTAGCAACTAGAGGAAAAACACGTATGCGGAATGAAATAAATAGTGGAGACATGACTAGTGCACAAATTAAAGACAGAATTCAATTCAAAACACAATATGAGGCAATTCAAGCACAGATGAAAAGGGAGGGGGACGTGGGGCTAAGGATAGGCAGAGGTGAAGAGATGGATCTTGAGGCGGGACTGGAAGATGGTGAGGGACACGGAATTGCGGATCAGTTGGGGGAGGGAGTTCCAGAGCCTGGGAGCTGCCCTGGAGAAGGCTCTGTCCCCAAAACTGCGGAGGTTGGATTTGTGGATGGAGAGGAAACCGGCTGATGTGGATCTGAGGGACCGTGAGGGTTGGTAGGGGGAGAGGAGGTCAGTGAGATATGGGAGGGTCAGATGGTGGAGGGCTTTGTAGGTGAGGACCAGGATTTTGTAGGTGATCCGGTGGGAGATGGGAAGCCAGTGAAGTTGTTTGAGGACTGGAGTGATGTGATGCCAGGATTTGGTGTGGGTGATGAGTCGGGCGGCTGCGTTCTGGACCAGTTGGAGTCGGTTGATGTAGGTGGAGCTGATGCCAAGAAGAAGTGAGTTGCAGTAGTCCAGTCGGGAGGAGATGAAGGCATGCATGAGTCTTTCAGCAGCGGGAGGTGTGAGAGAGGGTCTGAGTTTGGCGATGTTGCGGAGATGAAAGAAGGAGGTTTTAATGACATGGCGGATGTGAGGCTCAAGGGAGAGGGTGGAATCAAAGATCACGCCAAGGTTGCGGGCCTGGGGAGATGGGGAGACAGTGGTGCCGTTGATGGTGAGAGTGGGGTTATTGATTTTGCTGAGTGTGGATTTGGAGCCTGTGAGGAGGAATTCTGTCTTATCGCTGTTGAGTTTGAGGAAGTTATGTTGCATCCAGGTTTTTATAGCTGACAAACAGGAGTTGATATGGGAGAGGGGGGGGGTTGTGGGGGGATTTGGTGCCGAGGTAGATCTGGGTGTCATCGGCGTAACAGTGGAAGTCCAGGTTGAATTGGCGGAGTATCTGACCAAGGGGGAGGATGTAGATGATGAAGAGGAGGGGGCCGAGTACGGAGCCTTGGGGAACGCCTTGAGTGACTGTGGCTGTAGCAGAGGTGTGGTTGTGGAGAGAGATGAAGTGGGATCTGTTGGAAAGGTAGGAATGGAGCCAGCTGAGTGCAGAGCCTTCAATGCCGAGGTCTTTGAGTCTGGTGAGCAGGATGTTATGGTTCACCGTATCGAAGGCTGCGCTCAGGTCGAGGACGATGAGGATGTTGAGGGAACCCGTGTCAGCAGAGGTGAGGAGGTCGTTGAGGACTTTGAGGAGAGCAGTGTCTGTGCTATGGAGGGGGCGAAAGCCGGATTGGAGGGGTTCAAGTAGGTTATACGCAAGGAGGTGGGAATGAAGTGTGGGCAAGTTGGGCCGAAAGGCCTGTTTCCACACTGTTTCACTGTATGGACTCAGTGGGCTGTTTATATGCATGCTGAACTTAACCTGGGTTAGTAATTAGATTGGGCAATAACCTTACTGTTCTGTACAGAGAAAAAATAATGTCACCGCATCCTGGTACACGTGGTAATGAAGAACCATTTTAATGAGTCCGTCACCCTCAACCATCTAACAAACAGCCCATCCCTTCAGCCACATCCTGCCCCATCTGCGGCACGATGACACGTCCAGTGGTAAGAGTTGCTGCCTTGCAGCGCCAGTGAACCAGGTTCGATCCTGACTGCGGGGTGCTGTCTGTACGGAGTTTGTACGTCCCCCCACCCCCCCCCCCCCCCCCCCACCCCCCCCCCCCCCCCCCCCCCCCCCCCCCCGGGTTTTTTTGCTAAAATTGTGAATTGTCTCTAGTGTATGTAGGGTGGCTGGTGTGCGGGGTGATCGCTGTTCAGCGTGTGCTGAAGGGCCTGTTTACACACTGTATCTCCGAGCTAATCTAAAATCTGCCTTCGAGTCTGCAGTTTGCACATCGGTTTAATCTGGTATCTCTCGCCCGCAGAACTGCATTTTGTGGAGGGCAGCTTAGTCAGGGCATCTTGTGCAGGGCAAAGTACAAAGTGCTGGAGGATCTGTGGGTCAGGCAACATTTTGGGTCGGGACCCTTCTTCAGACTGATCAGTCTAAAGAAGAGTCCTGACCAAAGTGTTAGTCCGAGTGTCTTGGTTCGGCAACTTGAGCGCCCTGGAGAGGAAGAGACTACAAAAAGTAGTAAACACTGCCCAGTCCATCATCGGCTCTGACCTTCCTTCCATCGAGGGGATTTATCGCAATCGCTGCCTCAAAAAGGCTGGCAGTATCATCAAAGACCCACACCATCCTGGCCACACATTCATCTCCCTGCTACCTTCAGGTAGAAGGTACAGGAGCCTGAAGACTGAAACAACCAGGTTCAGGAATAGCTACTTCCCTATAGCCATCAGGCTATTAAACCTGGCTCGGACAAAACTCTGAACATTAATAGCCCATTATCTGTTATTTGCGCTTGATCAGTTTATTTATTCATGTGTTTTGTAGTCAATACCTGCTATGTTCAGTTGTGCTGAAGCAAAGCAAGAATTTCATTGTCCTATCAGGGACACATGACAATAAACTCACTTGAACTTGATCGATCCACGCCATCTTCAGATGCTGCCTGATCCCTGCATTTTCTGTTTTGCTCCAGATTCCAGCATCTGCAGTTTCTTGTTCTTCATTCCCAAGGCACTGAGTAAGAAGGTGGTGAAGGTGCAGGAAGAGTCATCCAATGCTTCATCCATGTACATGTTCAAACAGGGAGGCAACACCTATAAGACTGTACTGTCCCAAACAGCCCAATCTTGTCGTATAGGCGAGGTTCCGTATGATCATGGTTTTGTTTATTGTCACGTGTACCGAGGTACAGTGAAAAGCTATTTTGTTGCGTAGGGAATAACGTTGATGAAGGGAATAACGTTTAGTACTACATAAAGACCAATAAAGTCCAATTGAAGATAGTCCGAGAGTCTTCAAAGCGATAGATAATAGTTTGGGACCTCTCTCTGGTTGTTGGTGGGATGGTTCAGTTGCCTGATAACAGCTGGGAAGTAACAGTCCCTGAATCTGGAGGTGTGTGCGTTTTCACACTTCTGTACCTCTTGCCCGATGGGAGAGGAGAGAAGAGGGAGTGACGGAGGTAAATCCTTCATCTCCTTTCTAAAGGTCCATCCTTTTATTCTGAGGCTGTGCCCTCTGGTCCTAGACTCTCCCACTAGAGGAAACATCCTCTCCACATCCACTCTATCCAGGCCTTTCACTATTCGGTAATCGAGGCAGGTACTATGCATGCTGTACTTAACCTGGGGTTAAGGGGTTACCCCCTCATCCTTCTAAACTCCAGCGAGTTCAGGCCCAGTGTTGCCAAACGCTCCTCGTACACTAAAATTGGGCAACTGTGATTAGCTTAAATGGGGCATGTTGGTTGGCAAGGACGGGTTGGGCCGAAGGGCCTGTTTCCATGCTGCGTGCCACTGTGTGACTCATGCAAATGTCGCCCAAGGCTCTGTGTTGAGTGTGCCCAATGTTTAGATATTATAGCTGCCCAGTTTTCGATGGGGACGCGGTTGAATTGCAATAAATTATAAACAAGCTTCATTAAATTCCCATTAACGTCAGAACGCCAGTCTCCGTGGCATCTGTTCTTTGTAACCCAACACTTCTCTCCCTCGTGAATGCGTCACCTCCGATCAAGAGAGCCAAGAGTGAAGAGTGTTTTATTGTTATACGTCCCAGATAGAGAAATATAATTCTTAAGGGCCTGTCCCATTTGCGCGTCATTTACAATAGACAATAGGTGCAGGAGCCAGCACCGCCATTCAATGTGATCATGGCTGATCATCCCCATCAGTACCCCGTTCCTGCCTTCTCCTCATATCCCCTGACTGCTATTTCTACGAGCCCTGTCTAGCTCTCTCTTGAAAGCATCCAGAGAACCGGCCTCCGGACTCGGGGCTGGTCGAACCTCCTGTGACTTTGGAGCGTCACGACATCAGTCTCTACGCAAGACCGCGAGCTCCTCGATGGTGATATCCGCAGGCCGTGGTTGGAGCGTCGACCCCAGGCAAGGGATCGCAGGCTCCGATGGCAAGTCCACGGCCCCGCGGTGGGGCTCAAAGTCAGTCTCGTGCGAGGCCGCGATGTTAGGCCTCAGAGAATTCCACAGAGAATTCCACAGAATTTACGCAACATAATTTACGTGTCACGACGCGCACATGATGTGCGCATGGCGTGCATTATGCGCGCATGGTGTATGGTGACATAGGCAGTGACGCGCGGTCCCGTGCGGCGCCCCAGGATTTTGGGATTCACAAAATCTTCGCGCTCCACCTGCGTGAGGCACAATTGACGCCCAAGTGGGACAGGCCCTTCACTTGCAGCCGCACAACAGAATATGTAAACATAGTTCACTGTAAACAATATGATAAATGAGAGAGAGACAAACAAGGTTCAGCGTGTGTATATATATACACACACACACTCACAAATACACCTATACATAGATCATATGTATATATATACACACACGCACACATACGTACATAATACGTACTAAGACTTTGCCTCCATCACAGTGAGGATGTGCTTGGTGAACTCACTGTGGTGGATGTTTAATTTGTGTTTATTGTATGTTTTGTTATTATTGATTCAGTGTATGACTGCAGGCAACATAATTTTGTTCAGACTGAAAGGTCTGAATGACAATAAAGGATCTATCTATCTATCTATCTATCTATCTATCTATCTATCTATCTATCTATCTATCTATCTATCTATCTAATAATAGTGCAATAAATACAATAATGGTCTATTGTAGACGACACAAGAGTCTGGATTTGGATATAGTACGATGACAAGCTCTAGGTAGAGCATCACTCAGCACTATGATGGTGGTGGATGTGCTAGTCCAGACGGAGATGCCTTTTACAGTTGCATCTTTGTATGTGTTGATGTTTTGGAGATCTCTGATGCTGGCTGGCAGGGTATTCCAATCCCTTGCCGTCTTGAAGGAAAACGAGTTAGACAGTGCTAATGAAGTGCCGTGCCGAATGAAATAATCTCAATAAGATACACAAAAGTGCTGGGTTAACACTGTCCAAAAACTTCAAGAAAAATTAATATTCAAAACTATCAGAATGCACGTCTTAACAACCCTATGAATAGTGGTACATCAAAAACCTTGATGTCGTTTGCAACTAGGAATTTAATTGCGCAGGCATATCCCAACATGTACGAGTAGAAGGGATGCAATTACACTGGCAATGTCCAAAACAACATCGCTAATTAAATTTTCCAAGTGATGGATTTGCCATTACATGGTAATCAATGGTTTGAACACTTATTGAATAATCCAGAAACAAGCTCTTAAATTCGCAGGTTATATAAATTCAGACCTGACTACCTTTAGTTTGGTTTAGTTTGGAGGAACAGCGTGGAAACAGGCCCTTCAGCCCATCGAGTCTGTACTGACCAGCGATCCCCATTCACTCGCACTGTCCTACACACTTCAGACAATTTACAATTTTTCCAAATACATCCCTGTTTTTGTATTGTAGCCTTCTCGAAATAAATGCTAGCATTGCACTAGACTTCCTGACGGCCGATTCGACTTGCAGATTAACTTTTTGGGCATCCTGCACCAGCGCTCCCAAGTCCCTTTACACATCCGATTTCTGGATACTCTCCCCCTTTAGAAAATAGTCTACGCTTTCATTCCTACTCCCAAAATGCATGATTCACTATATTCCATCCACCACTTCTCTGTCCACTCTCCCGACCTGTCCAAGTCCTCTGCAGATCCCCTGCTTTCTCTACACTACCTGCTCTTCCACCTATTTTCGTATCATCCGCAAATTTGGCCATGAAGCCTTCAATCCACTCGTCCAGATCATTAATATACAGCATGAAGAGTAGCGGCCCCAGCAACGACCCTTGCGGAACTCCGCTAGTCACTGGCTGCCAACCGGAAAAAGCCCTCTTGATTGCCTCTCTTAGTCTTCTGCCATTCAGCCAACCTGCCATCCGTGCTAGTATCTGCCCTCTGATATCATGGGCTCTCAACTTTTAGCAACCTCACATGTGTCACCTTATCAAAGGCTTTCTGAAAATCTAGATATACAACATCCACTGGCTCTCCTTTATCTGTCCTGCTATTTATTTCTTCAAAGAATTCCAACGGGTTCGTCAGAATTCGGCCTATTTTATCATCAACTTCTAAGTATTCCGTAACTGTATCCTTTATAGTGGACTAAAATCTTACCAACCAATGAAGTCACACTGACCGGACTATAGGACCCACTATTCTGCCTTGCTCCATTCTTGAACAGCGGAGAAACATTTTCGATTTTCCAATCATCGTGCTTGAAAGATAGTGAAGAAAGCGAATGGCATGTTGGCCTTTATAACAAGAGGAGTTGAGTATAGGAGCAAGGAGGTCCGTCTGCAGTTGTTCAGGGCCCTAATGAGAACACACCTGGAGAATGGTGTGCAGGTTTGGTCCCCTGATTTGAGGAAGGACATTCTTGCTATTGAGGTTCACCAGGTCAATTCCCAGGATGGCGGGACTGTCATATGCTGAGAGAATGGAGCAGCTGGGCTTGTACACTCTGGAGTTTAGAAGGATGAGAGGAGATCTCATTGAAACATATCAGATTGTTAAGGGTTTGGACACGCTAGAGGCAGGAAACATGTTCCCGATGTTGGGGGAGTCCAGAACCAGGGGCCACAGTTTAAGAATAAGGGGTAAGCCATTTAGAACGGAGACGAGGAAATACTTTTTCACACAGAGAGTTGAGAATCTGCGGAATTCTCTGCCTCAGAGGGCGGTGGAGGCCGGTTCTCTGGATGCTTTCAAGTGAGAGCTAGATAGGGCTCTTAAAGATAGTGGAGTCAGGGGACATGGGGAGAAGGCAGGAACGGGGTACTGATTGGGGATGATCAGCCATGATCACATTGAATGGCGGTGCTGGCCCGAAGGGCCGAATGGCCTACTCCTGCACCTATTGTCTATTGTCTATTGTCTATTATCGCCACTGTTACCCCCACAATCTCTAAAGCTACCTCCTTCAGAACCCTGGGGTGCAGTCCGTCCGCTCCAGGTGACTTATCCACCCTCAGACCTTTTAGCTTCCCGAGCACCTTCTGTTTAGTGACAGTCACTCCACTAAATGCCACCCCTTGATGCTCTTGCATTTCCATTGCTGTCTTTACTGTTGATGGGCTGGGAGGACAGCAGGCCGAGAACTCGCATTTTGTTTTGTTGTATCAAAAATAATTTATTTGATTCCAAAAATAAAACCGTGGTGACATACCCACCACCATCTTACAAAATCACCAAATTATCCAGACACTGAATTCCAAACAACTAAGTTACAAATAACTAATGTACAACTGTGTCCCTCTCTAACACCACCCGGGCTTGGACGTAACCCCGGTAAAGGGGCACGCAACTGGCCCGGGCAAAGCCCTCTTCTGCCTGGCACCGTATCGCCAGCTTGGCCAGGCCTAGGAGCAACCCAGCCAGGACATCTTCGGCCCTGCCCACTCCCTAGATCCCGTCACCAGTCCTCCAGTCGCTGGCAGCAGCCGCTCCTCTCCCTACGGACCCGAGGTGGAGTGGCGGTGCTCCTTGCCCTCCGGACCCTGGCTACAAGGGACGCTCTACCGATCCCTCTACCCTCAACAGCAACGACGCTGCTCTTGGTCTTGGTGTCCAAGCGGGACCTGAGCTGACACCGGTCGTTCCAGGGACTCACTGTAGGTGCCTGGTTGCAAAGATAAGAAAATGAGTATCGATATCACTTCATGCTGGAAAGACGGCCAATTCAGTGACCTAGTTCAGTCCTGCATGTCATGTATCAGCGACTGTATTCGGCGACTGCCAGTGGCTTTGCGCAGGGTGTTGTGCAGCCAAATCACCTTCCAGGTATGGGAGGTAGAAAAAAATGCTGGAAAAACGGAACTCCATCATTTTTTTCTACCTTCGATTTTTCCAGCATCTGCAGTTCTTTCTTAAACATTCCAGTTAGCGGAGATGACGGAAGTCTGGGGGCTGGATGATTGAGGAGATAAATACGCCTGCGGGCCGGATGATTTTGGGGTATGGGCCACATTCGGCCCGGGGGCCGCAGGTTGCCGACTCCTGACCTAAAGAGTACCCATTGTAGAGGAAATGATTTCAATATGGAATAGAATGTTTATTTAGTTTGGTTTAGAGATACAATGCAGAAACAGGCCCTTCGGCCCATCGAGTTCTCTCCCATTGGCGGTGTCTGCACATTAACACTATCCTACACACTAGGGATAATTTACACTTATACCAAGCCAATGAACCTACAACCCTGTACGTCTTGGGAGTGTGGGAGATGACCGAAGTTCTCGGGAAAAAAACCCACGCAGGTCACGGGGAGGGCGTACAAACTCCGCGCAGACAGCATCCGTGGTCAGGATCGAACCCGGGTCTCTAGCGCTGTAAGGCGGCAACTCTACCGCTGCGCCCCCGTGCAGCCTCAGGATGAACAGTGCCAAACAGGAAATGTTGGCAGCACTCTGGATAACCAAATTATTGTCTTTCAAACGGCTAGTGGAGTCGTGGGGAGTTACCTTTTGTGCTACATCTTTCCATTTGTAATGTGAAAAGGCTTGTTGTTTGTCCAGGTGCCCCTTGTTTATATTGGAGAGCGTTCATTGCAAACGGCAGCTTTGATAAATCCTCCAGTCAGTCAATAAAAATTAATTTGGCAGTCGTCCTGTCTTCGACACACAGCCCTGGGGGGAGAGAGAGGCGTGTGTTGGAAAGAACTGATTCAAAATGGTGTTGCTTTCTCGCTGTTTCAGACGAGGACTCTTCTCCAGACACAGATCGTCCACGTATCCTTTGGGCTGAAAAAGGGTCAAAGCCGGGACTCTAGCGCTGTAAGGCAGCAACTCTACCGCTGCGCCACCGTGCTGCCCGAAGTACAGTGAAAAGCTTTTGTTGCGCGCTATCCAGTCAGCGGAAAGACAAAACACGATTACAGTCAAGCCATTTTACGGTGCGCGGATAGAGATTTAGAGACTTGGCGATTTTTTTCCGCGACTGCCGGCGTCGTATCCGTGTCGCTAAAAGATTTTGAACATTTCAAAATCCAGCGGCGACAGAAAAAATGTTGCGTTACTTGGAAAAACACCGCGCGTCGATACGTCATCACGTCGTGTCACCGCCGCGTCACGCCGCAAATTTTTCGGTGACCTGATATGTCAATCAATGATGCCGGCAGTCGCCGAGAACATCGCCAAGTGGGACAGGCCCTTTAAGAGTGTGGAGCGATTGTAATGTGTGATTGTAGATTGGATTCTGTGGCCAGCGCGCAAATGGTCGCCGGGGTTGGGCGCCATATAACCATATAACATATAACAATTACAGCACGGAAACAGGCCATCTCGACCATTCTAGTCCGTGCCGAACACATAGTCCCATATACCTGCGCTCAGACCATAACCCTCCATTCCCTTCCCATCCATATAACTATCCAATTTATTTTTAAACGATAAAAACGAACCTGCCTCCACCACCTTTACTGGAAGCTCATTCCACACACCTACCACTCTCTGAGTAAAGAAGTTCCCCCTCATGTTACCCCTAAACTTCAGTCCTTTAATTCTCATGTCATGTCCTCTTGTTTGAATCTTCCCTACTCTCAGTGGGAAAAGCTTATCCATGTCAACTCTGCCTATCCCTCTCATCATTTTAAAGACCTCTATCAAGTCCCCCCTTAACCTTCTGCGCTCCAAAGAATAAAGCCCTAACTTGTTCAACCTTTCTCTGTAACTTAGTTGCTGAAACCCAGGCAACATTCTAGTAAATCTCCTCTGTACTCTCTCTATTTTGTTGACATCCTTCCTATAATTAGGCGACCAAAATTGTACACCATACTCCAAAATTGGTCTCACCAATGCCTTGTACAATTTTAACATTACATCCCAACTTCTATACTCATCTTGGAAGCCAGGGTGCTGTCGAATTCCCTGTTCACTGTGGGACGGTGGCGCAGTGGGACGAGCCGCTCCCTCACAGCGCCAGAGACCCCGGTTCGATCCTGACCTCGGGTGCTGTGGGTGTGGAGTGTGCACGGTCTCCCCGTGACCGTGTGGCTTCGCTCCAGACGCTCGGGTTTTCCCCCACATCCCAAAGACGTGCAGGGTTTGTAGGTTAAGTGAGCCCTCTGTACATTGTCCCTGGAGTGCGGGGAGCGGGATAACATATCGCGTGTGAACGGGCGATCGTCGGTCGGCGCGGACTCTATAATTCAAAACGAAAACTCCGTCCAAACAAAGCACCCGTGGTTAGAATCAAACCGGCATCTCTGGCGTTGTAAGGCAGCAACTCTACCTCTGCCCCACCGTAACGCCTATTTCTCCAGCATAGTCATAGAGTGATACAGCGTGGAAACGGGTCCCTCGGCCCAACTGGCTCGCACCAGCCAACATGTCCCATCTACACTAGTCCCACCTGCCTGCGCTTGGTCCATATCCCTCCAAACCCGCCCTATCCATGTACCTGTCGAACTGTAGCATCCAAAAGCACTTGTGTTTTTACTGCAACAATGGAGTTGATTCCTCAATGCATTATAAAATGGTCCAGAAAGCCGCTCTATTGCACCAGACCCCCATAGACAGTAGACAATAGGTGGAGGAGTAGGCCATTCAGCCCTTCGAGCCCGCACCGCCATTCAATGTGATCATGGCTGATCGAGAAAAACATTTTTCACACAGAGAGTGGTGAATCTGTGGGATTCTCTGCCACAGAGGGTAGTTGAGGCCAGTTCATTGGCTATATTTAAGAGGGAGTTAGATGTGACTTTTGTGGCTAAAGGGATCAGGGGGTATGGAGAGAAGGCAGGTTCAGGATACTGAGTTGGATGATCAGCCATGATCATATTGAATGGCGGTGCAGGCTCGAAGGGCCGAATGGCCTACTCCTGCACCTATTTTCTATGTTTCTATGTTTCTATCTAGCTCTCTCTTGAAAGTATCCAGCGAACCGGCCTCCACCACCCTTTGAGGCAGAGAATTCCACAGACTCACAACACAAAAAGTGTTTCCTTCATCTCCGTTCTAAACGGCCTACCCCTTATTCTGAAAATCAAAATGTTTCTATCATCCACAATCAATACCCTGTTCCTGCCTTCTCCTCGTATCCTCTGACAAACGCCAACAGGAATAAACCCAGCAGGACCAGCATGAGATGTTTCACCATCTTAAAATGTATCAGCACTGTATTAAAGTGGTTGCTTTCTTACTTTATACTTAATACTTCATTCCTCTCTTAATAGTCATCATTCAAGGGATGGACCAGCACTGGGAGAGTGAAAAGAGAAATAATTTGTTTTGCATGCTTATATCAATCTAATCAGATAATACTACGGGTATATGTAAATACACTCAAACCAACCCCAAGTACAATAGGGGGAGTGCAGGGGAAGATACAAAGTACACAGATTTCACCGTCTGAAGAAGGGTTGAGAGGGGATCTTATTGAAACATATAAGATTATTAAGGGTTTGGATATCCCATGACTTTTCTATCTTCAAGAGCCCGATCTAGCTCTCTCTTGAAAGTATCCAGAGAACCGGTCTCCACCAGGCAGAGAATTCCACAGACTTGCAACTCTCTGGGTGAAAACGTTTTTCCTCGTTTCCGATCTAAATGGCCTACCCCTTATTCTCAAACTGTGACCGCTGGTTCTGGACTCCCCCCAACGTCGGGAACATGTTTCCTGCCTCTAGAGTATCCAAACCCGGAATAATATTTTATGTTTCCATAAGATGCCCTCTCATCCTTCTAAACTCCAGCGTAGAATTAACCATATAACCATATAACAATTACAGCACGGAAATCTCGGCCCTACAAGTCCGTGCCGAACAAATTTTTTCCCCCTTAGTCCCACCTGCCTGCACTCATACCATAACCCTCCATTCCCTTCTCATCCATATGCCTATCCAATTTATTTTGAAATGATACCAATGAACCTGCCTCCACCACTTCCACTGGGAGCTCATTCCACACCGCTACCACTCTCTGTGTAAAGAAGTTCCCCCTCATATTACCCCTAAACTTCTGTCCCTTAATTCTGAAGTCATGTCCTCTTGTTTGAATCTTCCCTATTCTCAAAGGGAAAAGCTTGTCCACATCAACTCTGTCTATCCCTCTCATCATTTTAAAGACCTCTATCAGGTCCCCCCTTAACCTTCTGCGCTCCAGAGAATAAAGACCTAACTTATTCAACCTATCTCTGTAACTTAGTTGTTGAAACCCAAGCAACATTCTAGTAAATCTCCTCTGTACTCTCTCTATTTTGTTGACATCCTTCCTATAATTGGGCGACCAAAATTGTACACCATACTCCAGATTTGGTCTCACCAATGCCTTGTACAATTTTAACATTACATCCCAGCTTCTATACTCAATGCTCTGATTTATAAAGGCTAGCATACCAAAAGCTTTCTTTACCACCCTATCTATATGAGATTCCACCTTCAAGGAACTATGCACGGTTATTCCCAGATCCCTCTGTTCAACTGTATTCTTCAATTCCCTACCATTTACCATGTACGTCCTATTTTGATTTGTCCTGCCAAGGTGTAGCGCCTCACATTTATCAGCATTAAACTCCATCTGCCATCTTTCAGCCCATGTTTCCAAATGGCCTAAATCACTCTGTAGACTTTGGAAATCCTCTTCATTGTCCACAACACCCCCTATCTTGGTATCATCTGCATGCTTACTAATCCAATTTACCACACCTTCATCCAGATCATTGATGTACATGACAAACAACAAAGGACCCAACACAGAGAATTATTGGGCAAATGCCCAGACATGCAATGCTTGATCTAATCTCGTGTGCGTTCTGATGCTCATATTACCACACCACACCCTGTCCCCATCTTAAGGACGTCACTTTATTGTTTTATTTTCCCTTAGATGCCAATGTCAGCATTTTGCAAAGTGCTGGAGTGATGATGGTGGTGGCGGGGAGAGATGGGGCTAGGATTTGGAGGGATTCAGGTGGAAATTTTAATACTGTTATGCACCTCTTACTGCCATAGAGTCTTCCAGTGTGGAAACAGGCCCTTCGGCCCAACTTGCCCACACCGACCAACATGTCCCAACCACACCAGACCCACCTGCCTGCGTTTGGCCCACATCTCTCCAAACCTGTCCTATCCATGCACCTGTGTTCAAGAAGGAACTGCAGATGCTGGAAAATCGAAGGTACACAAAATTGCTGGAGAAACTCAGCGGGTGCAGCAGCATCTATGGAGCGAAGGAAATAGGCGACGTTTCGGGCCGAAACCCTTGGTTTCGGCCCGAAACGTCGCCTATTTCCTTCGCTCCATAGATGCTGCTGCACCCGCTGAGTTTATCCAGCAATTTTGTCTACTATCCATGCACCTGCCTTCTTAAATGTTGCAATAGTTCCTCCATCAACTACCCCCTCGGGCAGCTTGTTCCATAGACCCACCACCCTTTGTGTGAAAAAGTTCCCGGTGGCGCAGCGTTCGAGTTGCTGCCTCACAGCGCCAGAGACCCGGGTTCGATCCTGACCACAGGTGCTGTCTGTACGGAGTTTGCACGTTCTCCCCGTGACCTGCGTGGGTTTTCTTCAAGATTTTCTGTTTCCTCCCACAAAGAAATACAGGTTTGTAGGTTAATATGCTTGGTGTAAATGTAAAAATTGCCCCTAGTGTGTGTGGGATAGTGTTAGTGTGCGGGGATCGCTGGTCGGTACGGACTCGGTGGGCCGAAGGGCCTGTTTCCGCGCTGTATCTCTAAACTAAACTAAACAGGATCCTATTTAATGTTTCCTTCTTGCTTCTCTTTAGCAATCTCTTGCCTTTTAAACCTTTTAAAATATAATTTCTGCTGGTGAATCGCATCATGTTTTTACGAAACACTCATTATTGTCCTTCATTGCATTATAATATTAATAATGCATTGCCTAGAATTCATCCACATTGCTTTCGTGGAGGGAACAGCAGATGTCACAGAACTGAAAACTCGTTCCACTGCCTTGAGGGCCTGGAACCTGTGGGAACGAGCTAAATATTCAAGTTGAAACAAGGAGCTCATCGTCAGCGGTCTGATGATGACGCCTGTGCGTGACTTTAAACGTTAAACAAACGTGGGGAGACTGGTGCACAGACAGCCACCACATGGTCCTTGACAGATCTGGGTCAGGATCCAGTGGCATGGAGTCCAAGACGACCGGAGACCCTTTTCTGCCGCAGCCTTCATCCGCCTTCCCAGCCGTTGTGACGCTCCACTAAGGTCAGCCATCGTCCTCCGCCTGTTCCACCGTTGAGGTCTTGGTTGGATTGCTCTTTGTCAGGGACCTCCCCCTCGATCTTACCGCCGTGGGTGACCCTACCAGGAGCATCGCTCCAGACGGCATCGCTCTCAGGATCTCAGGTCCACACGAGCTTCTCCACCACGACAAGGTGACAATCCGCGGAGACAAAACAAGGAGCTACAGATGATGGTTTATACCAAAGATAGACACATAGTAACTCAGCGGATCAGGCAGCATCTCTGGAGAAAAGGTATGGGTGATGTTGGGGGTGAGACCCTTCTTCAGGCTTGCCCCTCTCACCGTAAACCTACGCCCTCTGGTTCTTGCTTTCCCATGACGAATCTCTTTCAGCTTCCTAGAAAGATGAAGCATCATGTGCTGGAGTAACTCAACGGGTCTAGCAGCATCTCACGGATAAAATCTGAAGAAGTATCTCGACCCGAAACATCACCCATCCTTTTTCACCGACCAACATGTCCCATCTATTCTCGTCCCGCCTGCCTGTGTTTGTCCTATATCCCTCAAAACCTGTCTTATCCTTGTAGGCAAAATGCTGGAGTAATTCACGTTCACAAGTTGTAGCAGTAGAATTAGGCCATTCGGCCCATCGAGTCTACTCCGCCATTCAGTCATGGCTGATCTCTGCCTCCTAATCTTATTTTCCTGCCTTCTCCCCATAACCCTTGACACGCGTTCTAATCAACAGCTTGGAAGAAACTGCCCTTGAAACTGTAATCTGACAGCGATGGACAAATTCTCAGCGGGTCAGGCAACACATCTGGAGAAAAGGCACAGGTGACCTTTCGGGTCAGGACCCTTTCTCAAACTGAATCAGTGATGAATGGTCTCGAACCAAAACGGCACCCATTCCTTTTCTCCAGAGATGCTGCCTGACCTGCTGAGTTACTCCAGTATTTTGTGCCTATCTCCAGTGTAAACCAGCATGTACACCTCCTTCCTACACTACCCATGTACCCTGTACAGTTGTCTCTTAAATGTTATGATAGTCCCTGGCTCAACTACTTCCTCTGGCAGCTCGTTCCATACACCCACCACCCTTTGTGGAAAGGTCGATCAGTCTGTGGAATTCTTTGCTTCAGAGGGCGGTGGAGGCCGGTTCTCTGGATGCTTTCAAGAGAGAGTGACATAGGGCTCTTAAAAATAGCAGAGCCAGGGGATATGGGGAGAAGGCAGGAACAGGGTACTGATTGTCGATGCTGGCTCGAAGGGCCGAATGGGCCTACTCCTGCACCTATTGTCTATTGATCAGTTAAACTTGATTATTTATCTGTCTTCACATGGGCACCACGCACCCCTGTACATCCTTGCCCTGCATCACCCAGATCAACTCATTGAGTTGTGCAATATTAAAACAGTCCATTTCATCAGTCACGGCAGAGTTGCTACCTTACAGCAAAATGCAGTGCCAGGGACCCAGGTTCGATCCCGACTACGGGTGCTGTCTGTACGGAGTTTGTACGTCCTCCCCGTGATCTGCGTGGGTTTTCTCTGAGATTCTTGGTTCTTGGTTCTTGGGTCCTCCAAAATATTCCAACTGGAATTTAAACTGGAGGTGATGAAGGGAGGGATTAAGCCGGAAAGGGTATAAAGAACACACACTATAGAATTTAACATAAAACATCCCCACACAGCAGAATCAAAGTTCCCCACTGTGTGGGAAGGCACCAAAGTCAGCCTCTTCCTCCACTGTTCCCCGTGGTCAGGGCCTCCCCGTGCCCTCCGCAGTTGCCGCTACGGGCGGCCCGATGTCCAGGACCGCTCGCCGGGGTGATGTAAGTCCAACGTCGGGGCTGCGGGACGTCCTCAGCGGCGTGGACACCACAGTCGGCCCCCTCCTACCGGAGTCGGCGGCTTCCAAAGTCCGCAGGCTGCGCCGGGTGGAGACTGCTGCTGTAGACCCTCTGCAAGGCACCCCAGGACTCCACGATGTTGTTCAGCGTCGCCCGCGTTGGAAGCTCTCCGCACCAGAGCTCCACGATGTTGGAGCAACGGCCCAACGCTCCGGAGCTCCAAACGGTGACCCGGGTAGGCATCGCCCGCTCCGCGTTGACTCCAGCGCTGCGCCGCCGCTGTAGCAGTCCTGGTCCGGTTCCCGGTCCCCGGCAGGAAAAGCCGCTCCGATCCAGCTGGTAGGCCGCGAGGTGGGGGCGAGGACGCGACTCGGAGAAATAGTCGCGTCCCCGCCAGGAAGAGACTGGGAAACGGTTTCCCCCTTACCCTGCTCCCCTCCCCCACATAGAAAAGTTCAAGTTTCCCCCAACACAAAACTTTAGACTAACTAAAAATAAAAAAAAGATAGAAATAACAGACAGGCTGTAGGTAGAGGCTGCTGTGGATCTTCAGTTTCCTCCCACGCTCCAAAGACGTACAGGTTTGTACGTTGATTGGCTTGATAAAAATGTAAAATTGTCCAAGTTGGCGATATGCAGAGTACTGTCCTGCCGACTACAACATTCAGAAGGTTCAGAAGGTTTCATCAAGGAGTTTGCATCTTAGGTTTATGTTGAGATTAATTATTGCCTCATGTACACAGGAACAGTGTTGTGCTTGCTATCTAATCAGATTAGATAATGCTGCACAGTGGCGCAGCGGTAGAGTTGCTGCCTTGCAGCGAATGCAGCGCCGGAGACCCCGGTTCGATCCCGACTACGGGCGCTGCCTGTACGGAGTTTGCACGTTCTCCCCGTGACCCTGCGTGGGTTTTCTCCAAAATCTTCGGTTTCCTCCTACACTTCAAGGACGTACAGGTTTGAAGGCTAATTGGCTCGGTAAATGTAAAAACTATCCCCAGTGGGTGTAGGTAATGTGCTGGGATCGCTGGTCATCGCGGACCCGGTGGGCCGAACGGCCTGTTTCCACACTGTATCTCTAAACAAAGCTAAACTATATATAAATATAATCAAATCAAACTGAAGTTCCATAGGTAGAGCAAAGAGGGAAGATGCAGAATATAGTTCCCAGCATTGTAGCACATCAGTTCCAGAGACCATATAACCATATAACAATTACAGCACGGAAACAGGCCATCTCGGCCCTATAAGTCCGTGCCGACACAACTTTTTTTCCCTTAGTCCCACCTGCCTGCACTCATAAGCAGTTAAGGGCCTGTTCCACCAGCATGCGTTTGCATGCGTTTAGCGCGACCAAACGTGGTGGCTTGAGGCGTACGGCCTCGCGGGGCCGGTCCCACTTCGATTGCCGGAGGCGTATGGAGTTGCGCGGGCTGGTCCCGACATCATACTCACCAATCAGCTGAGCAGGAGGCGGGCCGACTGAATTTGGACGTCGGGCGGTGACATCATCACGCAACGGCTCGCCGGGCGCCTCCGCGGTTGGAATTGGGACCGGCCCCGCGAGCCACCACGTTTGGTCGCGCTAGATGCATGCAATCGCACGCTGGTGGGACAGGCCCTTTAGTTCCTGGAACAGCAATCTCGAAGTCTGTAAATTATACCGAGGCTAGACATTTACTCTTAACCTACCTGATCTCCCGGTTGCTCAGCACTTCAACTCCCCCTCCCATTCATTCCCACACTGACCTTTCTGTCCTGGGCCTCCTTCTCCACCGTTAGAGTGAGGCCCAGCGCAAATTGAAGGAACAGCACCTCATATTTCGCTTGGGCAGCTTACACCCCAGCGGTATGAATGCTGATGTCTCTAATTCCAAGTAACCCTTCACTCCCACTTTCTCCACCCCTGCCCCGCCCGCCCTGCCAGTTCCACCGTTCCCATCCATGTATCCCTTTGTGACCACCTCTTCCGCAGCCAACAATGGACCATTGTGGGCTCCACCTTTCCTTGGTCATCGGTGCTTTGTTCTGAACCTTTTCCCTACCTCTAGTTTCCCCTCTCCCACTGACTCTCAGTCTGAAGAAGGGTCTCGCCCCGAAACGTCACCTTTTCTCCAGAGATGCTGCCTGACCCGCTGGGATACTCCAGCATTTTGCGTCTATCTTCTCTGAAATAACACTGCAGGTTTCTCATTTCACATGCATTAAGGGATGGGCAAGTATGTTGACCTTGCTAGCAGTAAATATGCACTGTAATTGAATGTGTAAACATTTAAAGGTTGTTTCCAAACAAAAAATAAATCAAAGGAACAATTCTGAATCTGAAAAGCATGAGAAAGCTACTTTGTTAAAGGGTTAGTCTTGACATCGTGGGCTGAAGGGCCAGTTACTGTGTTGTACTGTTCTATGTTCTATAATTACTAAGAACATCAAAGGTTTTTCTGCATAACCCTAACAGTCCCTTTTATTCTTTTATTGGCAATAACTTTGACTACAAATCAATAGACAATAGACAATAGGTGCAGGAGTAGGCCATTCGGCCCTTCGAGCCAGCAAATTCAATGTGATCATGGCTGATCATCCCCAATCAGTACCCCGTTCCTGCCTTCTCCCCATATCCCCTGATTCCGCTAAGTAAGTACGTTTATTGGCCAAGTATTCACATACAAGGAATTTGCCTTGGTGCTCCGCTCACAAGTATATAAAGATAAGAGCCCTAAAAGTCCTGGGATGTCAGGACTTTCACATGAAGAAAGAGGCTGCAGCCACTGTTTGAATATCTAAAGGGGCTGCTCCTTGCCTTCTGGCTGCAATTTTCACCCACCATCCTCATCTTTGGACACCCTGTGCGTAGGGGAGAGGGTAGGGCTGAAGATGTCCTGGTTGGGTTGCTCCTGGGCCTGGCCAAGCTGGCCATCCGCGGGTCAAGGCGCCAGGCGGCGGAGGGCTCTACCCGGGCCAGCTGCCTGCCCCTTTTCCGGGGTTACGTCCGTGCCCGGGTGGGATTAGAAAGGGAATGCGCCCTGTCTGTGGGCACCCTGAGGGAGTTCCGGGACCGCTGGGCTCCGCAGGGTGTTGAATGTATCCTCAATAAGGATTGTATCATAATTGTATAATAGTTTATTATGGATATATGTTTGTATTGTATTTATGGTGGTGGGTTCTGGCTTGTTTTATTGTAGTGGAAATATTATTTTTTAATAATTGAATAAATTTTTTTGATTTAAAAAAAAAAAAAAAAAAAAAAAAAGACGTGCAAGTTTGTAGGTTAATTGGCTTCGGTAAGTTGTCCCTAGCGTGTAGGATAGTGTTAATGTACGAGATGACCGCTGGCCAGCACGGATTTGGTGGTCTCTACTTCCTTCGAAGTCTTAGGAAGTTCCGCATGTCCCCAACAACTCTCGCTAACTCCTACAGATGCGCCACAGACAGGATGCATCACAACATGGTTTGGGAACAGCTCCATCCAAGACCGTGGACCGTGGATGCAGCCCAGACCATCACACAAACCAACCTCCCTTCCATTGACTTCATCTACACCTCACGCTGCCTCGGCAAGGCCAGCAGCATAATCAAAGTAGACAAAGGTGCTGGAGAAACTCAGCGGGTGCAGCAGCATCTATGGAGCGAAGGAAATAGGCAACGTTTCGGGCCCGAAACGTTGCCTATTTCCTTCGCTCCATAGATGCTGCTGCACCCGCTGAGTTTCTCCAGCACTTTTGTCTACCTTCGATTTTCCAGCATCTGCAGTTCCTTCTTAAACAGCATAATCAAGCACCCTAGCCACTCCCTCTTCTCCCTTCCCCCATCGGCCAAAAGGTACAGAAGTGTGAAAGCACACACCTCCAGATTGAAGAAGGGTCTCGACCCAAAACGTCACCTATTTCCTTCGCTCCGTATATGCTGCCTCAACCGCTGAGTTTCTCCAGCGTTTTTGTCTACCTCCAGATACAGGGACAGTTTCTTCCCCAGCTGTTATCAGGCCACTGAATCATCCTACCACAACTAGAGAGCGGTCCTGAACCACTATCTACGTCATTGGTGACTATTTGTGATTGGACTTTACTTGTTTTACCTTGCAGTAAATGTTGGCTTGTACTCGCTAGAATTTAGAAGATTGAGGGGGGATCTTATAGAAACTTACAAAATTCTTAAGGGGTTGGACAGGCTAGATGCAGGAAGATATATATAAGTTATAAGGGGGAAATCTTTTAGGACCGAGATGAGAAAAACATTTTCCACACAGAGAGTGGTGAATCTCTGGAACTCTCTGCCACAGAAGGTAGTTGAGGCCACAGTTCATTGGCTATATGTAAGAGGGAGTTAGATGTGGCCCTTGTGGCTAAAGGGATCAGGGGGTATGGAGAGAAGGCAGGTACAGGATACTGAGTTGGATGATCAGCCATGATCATATTGAATGGTGGTGCAGGCTGGAAGGGCCGAATGGCCTACTCCTGCACCTATTTTCTATGTTATTACGATGCCAGAACTTTATTTACCCCAGGAGGGAAAATGATCGGCCAACTGTCATAAAACACAAAATACGTGAATCCTAAAATTAAAGTGACACGTGGAAAGGATTGGGGATGTGCAAAGATTGGGGGGGGGGAGGGGAATCAGTCTACCCCACGACAGATGGGGGAGGAATTATAATTCCTTTATCATTGTAAGCGGCTGGATTGTAATCATGTATTGTCTTTTCCGCTGACTGGTTAGCACGCAACAAAAGCTTTTCACTGTACCTAAGTCAGTGCGTCTGCACCTCAAAAAAAAAATTACCTGGAATAGAATTCCAAATTACCTGGAATTTGATGGTATTTCCCGGCCCGGTAAACCTTCCCCAACTGCGCACGTGCGACTGCCGCCACAACTGCGCAAGCGCGGATACCGGGCCCGCTGCGATACGCAGGGAGACGGCGTCACAACCGCGTCACCGCCGCCATTTTCACTTGTGACGTGGCTGACGGGGCCTCCCCCAACTGCGCAGGCGCGATGGCCTTAAATATACGGGCACATACTTTTTTTCCGCAAGTCATACCGCGGACCTGATTGCGTGCGCAGTGGGCCTGGATTCCATGCGTGCGTGCGCAGCTGGGGCGGCAGTCGCAACATGCGCGGTTGGGGAAGGAATTACTGGGCGTCCGGGAAATTTCCCGAAATTATTTAATTTCCCGAAAATTACCCGAAGACGACCGGAATTTCCCGAATTTCAGGTGATTTCCTTCATTGACCTTGGTACACATGGCATTAAACTGAACTAAATTAAACTAAAGTTTAGGGGCTATATCTCTGAAGCCCAAAGTCTAAAGTTACGACAGTGGTTGAGAGGCTTTTAGATAGGCACATGGAAGCAAGAGCGGAACTCGCTATCAAAACATGGAGAGGACCGGGGGACACAAATTTCTGGCGGCCACGCACACACACACACACACACACACACACACACACACACACACACACACACACACACACACACACACACACACACACACACACACACACACACACACACACACACACACACACACACAAGGCTTCGGAGGCTCAATCCATCGCTAAATGTAGCTCAACTCTGCCTGTCTCACCGGGTTAGCTACAGCCCTGTCTGGACTGACGGGATACCAGCGTTGCTTCTCCGCGCTGGCCATATTTCCCGCAAGTCCAGGGAGGGCTGTAGGCTCACCTGGCGGGACAGGCAGAGTTGAGCTGGGTTTAGCGCTGTTTCTCTACGCTGGCTGTGGGCCTGGCGACTGACCCGTCTCACTCGTCCAATCGGCGCCCTCGATCATCAGTCCCACCCCCACTGTCTCGCAGAAAGCGGAGATTTCACCGGGTTTCAAAATACGGATTACATAAACTTGGGGGGATGTCCCCCACCTCTCAAAACATGGGGGGGGACATGTCCGTCTGCCCCCCCCCCCCGGGTTTGCCGCCCCTGCATGGAAGTGCAGAGAATAGATATGGATCACGTGCAGACAGATGGAATTAGCTCAGCTAAGCATCATGTTCGGTACAAAGATTACCGGCCCAAGGGCCCTCTGCTGCACTGCGCTGTTCTATGTTCCATGTTTGTGTTTCAATACATACTCAAAGTGCTGGAAATAGTAGGTGCAACGGGATCTGTAGAGTTAATATTTCAGGACTAGGAGCCTCCATGGGAATTGGAGAAGCCACCCTTTGTGTACAAAATATTGACAGCCAAAGCCATCATCTGTGTGTACAAAATAACAGATGGGATGTCAGACAATAAATAACTGGTACTTGTTCTTAAATCTTGCGCTTATTTTTCGGTTTTGCACATTTGTTAAGGAATAAATTATGAAGGGATTAGATCGGGTGAAACAAAGAAACAAGCTGCTGGGGGAGAGCAGCGCGCAGGCAGTATTGGGACGTTATGTTATGTTGTGCAAGACGTTGGCGAGGGGACACTTGGAGTATTGCGTTGAGTTTAGGAGCAAAGAGGTCCATCTGCAGTTGTACAGGGCCCTAGTGAGACCACACCTGGAGTATTGTGTGCAGTTTTGGTCCCCTAATTTGAGGAAGGACATTCTTGCTATTGAGGGAGTGCAGCGTAGGTTGACAAGGTTAATTCCTGGGATGGCGCGATTGTCATATGCTGAGAGAATGGAGCGGCTGGGCTTGTACACTCTGGAGTTTAGAAGGCTGAGTTTAGAAGGCTGAGATCGTATTGAAACATACAATCATGATTGCATTGAATGGCGGTGCTGGCTCGAAGGGCCGAATGGCCTACTCCTTCACCTACGACTAAATGCAGGGAACACAAGGGCAATACTGCTACGTTCCACAATTGAAAGATATAAGAGGCAATTTGTTTTAATGACCAAAATTTGGAGCAAAGTACTAAACGTCTAGATCAGATACAATGAAAGCTATGGCAAGAGGCAAAGAGTTGAGTCTTGAGTAGTGAGTTTCTTGAGATATACCATGTATATGAATGTCCAATGCCCCTGACCATGTATATGAATGTCCAATGCCCCTGACCATGTATATGAATGTACAACGCCCCTGACCATGTATATGAATGTACAACGCCCCTGACCATGTATATGAATGTACAACGCCCCTGACCATGTATATGAATGTACAACGCCCCTGACCATGTATATGAATGTACAACGCCCCTGACCATGTATATGAATGTACAACGCCCCTGACCATGTATATGACTGTCCAACGCCCACTTGATATAGGATCTCCCTAGACTCTCATACACTCCCCCAAGACTAGGTTCAGTTCGGACATGAAGCCATCAAAGAAGCAGCAAGGAAGAATGGCTGTGGACAGATCAAGTCTTAGTTTGGGAACAGCTCTGCCCAAGACCGCTATAAACTGCAGAGAGTTGTGGATGTAGCCCAGTCCATCACACAGGCTCAGACTCCCCACCATTGACTCCATTTACGCTTGAGGCTGCCTTGGAAAAGCAGCCAACATAATCAGACTTTTCCCACCCCGGTCTTTCCATCTTCCCCCTGCTCCCGTCCGGCAGAAGGTACAGAAGCTTGAAAGCGGGCACCACCAGACTCAGGAACAGTTTCTCCCCCTCTGCTATCAGGCTTCTGAACGGTCCTTCCATAAGCTAGGGTACTGTCCTATTCACCTCTACCCCATTGTGGACATTGGACTTTGTCTGTGGAACTGATGCACTACAATGCTGAGAACTATATTCTGCACTCTGTATCTTCCCCTTTGCTCTATCATGCATGAGTTAGACTCGATTGTATGTATGTACAGTATTATCTGATCTGTTTGGACAGCATGCAAAGCAAAGCTTTTCACTACAACTTGGTGCACGTGAGTAATAACTCTAAGCTCACAAAACCTTCCTTTCATGAATCCAGTTGGCAATTTCCTGCTTTTCCTCCAGCCAACAGCAACAAAAGCTCAACAAATGACTCATTGCACCATCTTCGAGCGTTGTATATGACGTTCAGCTATGCCTTTCACGACTGCCAACTTGATCACCCCACTGAGTGGAACTAGATGGAGCCTGCGGGCAGCACGGTGGCGCAGCGGTAGAGTTACTGCCTTACAGCGAACGCAGCGCCGGAGACCCGGGTTCGATCCCGACTACGGGCGCTGTCTGTACGGAGTTTGCACGTTCTCCCCCGTGACCTGCGAGATCTTCGGTTTCCTCCCACACTACAAAGACGTACTGGTAGGTAGGCTAATTGGCTTGGTAAATGTAAAAAAATGTCCCTAGTGGGTATAGGATAGTGTTAATGTGCGGGGATCGCTGGTCGTCGCGGACCCGGTGGGCCGAATGGCCTGTTTCCGCGCTGCATCTCTAAACTAAACTCCAAACACACTCTGCCCATTCCTGCCGCGTAACCTTCCCTCAATTTACTCATGAAGGAAAAGAAGGAGGGTTTTAAACCCAGGTACGTGGATGGGACAAGTTTGGAGGGATATGGACTGAGGGTAGGCAGGTGGGGCTGGGACATGTTGGCCGGTGTGGGCAAGTTGGGCCGAAGGGCCTGTTTCCACATTTTGACTATGACTCCAAGCCCATGCCAATAGCCCGCAGAAGTATCCTGTCATCCCCATTCCACCTGTATGTATCTCCCTGCACCTTCTGCAACTTACTCTCTCCCCCACGGATATCAACTCCCGCTGATTATTTTGCCAGGTGCAATACGATCATATTAGAGCAAAGAACAGTACAGCACAGGAAGAGGCCCTTCGGCCCACAATGTCCATGCCATACATGGTCAAGTTAAACCATCTCCGCTGCCTGCACCTGGTCCATTTCCTCCATTCTCTGCTTATCCACATGCTTATGTGAAAGCCTCTTAAATGCCGCAATCCTATCTGTCTCTACCTCTAACCCAGGCAGTGTGTTCAACTCGTTAAAACCCACTCATCTCCTTTAAACTTTGCTCATCTCTCCTGAAATCGCTCTCGTCCTTGACATTTAGACAATAGACAATAGGTGCATGAGTAGGCCATTCGGCCCTTCGAGCCAGCACCGCCATTCAATGTGATCATGGCTGATCATCCACAATCAGTACCCCGTTCCTGCCTTCTCCCCATATCCCCTGACTCCGCTATTTTTAAGAGCTCTCTCTTGAAAGTATCCAGAGAACCGGCCTCCACCGCCCTCTGAGGCAGAGAATTCCACAGACTCACCACTCTCTGTGAGAAAAAGTGTTTCCACATCTACGTTCTAAATGGCTTACCGCTTATGATCAGCCATGATCACATTGAAGGGCGGTGCTGGCTCGAAGGATCGAATGGCCTACTCATGCACCTATTGTCTATTGTCGATCGAAACTCCTGCACCTATTGTCTATTGTCTATTGTCTATTCTTAAACTGTGGCCCCTGGTTCTGGACTCCCCCAACATTGGGAACATGTTTCCTGCCTCTAGCGTGTCCAAACGCTTAATAATCTGATATGTTTCAATAAGATCTCCTCTCACCCTTCTAAACTACAGAGTGTACAAGCCCAGCTGCTCCATTCTCTCAGCAAATGACAGTCCCGCCATCCTGGGAATTAACCTTGTAAACCTACGCTGCACTCCCTCAATAGCAAGAATTTCCGCCCTGGGGAAAAAAAGTATCTGATTGTCCATCTGCGTCCCTCGTGTTTTTTATGTACTTCACCCACTTCTCCTCTCGACCTCCGAAGCTCCAGAGAAAACAACCAAAGACAGGCACGGAAGGCTGGAGTAACTCGGTGGGACGGGCGGGTGGCGTTTGCCAAAGGACCCGTTGCAGTGTTTGGTGAATTGCATCTGAGTGAGAATGGCTGGAGAGGCTAGAGTCGAGGTTCCGGTGGCTTGAAGCATTTATGCCCCCGTCCCACTTAGGAAACCTGAACGTAAACCTCTGGAGACTTTGCCCCCCACCCAAGGTTTCCGTGCGGTTCCCGGAGGTTGCAGGTGGTTGCCGGAGGTTGCAGGTAGTGGAAGCGGGTAGGGAGACTGACAAAAACCTCCGGGAACCGCACGGAAGTCTCCAGAGGTTTCCGTTCAGGTTTCCTAAGTGGGACAGGGGCATTACAGATGGTGGCCTGCACTATGGACCATGTCTGTCCAAGAGCAGAATCGGAGACACATGGGGCGGCACGGTGCTGCCAGGATTCTAGGGCTGAGCTATAGGCAGAGGTTGAGCAGGCTGGGACTCTATTCCTTGGAGCGCAGGAGGATGAGGGGTGATCATATAGAGGTGTACAAAATCATGAGAGGAATAGATCGGGTAGATGCACAGTCACCTTGCCCAGAGTAGGGGAATCAAGAACCAGAGGTCTTAGGTTTAAGGTGAGGGGGGGGGGGGGGGGGAAATATTTAATAGGAAACTGAGGGGTAACTTTTTCACACAAAGGGTGGTCGGTGTATGGAACGAGATGCCGGAGGAGGTCGCTGAGGCAGGGAATATCGCAATGTTTAAGAAACATTTAGACAGGTACATGGATAGGACAGGTTTAGAGGGTTATGGGCCAAACGCAGGCAGGCGGGACTAGTGTAGACGGGACATGTTAATCAGCTTGGGCTTGTTTCCATGCTACAGGACTCTTTGAGGAGCGCTCGTTCAGTTTGGATACAAGTAATAACATGACTACATATTATCCAGATTAATGACTGGGCCAAGAGCCTCGGGCTGGAGGTCAAAGAGTTTACGTGTATTCCCAACTAAAGTCATTACAAGACTAAATCAGCTGGTCGGGTCTTTTATCGATCACAGCAGTTGCGTTTTCACGACTCATGTCACAAAAACTGTGAGTTAGTGGAGTTTTGTATCACAGTGCAGCTTGAGTATAAAAAGTTATCGTACGTTTGCTGTTTCATCGATCTCTGTTTCCGCTGGATTCGCATCAAGTCAAGTCAAGTCTATTCGTCACATACACATACGAGATGTGCAGTGAAATGAAAAGTGGCAATGCTCGCGGACTTTGTGCAAAAAAACAAACAAACAAACAAACAAACTACAAACAGAATGGAACAGAATCACATATTCTTTTACATATTAAATATTGTGGGCGGAAGGAAAAAGGGAAAAAAAAAACCAGCAATTTTTAAAAAAGCAGTAGAGTGGTTCAGTAAAAGTTAGTCCCTGGTGAGATAGGAGTTTACAGTCCTAATGGCCTCTGGGAAGAAACTCCTTCTCAACCTCTCCGTTCTCACAGCATGGCCAGGGAGGCGTTTGCCTGACCGTAGCAGCTGGAACAGTCCGTTGCAGGGGTGGAAGGGGTCTCCCATGATTTTATTGGCTCTGGAGTTGCACCTCCTGAAGTGTTGTTCCTGCAGGGGGGGGCGAGTGAAGTTCCCACAGTGCATGTGGTTAAGAGAGAGAATGTTCCCCATTCCTGTTCCCAGCGATGTGTCGGAAGGAACTGCAGATGCTGGTCTACACCCGAAGATAGACACAAAACGCTGGAGTAACTCAGCGGGACAGGCAGCATCTCTGGAGAGAAGGAATGGGCGCGTTTCGTGCAAACATCGTTTCGTCACCCATCCTAGGATGGCGGGACTGACAAATGATGAAAGAATGGGTCGACTGGGCTTGTATTCACTGGAATTTCGATGAGAGGAGATCTTATCGAAACATGTAAAATTCTTAAAGGATTGAACAGGCGAGATGCAGGAAATGTTCCCGATGTTGGGGGAGACTTTACTGTACCACTCTACTGCTTTCTTTTAAATTGCTGTTTTTTTCCCTTTTACCTTCCGCCCACAATATTTAATATGTAAAATAATATGTGATTCTGTTTGTAGTTTGTTTGGTTGTTTGTTTGGTTGTCTTTTGCACAAAGTCCGCGAGCATTGCCACTTTTCATTTCACTGCACATCTCGTATGTGTATGTGACGAATAAACTTGACTTGACTTGACTTGACTTGGCAGAGACCGGGTTCCATCCTGACTATGCGTGCTGACTGTACGGAGTTTGTAACTTCGCCCTGTGATCGGGTGGGATTTCTCCGGGTGCTACGGTTTACTCCCACATTCCAAAGACGTACAGGTTTGTGTAGGGTAAACCTAGCGCACAGGAGTCTGAAGAAGAGTCTCGACCCGAAACGTCGTCTACTCCTTTTCTCCGTAGACGCTGCCTCAGCCGCTGAGTTTCTCCAGCATTTTTTTGTCCACAGGTTATCATTGGTCGGCATGGACTTGGTGGGCTGAAGGGCCTGTATCCACGGTCTGTCTCTAAACTAAATTAAACCAATGTCCTGTGCACCTCTTGCCCAGTATGGACGTTGGACTTTGTCAATGGAACTGATGCGCTACAACGCTGAGAACTATATTCTGCACTCTGTCCATCACTTTGACCCGGCGCGGGGGGACCGCTGTGAGAAGAGAGAGGGGAAGAACAATAGACAATAGACAATAGGTGCAGGAGTAGGCCATTCGGCCCTTCGAGCCAGCACCACCATTCAATGTGATCATGGCTGATCATCCACAATCAGTACCCCGTTCCTGCCCTCTCCCCATATCCCCTGACTCCGCTAACTTTAAGAGCCCTATCTAACTCTCTCTTGGAGGTATCCAGAGAACCGGCCTCCACCGCCCTCTGAGGCAGAGAATTCCACAGACTCACCACTCTCTGTGAGAAAAAATGTTTCCTCGTCTCCGTTCTAAATGGCTTACCCCTTATTCTTAAACTGTGGCCCCTGGTTGTGGACTCCCCCAACATCGGGAACATGTTTCCTGCCTTTAGCGTCTCAAAACCCTTAATAGTCATGTGTTTCAATAAGATCCCCTCTCATCCTTCTAAATTCCAAAATATACAAGCCCAGCCACTCCATTCTCTCAGCATATGACAGTCCCGCCATCCCGGGAATGAACCTCGTAAACCTACGCTGCACTCACTCAATAGCAAGAATGTCCTTCTTCAAATTAGGGGACCAAAGCTGCCCACAATACTCCTGGTGTGGTCTCACTAGGGGTGGACAATGTGGTGGACAAAGGACAATGGGGGCCGGGCGTGGGGGAACTGCTGTGGTGGTGGGGGGAAGGGGGGGGGGGGGGGGGGGGGGGAGGGGGGGGGGGTGGAGTCTGTGGCCGCTATAACAAAAGGGGGAGCCGGCGTGCTTTGTAACTTTGACGGTGGCGTCTGTGGCCGCTATTGGTATACCCATTGTAAATGCAAGCAAAGAATCTCACTGTGCCCATTCACATGTGACAAGAAAGTATTCCTATCCTATCCCCTTTGCTCTATCTATTGTACCTGAGTTTGACTTGATTGTATCTATGTGCAGGGATCACTGGTTGGCATGGACTCGATGGGCCGAAGAGCCTGTTGTCGCGCTGCATCGCTATAAATATGTATTATACCACATTATAATATAATATAGTATTATCTTATCTGTTTGAATAGCATTGCAAAACAAGGCCTTTCACTACACCTTGGTACACGGGACAATAATAGACCTGAGCCAAACCTAAATAGCCCTGAATCCAAGTAGATGCTAAAATGGAATCTTGATTAACCTTTGCACCATTCTGCTCCAGAATAGCAGCCCATTCATCACTTCCACTCCGCTGTGTCCAGCCAATATAATGTCATGCAAATCAACAAAACACCATTACACATAGATTTCCTCAGACTGCTTTAAAATAATCTGTGCTATCATTTTTTGGTTTGAATAAATGAATAAGTTTATTGACCAAGTATTCACATACAAGGAATTTGCTTTGGTGCTCCACCCGCAAGTGACAACATTACATACAGTGAGAGTTAGGAATTAATAATAGAATTAATTAAACATTAATAATAAACCATTATCGATTAAACATGGGAATTAAATAAAATACCAGAGCAAAGGGAGGCTACAGATTTTTGGTTATTGAGTAGAGCTACTACTCGTGGACATAAACTGTTTTTATGTCTGGCTGTGGCAGCTTTGACAGTCCGGAGTTGCCTTCCAGAGGGAAGTGATTCAAAGAGTTTGTGGCCAGGGTGAGAGGGGTCAGAGATGATCTTGCCCGCTCGCTTCCTGGCCCTTGCAGTGTACAGTTCGTCAATGGAGGGAAGGTTGCAGCCAATAACCTTCTCTGCTGATCGGACGATTCGCTGCAGCCTCCGGATGTCGTGCTTGGTGGCTGAGCCAAACCAGACCATGATGGAGAAGGTGAGGACAGACTCTACGATGGCCGTGTAGAATTGGACCATCATTGTCTGTGACAGATTGTGCTTCCTCAGCTGCCACAGGAAGTACATCCTCTGTTGTGTCTTTTTGACTGTGGAGTCGATGGTGCCCCCCCCCCATTTAAGGTCCTTGTTGCTTATGCAAAAGTAAAGGGTGGGGCTGATATGGTCAATGGTTTATTTTTTACAATTTAATTAATTTTAAAAATCGATGAGCAACTTCAGCATTTCATGGTGAATCTTTCCTTGTTATTTATTGTGGTAGTGTTGCTCTGGCTGATAAAGTAACGGGGCAATAATAGAGATGGGTCTCGACCCGAAACATCGCCCATTCCTTCTCTCCAGAGATGCAGCCTGTCCCGCTGAGTTACTCCAGCATTTTGTATCCACCTTCAATAATCGATCATCTAGTCACATTGGCCAGCACTTCCAATTTTGCGTTTCTAGTCACTTCAATGGAAATAAATGTGGTGAAGAATTGCATGAGAGGAATACAGAGGGTGAAGGGCGGCACGGTGGAGCAGCGGTAGTGTTGCTGCCTCACAGTGGCAGGGACCCGAATTCCATCCCAACTCTGGGTGCTGTCTGTACGGAGTTTGTACGTTCTCCCCGTGACCTGCGTGGGTTTTCACCGGGCCCTCCGGTTTCCTCCCACGCTCCAAAGATGTACAGGTTTGTAGATTAATTGGCTTGGTATAAATGTAAATTGTTCCTAGTGTGAAAGGATAGTGTTAGTGTGCTGGGATCACTGGATGGCACGGACTTGATGGGCCGAAGAGCCTGTTGCCGTGCTGCATCTCTATAAAATATTACAAGACTAATACTATCTATTTTGCACCAGCAAAAAATCCAAATCTGCGCACGTGAGGAGTACAAGATGTACGAAGACCCATGTTAAAAAAAAACTGGGGTGAAATAGACTTTTTTCTGTGATTTGATGTTCAAAGACACTTGTAGGTAAACATAGAAACATAGAAAATAAGTGCAGAAGGATGCCATTCAGCCCTTCGAGCCAGCACCGCCCTTCATTGCGATCATGGCTGATCGTCCCCAATCAATAACCCGTGCCTGCCTTCTCCCCATACCGCTTGATTCCACTAGCCCCTGGAGCTCTATCTAACTCTCTCTTAAATCCATCCATTGATTTGGCCTCCACTTCCCTCTGTGGCAGGGAATTCCATAAATTCACAACTCTCTGGGTGAAAGAGTATTTTCTCACCTCAGTCTTAAATGGCCTCCCCTTTATTCTAAGACTGTGGCCCCTGGTTCTGGACTCGCCCAACATTGGGAACATTTTTCCTGCATCTAGCTTGTCCAGTCCTTTTACAATTTTATATGTTTCTATAAGATTCCCCCTCATCCTTCTAAACTCCAGTGAATACAAGCCTAGTCTTTTCAATCTTTCCTCATCTGACTGTCCCGCCATCCCAGGGATCAATCTCGTGGTGGGACTGTCATATGAGGAAAGATTGAAAAGACTAGGCTTGTATTCACTGGAGTTTAGAAGGTACATGGATAGGAAATATTGAGAGGGATATGGGCCAGATGTTGGCAGGTTGGACTAGTGTAGATGGGGAATCTTGATCAGCATGGATGAGTTGGGCTGAGTGGCTGTGTGATTCTATGATTTTGATGTATAATATAAGTTTGTGTATTTGGAAGCAAATATACACACATTTTGTAAGTACACACATGCACAATACATGTTATACATACACACACAGTGTATACACATACACACAGTATATATACACACATGCACACACACATACTGTATATACACATACACACACACTTTGCTATTGAGGGAGTGCAGCATAGGTTTACAAGGTTAATTCCCGGGATGGCGGGACTGTCATATGCTGAGAGAATGGAGTAGCTGGGCTTGTACACTCTGGAGTTTAGAAGGATGAGAGGGAATCTCATTGAAACATATAAGATTGTTAAGGGCTTGGACACGCTAGAGGCAGGAAACATGTTCCCAATGTTGGGGGAGTCCAGAACCAGGGGCCACAATTTAAGAATAAGGAGTAAGCCATTTGGAACGGAGGCGAGGAAACACTGTTTCTCACAGAGAGTGGCGTGTCTGTGGAATTTTCTGCCTCAGAGGGCGGTGGAGGCCGATTCTCTGGATGCTTTCAATAGAGAGCTAGATAGGGTTCTTAAAGATAGCAGAATCAGGGGATATGGGGAGAAGGCAGGAACGGGATACTGATTGGGGATGATCAGCCATGATCACATTGAATGGCGGTGCTGGCTCGAAGGGCCAAATGGCCTACTCCTGCACCTATTGTCTGTTATCACACACATATATATAGGTCGACACAAAATGCTGGGCAGGCAGCATCTCTGGAGAGAAGGAATGGGTGACATTTCGGGTCGAGACCCTTCTTCAGACCCGAATGGGTGCGTCTCGACCCGAAACGTCACCCATTTCTTCTCTCCAGAGATGCTGCCTGTCCCACTGAGTTACTCCAGCATTTTGTGTCGGTCTTCAATTTAAACCAGCATCTGCAGTTCCTTCCACGCACACATATATATATATATATACACACATATATGTATATATACACACAAATATACACACACATATATATATACACACACATATATATTCATACACACACACATATATATATATATATATACACATATATATACACACACATATACATATATACACATAGAAACATAGACATAGAAATTAGGTGCAGGAGTAGGCCATTCGGCCCTTCGAGCCTGCACCGCCATTCAATATGATCATGGCTGACACACACATATATATATAAATACATATACACTCACACACCTATGTATCTACACACATAAACCTTTATATTACACACATGTATATATTACACACCTAAATATAACACACATATATACATACACGCCTATGTACATACACCTATATATTACACACACATACACAACCCACACGTGTGTATCTCTATATCTACATTAATATATGTAGTGTATAAAAGGCAGGCAGGAAGAGCATGTGAACAAAAAAAAACATTTTCCCTCCCCACTTTAAACTTGTTCGTTGCTACTGAATTGATTAAAGTTTAGCAAAGTATGGAGTGTGAGGGGAAACTGAAGCAATTGGACGAGTCCACAGGGTGGGGCACATGAATAACGATGAGTAACAAGGTATGTTCCACTGGGCTTTGCATAACACACAGCAGTCGGGTGCAGAGCCGTCAGCCCGGCCAAAGCCCCCAGGCTCCCGACAAAGCCCCGGTAACTGCAGGTGAACGACACGGCGTGAAGAAATGGTAAGTCGCAACCACACAAAAAGAAACATTGTCTAAACTTTGGATGCCAGGAATTCTTTTTTTTTTTTGCTGGGAGTTATATCGGAGTTTCCAGTTTGAGGAGTTGCAGTTCCCGTCGTGTGTTCATTGATCTGTGTGTCTGGGCAGATACAACTAACTGGTCGTTCTAGATTCCTGAAGGGTGATTTGCTGCCCTGCCACAACATTTTAACCGTTGATGTGAATCCTTATCCAGCCATTTTCTGAGTCGTCAGGAACAAGATGCACAAAACACTTAAATCCTGCTTGCATGTGGAAGGTGGGCACAAAAATGCTGGAGTAACTCAGCGGGTCAGGCAGCATCTCTGGAGGCAATGGATGGGTGACATTTCGGGTTGGGGGGTTGGGTTGGGGTTGTGGGGGGTGGGGGTTTCTCTGCCTGACCCAGCTGAGTCACTCCAGCACTTTGTGTCTATAATCTTGCACTTATAACTTGACGCAGACGTGTATGCAAGAAGATATGATAGACACAAAATGCTGGAGCAACTCGAGCAGCATTTCTGGAGAGAAGCACTGGGTAACTTTTAGGTCGAGATTCTTCCTTGTACACACACATTGCATAAAAAGAAATATATAGGTGTATGTGTATATTTATAAATGTGTGTGTGATATATGTGTGTGAATGTACATATGTGTGTGTGTGATATATGTGTGTGAATGTACATGTATGTGTGTGATATATGTGTGTGAATGTACGTGTGTGTGTGATATATGTGTGTGAATGTACGTGTGTGTGTGATATATGTGTGTGAATGTACATATGTGTGTGATATATGTGTGTGAATGTACATATATGTGTGTGTGTGTATATTTATATATACACACACACACACACACACGTCACACACATCAGCCATGATCATATTGAATGGCGGTGCAGGCTCGAAGGGCCGAATGGCCTACTCCTGCACCTATTTTCTGTTATATATATATCAGAAAATAGGTGCAGGAGTAGGCCATTCGGCCCTTCGAGCCTGCACCGCCATTCAATATGATCATGGCTGATCATCCAACTCTGTGTGTGTGCTTTACCTAGAGCTTTTCAGCGTACATATACATATATTATATATATATATATATGTGTATATATGTTTTTTTTATACACACACACATATATGTATGCTGAAAAGCTCTCGGTAGAGCATCACTCAACACTGGACATTTTATACTGGGCATTTTTTACACTTATCAAGCCAATTAATCAATTAATTAAGCCAACGTACGTCTTTGGAGTGTGGGCGGAAACCGAAGATCTTGGAGAAAACCCACGGGGAGAAGGTACAAACTCCGTACAGACAGCACCCGTAGTCGGGATTGAACCCGGGTCTCCTGCACTGCATTTTGCTGTAAGGCAGCAACTCTACCTCGGCGCCACCGTGATTAATGAGTGATTAGTAATCATGCTTAATGTTTGTTGTGGTGGTGACCAGGGGTGCCTGTGCATAAACCCCCTCTTAACAGTTCAATGAGTTTGTGTGGTAAGATCTAGTGTCTTGCAAAGTAAGCTTTCGGGTAGTTCCTGGTTTGGCTAGGGGAGGATCTTATTGAAACATATAAGATCATTAAGGGTTTGGACACTCTGTGGGGGGGTCCAGAACCAGGGGCCGCAGTTTAAGAATAAGGGGGAAGCCATTTAGAGCGGAGATGAGGAAACCACTTTTTCACACAGAGAGTTGTGAGTCTGTGGAATTCTCTGCCTCAGAGGGCCTGACCCACGGTGGAGGCCGGTACTCTGGATAATTTCAAGGGAGAGCTTGATAGGGCTCTTAAAGATAGCAGAGTCGGGGGATATGGGGAGAAGGCAGGAACGGGGTAGTGATTGGGGATGATCAGCCATGATCACATTGAATGACGGTGCTGGCTCGAAGGGGCGAATGGCCTCCTCCTGCACTACATGTGTGTCTTTTATCATGCTCAATGTTTGTTGTGGTGGTGACCAGGAGTCTCTGTGCATAAGCCCCCTCCTAACAGTTCAATGAGATTTTTTTAAACTCGGGAGAGCTCTTGAAATGAATTTGTACCGTGGGACAGGGTGAGTAGCATTCGGATAGAATGGTGGTTAAATGCATGTTACACGAGTTCCTGGTTTTGGCAAGGGGAGGATCAGGTACATCCACAGTTCTTGCTCAATAACATGCTGGAGATGTAGTGACTTGCTCACTCCTCCAAGCAAACTGTCGGCGTGTGCTTGTTTTTGCTTTAGTTTAGTTTATTGTCACGTGTATCGAGGTGCAGTGAAAAGCTTTGTTGCGTGCTAGCATTCCAGAGTATACAAGCCCAGCCGCTCCATTCTCATTCCACTCCAACCATTACATGTTAACATGCAGGTACAGTAGGCAGTGAGGAAAGCGAATGGCGTGTTGGCCTTCGTAATTTCCGGGATGGCAGGACTGTTATATGGAGCAGCTGGGCTTGTACTCGCTGGAGTTTAGAAGGATGAGAGGGTATCTCATTGAAACATATAAGATTGTTAAGGGTTTGGACACGCTAGAGGCAGGAAACATGTTCCCGACGTTGGACGAGTCCAGAACCAGGGGCCACAGTTTAAGAATATGGGTAAGCCATTTAGAACGGAGACGAGGAGACACTTTTTCTCAAAGAGAGTTGTGAGTCTGTGGAATTCTCTGCCTCCGAGGGTGGTGGAGGCAGGTTCTCTGGATACTTTCAAGAGGGAGCTAGATAGGGCTCTTGAAGATAGTGGAGTCAGGGGATATGGGGAGAAGGCAGGAACGGGGTACTGATTGGGGATGATCAGCCATGATCACATTGAATGGCGGTGCTGGCTCGAAGGGCCGAATGGCCTACTCCTGCACCTATTGTCTAACTGGCCAGTGGAAAGACAAACCATGATCACAATCAAGCTGTTCACTGTGATATCAAAGCCTGCACATAAGAAATAATAATTTCAAGAATACGGGGGGGGAGGGGGGGGGTAAGGGGGTTGCTTATTTTCTGGGTGGCACAGTGGAACTGCTGCCTCACAGTACCAAAAATCGGGGTTCGATCCTGACCTTTGGTGCTGGCTGCGTGGAGTTTGCATGTTCTCCCTATGACCAAGTGGATTTCCTCTGGTTCCGTTTTTCCTCCCTCTTCCCAAAGACGTGCGGGGTCTGTAGGTTAATTGGCCTCGTAAGCGGTTTAACACGGAACTTGCCTGATCGGGTGATCAATGGTCGGGGTGGACTTGGAGCACAGGAATATTGGAAATAGTCGTTTACAAAGGGTAACTTGAGTTACAATAGTAAGTTGGGCGGTCACGGCGGCGCAGCGGTAGAGTTGTTGTCTTACGACGATCCCGACGACGGCTGCTGTCTGTACGGAGTTTGCACGTTCTTCCCGTGACCTGCGTGGATTTTCTCCGAGATCTTCGGTTTCCTCCCACACTCTGAAGACGTATAGGTTTGTAGGTGAATTGGCTTGAGGTCAATGTAAAAATTGTCCCTAGTGGGTGTTGGATAGTATTAATGTGCGGGGGGGAATCGCTGGTCGGCGCGGACCAGGTGGCCTGTTTCCACGCAGTATCTCGAACCTAAACTAAACTAAACCCTTGGTTATTTATCCGATGATGGATAATCGGTAGTTTAGCCATATACCATTCCACACTTGTGTCTAACCATGTTGAACAAGCATGCAAAACTTTTCAAAATACCTAGAATGTAAATGCCTTTTCAGGAAGACGCCTGAAGACTTCTGTGAACAAAGATGTGTCTCCTGTTTCATCCCAGGAGGCCCGGGTTCAAATTTTAACATCATGTAGTCTTCTACCAAGTTTTCTCACTGGAAGTAATATTTTTATTTTCACGAAACCTAGCTAATATTGTGTCATTTAAGCTCATAAAGAACGGCCACACTTTATAATTGAATCCTTTACTTCTGGTATTAAGATTCTTTGCTCCCTCCCTCCGTGACCAAGAGAGTGGCGCAGCGGTAGAGTTGCTGCCCCACAGCGCCAGAGACCCAGGTTCGATCCTGACTACGGGTGCTGTCTGTACGGAGTTTGTACCTTCTCCCCGTGACCTGTGTGGGTTTTCCCCAGTTTCCCCTACACTCTAAAGATGTACAGGTTTTGTAGGTTCATTGGCTTTGGTTAAATTGTCCCCAGTGTGTGTAGGATAGTGTTAGTGTACAATGCGATCACCAGTCGGCGTGGACTGTGGGCTAAAGGGCCTGTTTCTGCGCTGTCCCTCTAAACTGAGGCAGACATGGTGGCAAAAGTATCCCAGAATTTCCCCACCCCCCCAAAAAAAAATTCAAGTAATTCCAGGGATGTTAACCTCACAAAAACCACAGGAAAAACTCCAGGTCCCTCCAGTCTAGCAGGCACGGTGGCACAGCAGTAGAGCTGCTGCCTTACAACACCAGAGACCCGGGTTCGATCCTGACTACGGGTGCTGCGTGTCGTACATTCTCCCTGTGACCCCGTGAGTTTTCTCCGGGTGCTCTGGTTTCCTGCGAGGACGTGCGGTTTTCGAGGCTAATTGGCTTCCTGTAAGTTATAAAATTGTCTCCAGTGTGTGGGAGGGGGACTAGTGTACAGGATGACCGTTGGTCAGCGCGGACTCGGTGGGACGAAGGATCTATTTGCGCACCGCAAATTCTGCCCCGTCATTCAAATGACCGTGTCACATTCACCTTGGCCTCCGCACTACTTGTATGCCGATTCCCGAGAAACTCCATTTCTTCAATCTTGCAAAATGTTCATATGTATCCATCTTCACGAATATATGTAAAGATCTGACCTTCGCCATCCTGAGCGGTAGAGAATTTTCGGAGATCCGTTACCCTCTGATAAAATAAACTGAGGAGGGTTTATTTGTGATGTGAACACAATCACGTTCTTAAGGGCCTGAAGCACTTGGCGATTTTTTTCGGCGACTGCCGGCATCATTGACTGATGTATCAGGTCACCGAAAAATTTGTGGCGGGGATGCGCCGTGATGACGTATTGGCGCGCGGTGTCTTTTCAAGCGTCGCAACATTTTTTTTTGTCGTCGCTGGATTTTGAAATGTTCAAAATCTTTTGGCGACACGGATATGATGCCAACAGTCGCCAAAAAAAATTGCCGTGCGACAGGCCCTTTATTACTTGCTGCAGTTTTAAAGGCGACACAATTACTTCAACAACAGCAGAAAAACAGCTACAAGTTATCGGTATTTGAGGTAAACTAGACCATGATGACGCAGAGACCAACATACATTTACTAAGCACCTCAGTACTTGATTAGTACGGGTGTCAGGGGTTATGGGCAGGAGAAGGGGGTTGAGAGGGAAAGATAGATCAGCCATGATTGAATGGTGACGTAGACTCGATGGGGCCCGGTAATTCTGCTCCTATAACCTATGAACTTAAATGATTGGCCTTATTTTGCAGTTGTCTCCCCTTATGCTTCTCCCACTAGTGAAAATATCTCATCATTTCCGCTGTCAAGCCCCCAAAGGATCTTGTGCATTGGAGCAAGTTCACACGTCTAGTTTCTAGAAGTATAAATCCAAACTGTTTGGGTTTGTGTCATGGGAAACTCCTGCCATCCCTGTCCCACTTGGGCTATTTTTAGGCGACTGCCGGCGATTGTCATAGTCGTAGCAGGTTGCCAAAACAACGGTGACTGGTCCCACCCCCTCCTGTTTTTCACTCCGGCCTTTGATCCAACCATCTACCTAATAAACCCCCCCTCGCCTGTGGCACGGTGGCGCAGCGGCAGAATTGCAGCACCGGAGACCCGGGTTCGATCCCGACTATGGGTGCTGTCTGTACAGAGTTTGCACGTTCTCCCAGTGACCTGCGTGGGTTTTCTCCGAGATCTTCGGTTTCCTCCCACACTCCAAAGACGTGCAGGTTTGTAGGTTAATTGGCTCGGTAAATGTAAAAATTGTCCCTTGTCCATGTAGGAAGGTGTTAATGTGCGGGGACCCGGTGGGCTGAAGGGTTAACCCGGCGACAACTACGACAGCACCCACGTCGGGAGAAGTCGAGCTACGCTCATTGGCGTCAAGCCCACTATCGCCGACTGACTCCGAACATTTTTCAACGTGTTGAAAACCCAGCGGCGACCAGAAAGACGCTCCGTCTCCTTGGGCGACTGAGGAGACGACTCACGACCATACAGGCGTCACCCCGGTGACAACCTAGTCACCTCAAGTCGCCTAAGTGGGACAGGCCCATTAATCTTCTCTGAATTGCCTGCAATGTTTTGGCCTTTATTGCTAGGGGGATTGAGTATAAAAACACGGAGGTCTTGCTGCAGCTGTACACAGTATTAATGAGACCACATTTGGAATACTGTGTACAGTTCTGGGGTCCATACTTAAGAAAGGATGTACTAGCCCTGGAGGCAGTGCAGCGAAGGTTTACAAGATTAATTCCTGCAATGAGGGGATTGACATATGAGGAAAGGTTAAGTAGGCTGGAACTCTACTCTTTGGAGTTTAGAAGAATGAGAGGCGATCTCATTGAAACATATAAGATCGTGAGGGGCCTTGATCGGGTGGATGCACCGAGGATGTTCCCAATGATCGGGGAAACTAGAACTAGGGGACATAGTTGCAGAATAAGGGGGGGCTCTTTTAAAACTGAGATGAGGAAGAACTTCTTCACCCAGAGGGTGGTTAATTTATGGAATTCACTGCCCCAGGGAGCAGTGGAAGCAGAAACTTTAAATATATTTAAGACTAAAATAGATGGTTTTTTAGCTGCCAAGGGGATAAGGGGCTACGGGGAGAGGGCAGGGATATGGACCTAGGTATGGTTAGTATAGTAAGACCTGAGTGATCTCCTGGACAAGTGTCGATCGCCTAGATTGGGGTCGGAGAGGAATTTCCCGGATTTTTTTCCCGAATTGGACCTGGGTTTTTATCCGGTTTTTTGCCTCCCCCAGGAGATCACGAGGTTCTTGGGGTGGAGAGGGGTGATAGCGGTATAAAGGGGAGGGTAGTGTCTTGTGTTCTGTGTCTTGTGTCTACTGTTTGTGGGTAAGTGTGTCTGTTTAGTGTTCAGCCATGAGCGAATGGCGGTGCGGGCTCGATGGACCTGGTGGTCTGCTCTCGCACCTACTTTCTATGTTTCTAATGCTACAATATCTGTTTTGGTTTTGTTTTGGTGAAGTGTATCAAAACTGTGCACAGTATTCCAGATGTGGGCTCGCCAACACCCTGCAAGAAATCTCTTGTCTCTCCGTCCCTCCCTCCCTTCACAATGTAGACTAGTTTTCAAGCAACTGAATGGTTATTGCTTTTAGTAAAAGTGACGTGGTTTAAAAAAACATCATGCGCGAATAAATGATCGGAGAAGCTTCCAAACAGTTGGCTTCTTGTTATTTGGGGACGCAGAAATGAAAGACAGCATTGTGTGCATGTGAATGATCAGTAGATAAAAAGAGAGATGAGGAATATTGTCGATCTGGACTGTAAACGGGGAATGTGGATTGTTCATCGAACATAATGATAATAATAATAATAATAATAATATTAATAATATACTTTATCATTGTAAATACATACAACAGAAATGTCGGGCACTCACTGTATTGACTGGAGTTTGTATTCACTGGCGTTTAGAAGGATGAGGAGGGATCTTATAGAAACATATCAAATTATAAAAGGACTGGACAAGCTAGATGCAGGAAAAATGTTCCCAATGTTGGGCGAGTCCGGAACCAGGGGCCACAGTCTTAGAATAAAGGGGAGGCCATTTAAGACTGAGGTGAGAAAAAAACGTTTTCACCCAGAGAGTTGTGAATTTATGGAATTCCCTGCCACAGAGGGCAGTGGAGGCCAAATCACTGGATGGATTTAAGAGAGAGTTAGATAGAGCTCTAGGGGATAGTGGAGTCAATATGGCAGGAACGGGGCACTGATTGGGGATGATCAGCCATGATCACATTGAATGGCGGTGCTGGCTTGAAGGGCCGAATGGCCTCCTCCTGCACCTATTTTCCATGTTTCTACGTTTCTGCCGTATGTAACATAACAGATAAATAATAACGAATAACAAAAACGGCAAGAAAACGTCGTCAGAATGTGCAATATTTCCCCGTGTATTGTGGCACTACATAATATGGGGGCTGTGTGTTCAGTGCAGAGTTCAGAGTGGTGATGACCTTGAGGTAGAAACTGTTTTGGGTGGGAGGGGTGGGAGGGAAAGACTGTACATTCAGCCTATCTAGACCCCTCTATATTCTGCTGGCCACACTGCGTGATATTTAGATGGATTCAATGGTAGGAGGTTTGGTTTGTGTGACGGACTGGGCTACATCTACAACTCTATGAGACGTCTTGTGGCCTTGGGCAGAGCTGTTCCCAAATCGAGCGATGATGCAACCCGCCAATGTGCACCCATAGACGTTTGTACTCCAGTATGTGCACCTATGGAGGTTTGTACTCCAGGATCCCCTATACTTCCCAAGGCGCTACCATTCACTCTGATGATCCTGCCTTGGTTTGACATCCTCTTTGGTAGCAAAAACAGGAAGGCAGATTATTATCTCAAAGGTGTCAAGTTGGGAAAAGGGGAAGTACAACGGGACCTGAGGGCCCTTGTTCAGCAGTCGCAAGAAAGTGAGCATGCAGGTACAGCAGGCAGTGAAGAAAGCAAATGGCATTTTGGAGAGGAGTTGAGTATAGGATCAAAGAGGTCCTTCTGCAGTTGTACAGGGCTCTAGTGAGACCACACCTGGAGTATTGTGTGCAGTTTTGGTCTCCTAATTTAAGGAAGGACATTCTTGCTATTGAGGTAGTGCAGCATAGGTTTACAAGGTTAATTCTTGGGATGGCAGGACCGTCACATGCTGAGAGAATGGAGCGGTTGGGCTTGTATACTCTGGAATTTAGAAACATAGAAATTAGGTGCAGGAGTAGGCCATTCGGCCCTTCGAGCCTGCACCGCCATTCAATATGATCATGGCTGATGAGAGGGGATCTTATTGAAACATAAGATTATAAAGGGTTTGGACATGCTGGAGGCAGGAAACATGTTCCCGATGTTGGGGGAGTCCAGAACCAGGGGCCACAGTTTAAGAATATTTAAGATTATTTAGCCATGTGGCCCTTGTGGCTAAGGAGATCAGGGGGTATGGACAGAAGGCAGGTACGGGATACTGAGTTGGATGATCAGCCATGATCATATTGAATGGCGGTGCAGGCTCGAAGGGCCGAATGGCCTACTCCTGCACCTAATTTCTATGTTTCTATGTAATAAGGGGTAAGCCATTTAGAACGGAGACGAGGAAACACTTTTTCACACAGAGTTGTGAGTCTGTGGAATTCTCTGCCTCGTAGGGCGGTGGAGGTCTGTTCCCTGGGTACTTTCAAGAGAGAACTAGATAGGGCTCTTAAAGATAGTGGAGTCAGGGGATATGGGGAGAAGGCAGGAATGGGGTACAGATTGGGGATGATCAGCCATGATCACATTGAATGGCGGTGCTGGCTCAAAGGGCCGAATGGCCTACTCCTGCACCTATTGTCTATTGACTTGCCAAAATGCAACACCTCGCACTTGGGCTGAAGATCCCGCTGTGAATCTTGATAGCTTGGAAATAGATAACTTAATATCTGTGCTGCGTTGTCAGTCGAATTTGATGAAGATGTCCTTGTTTAGTGTTGCCTCTTTTAAGCTGATTGCTTGATCAGCATGAAGAAGGATTGGAATATAAAGAAGGTTTTCAGAGCCTTGGAAGTATAAAGAGCTACTTTTGACACTTGACACAACCTGTAGTTGGAATATTTTCCAACTATGTAGACTTTATTCTTTCGGTAGTAAGGAAGGCAAATTCAATGCTGGCATTTATATCAAGAGGACTAGAATACAAAAACAGAGATATAATGCTGAGGCTCAATACGGTGCTGATCAGGCCGTGACTGTGAGCAGGTATCTGAGGAAGGACGTGCTGGCTCTGGAGAGGGCCCAGAGGAGGTTTACAAAAATGATTCCAGGAGTTATTGGGTTAACATCTGATGAGCACGTGATGGCACTGGGCCTGTAATCGCTGGTGTTTAGAAGGTTGAGGGGGGCCTCATTGCCACTTACAGAATAACGAAAGGCATAGATGGAGTGGATGTGGTAAGGATGTCTCCACTGTTGGGTGAGTCTAAGACCAAAGGTCATAGCCTCAGAATCAAAGGGCACTCTTTTAGAAAGGAGGTGAGGAGGAACTTCTTTAGTCGGAGAGAGAAGTTAATCTGTGGATCTCATTGCCACAGAGGGCTGTGGAGACCAAGTCAGTGGATATTTTTAAGGCAGAGATAGACAAATCCTTGATTAGAACGGGTGTCAAGGGTTATGGGGAGAAGGCTAGAAAATGGGATTAGGAGGCAGAGATCAGCCATGATTGAATGGTGGAGTAGATGGGCCTAATGGTGTAATTCTTCTACTATAACTTGTGAACTTTACATTATTGGGACGGGCTCTGTTCATCTACAGGGCGTAAGATGGGGACTGCACCATGTCAATAGTCTCATGTTCTAACATTCACAAGAGATATCATTTTGTCATCACAAGAAAGAAGAACAATACGGTTGTTAGCTTTTGTCTAGGCCTGGACAGAATGGATGTGGAGGGGATGTTTCCAGTTGTGGGAGAGTCTAGGACCAGAGGACGCAGCCTCAGAATGAAAGGACGTACCTTGAGAATGATGAAGAGGAATTTGTTTAGTCAGAGGGTGGTGAATCTGTGAAATTCATTGCCACAGGCGGCTGTGGAGGCCAAGTCATTGGGTATTTGCCTTGCCTAATTAGAGCTGCCTTGCCTAATTAGAGCTGCCTTGCCTAACCTATATATTACTAAGTCTGATCTTGACCACTTCCTGGTATTTGTAAAGCAGATTTCATTGATAGGCATTTGATTAAGGATGACAAAAGTTATGGGGAGAAGGTAGGAGAATGGAGATGAGAGAAAAAATAGATCAGCCATGATAAACAATAGGTGCAAGTCTAGGCCATTCGGCCCTTCAAGCAGAGCAGGCTGGATGGGCTAAACGGCCTAATTCTGCTCCTATGCCTTGCGAACATATTCACTAAGAATCTCTATTCATTAATCAATGACAGACGAGATATTATGTGATGAATATCCTAATGAACACACAGACATTGTGGGCTGAATGGCATGTTACTGTGCTATACTGTTCTAAGTGGAGAGTTTGGGGAATCTCTGTTGATCATGTCATAGGAGCAGAATTAGGCCATTCGGCCCATCGAGTCTACTCCGCCATTCAATCATGGCTGATCTATCTTTCTCTCCCAACCCCATTCTCCTGCCTTCTCCCTGAAACATTTTACACCCCTGCTGATCAGGAACCTCTGCTTTAAAAATACCCAATGACTTGGCCTCCACAGCCGTCTGTGGCAATGAATTCCACAGATCCACCACCCTCTGACTGAAGAAATTCCTCCTTGTCTCTTTTCTAAAGGTCCTTTGATCCTCGTCCATTCAATCTAATAGAAACATAGAAAATAGGTGCAGGAGTAGGCCATTCGGCCCTTCGAGTCTGCACCGCTATTCAATACGATCATGGCTGATCATCCAAACTCAGTATCCTGTTCCTGCCTTCTCTCCATACCCCCTGATCCCTTTAGCCACAAGGGCCACATCTAACTCCTTCTTAAATGTAGCCAATGAACTGGCCTCAACTACCTTCTGCGGCAGAGAATTCCACAGATTCACCACTCTCTGTGTGAAAAACGTTTTCCTCATCTCGGTCCTAAAAGATTTCCCCCTTATCCTTAAACTGTGACCCCTTGTTCTGGACTTCCCCAACATCAGGAACAATCTTCCTGCATCTAGCCTGTCCAACCCCTTAAGAATTTTGTACGTTTCTATAAGATCCCCCCTCCATCTTCTAAATTCTAGCGAGTACAAACCGAGTCTATCCAGTCTTTCTTCATATGAAAGTCCTGACATCCCAGGAATCAGTCTGGTGAACCTTCTCTGCACTCCCTCTATGGCAATAATGTCTTTCCTCAGATTTGGAGACCAAAACTGTACGCAATACTCCAGGTGTGGTCTCACCAAGACCCTGTACCTGCAGTAGAACCTCCCTGCTCCTATACTCAAATCCTTTTGCTATGAATGCTAACATACCATTCGCCTTCTTCACTGCCTGCTGCACCTGCATGCCTACTTTCAATGACTGGTGTACCATGACACCCAGGTCTTGTTGCATCTCCCCCTTTCCTAATCGGCCACCATTCAGATAATAATCTACTTTCAACAAATGCAACAAATTCATTCCTACCAGCACTAACCATAGGATATTTATCTGACTGCTGCCTGGAATAGAGCGTAATAGATACAGGGAGAGGTTGGATAAACTTGGATTGCTGTCTCTGTAAAGTCAGAGGTTGCAGAAAGAGCCGTTAGAAGTGTATACAATTATAAAGACCACAGAGAGGGTAGACATTCAGAACCTTTTTCCTGGACCCAGCACACCGATGCAATTATAAAGAAGGCACATCAGTGACTCTACTTCCTGAAAAGATTACGGAGATTCGGCCTGTCAAAGAGGATTCTCCTAAACTTCCACTGGTTGCATCGTGGCCTGGTTCGGCAACTTGAACATCCAGGAGCGAAAAGGACGACAAAAGTTGTGATCGCTGCCTAGTCCATCACCGGCTTTGACCACCCCGCCGTCGAAGGGATCTATCGTAGTCGCTGCCTCAACAAGGCAGCCAGCATCATCAGAGACCTGCACCATCCTGGCCACACACTCATTTCACCATTGCCATTTTGGTCCCCTAATTTGAGGAAGGACATTCTTGCTATTGAGGGAGTGCAGCGTGGGTTTACAAGGTTGATTCCCGGGATGGTGGGACTGTCATATGCTGAGAGAATGGAGCGGCTGGGCTTGTACACTCTGGAGTTTAGAAGATAGAGAGGGGATCTTATTGAAACATTTAAGATTATTAAGGGTTTGGACACAATAGAGGCAGGAAACATGTTCCCGATGTTGGGGGAGTCCACAGTTTAAGAATAAGGAGTAAGTCATTTAGAACGGAGAGGACAAAACTTTTTCTCACAGAGAGTTGTGAGTCTGTGGAATTCTCTGCCTCGGAGGGCGGTGAAGGCCAGTTCACTGGATACTTTCAAGAGAGAATTAGATAGGGCTCTTAAAGATAGCAGAGTCGGGTGATATGGGAAGAAGGCAGGAACGGGGTACTGATTGAGGATGATCAGCCATGATCGCATTGAATGGCGGTGCTGGATTGAAGGGCTGAATGGCCTAATTCTACACCTATTGACATCAGGAAGAAGGTACAGGAGCCTGAAAACTGTAACGTCCAGATTCAGGAACAGCTACTTCCCCACAGCCATCAGGCTATTAAACACCACAACGAATAAGCTAGGAGCTTTGAACTGCAAAAGACTATATTATTATTGCACTATATTTGTTATTTATGGAAGTTTTTCTATTTTTTTGCTTTCCCCATTATATACAATGTTTACATATGCACATATTGTGTTGTGCTGCAGGAAGTAAGAATTTCATTGTCCCATCCGGGACAGATGACAATAAAACACTCTTGACTCTTGAGGGTGGAGAGGTCAAACACAAGAGGGCATTGCTTTAAGTTGTCAGAGGCAAAGTTTAAAGGAGATGTGTGGGGCATATATATATATTTTTTTAACACTGAGTGGTGGGTGCCTGGAACGTGCTGTCGGAGGTGGTGGTGGAGGTTAGTGCAATAGTGCAAAAAGTCTAGGCAGAGTATATGGAGGGTGTGGGATGTGGATCGTGTGCAGGTTGATGAGATTAGTTTAACTGGCATCATCGTGTTGGGCATGGACATTGTGGACCGTAGGGCCTGTTCCTGTGCTCCACTGTTCTGCATTTTATGTTCCCGCCATGATGTTGGTCATCTTAATGCGCCAGCATTCAAGAGCCAAGAGTTTTATTGTCATGCGTCCCAGATAGGACAATGACATTCTTCCTTGTTGCAGCACAACAGAATATGTAAATATAGTACACAACAGGGGATAAAAGTTCAGTGTGTCTATAGTCCATAGACCATATATATACATAATAAATAAACAGATAAAGTGCAATAGGCTGTTACAGTTCAGAGTTTGTTTGACGTCATGTTTAATAGCCTGATGGCTGTGGGGAAGTAGCTATTCCTGAACCCGGGTGTTCCAGATTTCAAGCTCCTGTACCTTCTTCCCGATGGCAACGGAGAGATGTGTGTGTGGCCAGGATGGTGTGGGTCTTTGATGATGCTGGCAGCCTTTTTTGAGGCAGCGACTGCAATAGATCCCTTCGATGGTGGGGAGGTCAGAGCCGATGATGGACTGGGCAGTGGTCACAACTTTCTGCAGTCTTTTCTGCTCCTGGGCGCTCAAGTTGCCGAACCAGCAGTGAGGTGGGTTTTGGGTTAGTTGACGTCTGTTTGCTCGAAGCCAACTAGAAACCCTCACTGAGAGGTGGATTCTTCCACTACACAGTGGAAATCTTTGTGGAGGAGCCAGGGAGGAGGAGGGATGACCCATTGGCTTGCAGCTGTCAGGAGACTCATGAGGCAAGCATAGAAGTTGAGGCGGTCATGAGTATAAGAGTCGAGGGGTGAGGTCATGTTGCAGCTATACAAGACGCGATGAGACCACAACTGTAGTATTGTGTTCAGTTTTGGGCACCTTGCTATAGGAAAGTTGATGTCAAGCTGGACAGGGTACAGATAAATTTCCGAAGAAGTTGCCAGGACTCGTGGAAAGGGGGGAGCAGGTTAGGACTTTATTCCTTGGAGCGCAGGAGGATGAAGGGATGAAGGGTTACAGAGATAGGTTGAATAAGTTAGGTCTTTATTCTCTGGAGCACAGAAGGTTAAGGGGGGACTTGATAGAGGTCTTTAAAATGATGAGAGGGATAGACAGAGTTGATGTGGACAAGCTTTTCCCTTTGAGAATAGGGAAGATTCAAACAAGAGGACAGAACAAGGGATAGAAGTTTAGGGGTAACATGAGGGGGAACTTCTTTACTCAGAGAGTGGTAGCGGTGTGGAATGAGCTTCCAGTGGAAGTGGTGGAGGCAGGTTCATTGGTATCATTTAAAAATAAATTGGATGGGCATATGGATGAGAAGGGAATGGAGGGTTATGGTATGAGTGCAGGCAGGTGGGACTAAGGGAAAAAAAAATTTGTTCGGCACGGACTTGTAGGGCCGAGATGGCCTGTTTCCGTGCTGTAATTGTTATATGATTATATGGTTATATGGTTAAGGGTGATCTTATAGTGTATAAAATCATGTGGGGAATAGATTGGGTAGATCCACAGTCTCTTTCCCAGAGTAGGGGAATCGAGAACCAGAGGACATGGGTATAAGGTGAGGGGGGGAAAGATTTTAATAGGAACTTGAGGGGTAACCTTTTTACACAAAGGGCTATAGGTGTAGGGAACAAGCTGCCAGAGGAGGTAGTTGAAGCAGGAACTATTGCAACGTTTAAGAAGCATTTAGACAGGTACATGGATAGGACAGGTTTAGAGGGATATGGGTCAAACGCAGGCAGGTGGGACTAGTGTGGATGGAACGTGTTGGTCGGTGTGGTAAAGTTGGGTCGATGGGCCTGTTTCCAGGCTGTGAGGCTCACAGCCTTTTTTAAATGAATTGTGAGGAATGTGGACTGTGGGAGAATCCTGTGCAAGCTGTGACTGCTACCACCATGGGTGTGGACACCAGTCTTCGACGAGGAATGCATGATCCGTCATTGCCGCAAGCAGTGACAGCGAATCCATGCAAGATTCCATGCTGTATTTCCCCTAATTTGAGGAAGGACATTCTTGCTATTGAGGGAGTGCAGCGTAGGTTTACCAGGTTAAATCCCGGCATGGTAGGACTGTCACATGCTGAGAGAATGGAGCGACTGGGCTTGTATTCTCTGGAGTTTAGAAGGATGAGAGGGGATCTTATTGAAACATATAGTATTATTAAGGGTTTGGACACGCTAGAGGCAGGAAATGTGGGGGAAGTCCAGAACCAGGGGCCACATTTTAAGAATAAGAGGTAAGTCATTTAGAATGGAGACGAGGAAACACTTTTTTACCCAGAGAGTTGTGAGTCTGTGGAATTCTCTGCCTCAGAGGGTGGTGGAGGCAGGTTCTCTGGATGCTTTCACGAGTGAGCGAGATAGAGCTCTTAAAGATAGTGGAGTCGGGGGATATGGGGAGAAGGCAGGAACGGGGTACTGATTGGGGATGATCAGCCATGGTCACATTGAATGGCGGTGCTGGCTCGAAGGGCCGAATGGCTATTGTCTAAGAGCTAAATCTTAGACAAAACTAACTCTAACTCTCTTGAACACATCCAGTGAATTGGGGTGGAAGATTGCAACCTTCACGTGGCCCGCCCTGTTGCGACTAATGCAATTAACTCGACGTGCACAAACGGAAGATCAAATAGAACAAGTTGTCCAACAACATTAGGCTGTGCACGCCACACGAAAGAAGAAGAAGATCCAGTGAATTGGCCTCCGCTGCCTTCTGTGGCAGAGAATTCCACAGATTCACAACTCTCTGGGACCCACCTGGGCAGCGTGGGATGCGTGTGCGGGTAGTGAGAGGGGCAGGAGAGGGCGCCGTACACCCGGTTGCAGCGAGCTCTCCGCCTCACCCGCGGTTCCCCCCGGCTGGCTGCAGTAACCGCAACTGCAAAGATTCCAAAATCCAGATTCTCCAGAGTTTCACTTCACTTTTTAATATATTTATCTATCCCACAGTTGCATAGCAACAGCTCAACGTACACACACTGGCATAAAAAAAGCACACGCACGCCGCTTGCATGGACTGACAACACGCTGGGCCTTTATTTTAGGCTTTCCCCTCGTAATTGCAACTCACCGGCCCAGCTATTTACACAAGACTTTGTTCCAGCACTGATCTAACTTTGGGGGAGGGAGGAGAAGGGGGGCGGGGGAGAGAGGGGAGAATGGGAGGGGAGGAGTGAGGGGGGGGGGGGAGAGAGGAGAATGGGGGAGAGAGAATGGGGGGGGGGGGGAGAGGAGGGGTGGGGTGGAGGAGGAGGGGGGGGAGAGGGGGGGAGAAGGGGGGGGGAGAGAACGGGGGGGAAGGGGAGGAGACGGGGGAAGGGGAGGGGACAGGGGGGAGGACAGAGGACACGCATGTCTTATGGGAACCGAATTTCCGGAGGAGGTGTGTTTACTAATACTGTTTCTTGTTTCTCTTTTAGTTTCAAAATATTCGTTCACCAAGCTCGGGAAAGGCAGAAGAGGGCAAAAGGAACCAAGTTCTGGATTATTTGGGAGGTATTTTTGGTTCTGGCAGGAAAAAGGCTGCCAAGCAATTGCCCGCAGAGCCTTCAAGTTGTGTCGAGGAATCCCCTGCAGGATCCAAGGACTTGAGCTCTTCTGCACGGGACGCGGCGAGCGAGCTCTTGAGCGGTGCGTCGGGAGCGTTGGCCGGTAAGGAGGATACCTCATTAACTCCTGTCTGCGTTGTTGCAAGCGTGCCATCTGATGACAGAAGTGCGAAGGAGCACGAGGCTATCGAGTTCATCGACGCGTCTGGTGATGAGAACACGTCCTGCGACCCCCGGCCACTAAAAGACGGCGTGTTTGTGGGGTGCGACCGGCTAAGAGAAGGCCAGTATGTCTGCGAGAGCCATGACCAGTGCGTGGACATCCCACCCATAAAGGAATGGGTCTTGCCCGTGTCTGAGACCGTGAGGGTCGAGCATATATCCAGGCCCGCCGTGCTCGACGTCAGCCATCCGAAAACCAAGGCCAACACCAAATTGTCCGAAGCGTCCGTCTCCCTGCCCGTTAACCGTATCGGCGTGGAGCTGAAGCCTCAGGGCAAACCGCGGGAAAGCGATCAAACCGAACGGTCGAAGCTGCCCACGTTCCGCGCCTTTAGGAGGGAAATCCAAATTCTCAGCGCACCCGAAAAAACATCTCTTACAACACCGGACTTGGTGAAGCAACAAAGTCCATCGAAGAAAGTCCATCTTTCAGATACCACCAGGAATAGTGCGCTAGGGACCGGAATTGCTCGCAACACGCACGTCGCTGAAGGTACAACAAACCTACTCAAAGTTAACCCGCACCCGACGGTCAACGCATCACGACAAAAGCTGAATGGTTTAGTGGAACAGGACTCCAACGCCGTCACTGGTCCTCGCCCCGATTTAGGAAATTCGAAGAGCACGGTGGAACGGTCGGATTTGTTTTTGGGTTTGAGGGTTAATTCGAATTCCTCGACGGCGGTGTCTTACGAAATGGAGAAGAGGTCACCCACGGATAGCAAAAGGAGCGGCAAAAAGGGGAAGAAGCGGCGGTCTCTGAAATCGGACCAATGCGGGCAGAACGCGGAGACTCGCGACGTTGAGGAAGAGTTGAAAGAAAATGATTCTGGAGCGGGCGAGGCGAGTGTCGCGGTGGGTTCCCCTGAAGCCCTGTCGCCAAAGCCGGTCACCTCTCCACTGACCCAGCACAAAATATTTCCAAAATCGGTTCCGCCCGTCGAGAAATCCACGCCGGGCGTCTCAAAACCGTTTGCGTCGCGGAAGAAGTCTTCGCAAAGAGCGTCTCTCGGCGCAACCCTAGACGGTGAAATGGATTCCGCATTTAAAGGTTTTTCAGAAAAGGCGTTGCGTGCCGAGCCCCGGTATGGCAGCTGGGAAAATTTAACGTCTGCCCAGAGGACTGGTCAAGGAGTTGAGCGAATTAGCCAGAGTGTACAGGGAGCTGCGGGTGATTCTGCAAACAATGAGGCTTTCAGTCCTTCTGTACCAAGTGCGAACACTGACAGGCCGGGGGGGAGTGCGGCCACTTTGGGCTGTGCAAGTCCGAACAGTGATGTCGAAGCAGTTAGTCTCGTGTCTAATCAGCGCGACGTGGTCACACGGGAATCTGGTGCCGATTCTCAACGGGCGAAGACTCGGAACGTAAACAGCCCCAAAGGAAAAAGTGTCGGCAAGAATGTGATCACTTCAGAACTACGCTCCACTGTGACGACAAGAATAAGACTGTGAGTACGTCTTGCTGGGATTCATGGTTGTTTGGTCAAGAATAAGGGATTAGTCCGGGAAGTTTTTGAGGAAGAACTGCAGATGCTGGAAAAATGGAAGGTCGACAAAAATGCTGGAGGAACTCAGCGGGTGAGGCAGCATCTATGGAGCGAAGGAATAGGTGACGTTTCGGGTCGAGACCTGAAACGTCACCTATTCCTTCACTCCATAGATGCTGCCTCACCCGCTGCGTTTTTATCCGGCATTTTTGTCTACCTGTGATTAATACGGGCGTCAGGGGTCACGGGGAGAAGGCAGGAGAATGGTGTTGAGAGGGCAACATGATTCAGTGGCGAAGTAGACTTAATGGGCCGAATGGCATAATTCTGCTGCTATAATGAATGAATAACAGCCTTTGGTCTGGCTATCAACTCGGGCAAAGAAATAAACGGCTGGAAGAACCTGGGCGACACGGTGGCGCAGTGGTAGAGTTGCTGCCTTAAAACCCTGTCCCACTGTATGAGTTCATTCCAAGAGCTCTCCCGAGTTTGCCCTGATTCGAACTCGGAGATTTACGGTAATGGCCACTCGTCAGTACTCGGGGCTCTCGTGGACATTTTTCATCATGTTGAAAAATCTTTGCGAGTCTTCCCGAGCTTACCTGCTTCCCCACTACCTGCCGTTAGCGTTACGAGCCGCTAAGAGACGTCCCCGAGCTCCGACGTACCCACTACGTTCATTCTCCGTGCTTACCACGAGTTTGATTTTTTTTTAACTTGGGAGAGCTCTTGGAATGAACTCGCACTGTGGGACAGGGCTATCACAGCGCCAGAGACCCGGGTTCGATCCTGACCGCGGGTGCTGTCTGTACGGAGTTTGTACGTTCTCCCCGTGACCACGTGGGTTTTCTCCGGCAGCTCCAGTTTCCACCCACGCTCCAAAGGCGTACAGGTTTGTAGGGTAAATGTTCAAGAAGGAACTACAGATGCGAGAAATATCGAAAATAGACAAAAAAATTGCTGGTGAAACTCAGCATCTATGGAGAGACAGAATAGGCAACGTTTCGGGTCGAGACCCTTCTTCAGACCGAAACGTCGCCTATTCCTTCTCTCCATAGGTTTGTAGGTTAATTGGCTTTGGTAAAAATTGTAAATTGTCCCTAATGTGTGTGTGTGGGGATCGCTGGCCACTGGGCCAAAGAGCCCGTTCTCGCGCTGGATCTCTAAACTAAATTAAAATCAAAGATAACCAGCCTCTGTGGTTGCAAAGGGATGGTCTACATTTTTTGGAGAAAACTCTGCGTGAGAATTGAGAGCATGGAGGAAAGAGAGAAATATTGAGGGGCGGGGGGTGGTGGGGGGGGGTCGGTGATAAGGTTAGTTTATAATTGTCATGTGCACTGAGGTACAGTGAAAAGCTTACCAGTCAGTAAAAAGATGAAACATGATCGCAATCCAACCGTCCACAGTGCACAGACAGCACACAATAGGTGCAGGAGTAGGCCATTCGGCCCTTCGAGCCAGCACTGCCATTCAATGTGATCATGGCTGATCATCCCCAATCAGTACCCCGTTCATGCCTTCTCTCCATATCCCCTGACTCCACTATCTTTAAGGGTCATATCTAATTCACAGATTTTGGATAAGGTGAATAATGTTAAGTGCAAGATAAAGTCCGATTAAAGACTGTGCGAGAATCTCCTATACAATACAATACAATATATTTGTCGTTTGGACCCCGTTGAGGTCCAAACCAAATGCCGTTTCTGCAGTCATACATACAAAACGAAAAAGACCCAAGACACAACACAATTTACACAAACATCCTTCACAGCGCATCTTCTCCTCGCTGTGAAGGGAGGCAAAAAAAAACATATCTCTCCCCTGCACTCCCCTCTCCCCCCTCTCCCTCCCATGTCAGAGTCTAAGACAGAGTCAAAGCCCCCAGCGGGCGATGTTAAATGTCCTGCAGCCATTAAAGCCACGCCGGGTGATGCAAGGCCAAGCACGGGGTCTTGGTGTTGGAGCCCCGGCAGGCGCTCGCAAAGTCCCGCGGCAATTCCAAGCCGCGTGGGGCAGGGATGTAAGGCCCCGCTCCAGGTGCTCTTCAACCCCGCAACTCGGGCGGGAGAAGTCGCCGTTGCGGAAGCCCCGAAAAGCGGTCTCCAACCAGGGACCCGCGGGCTCCCGATATTACTGTCCACCAGACCTGCGGTAGGAGCTTCCGAAACTCCGGGGGTCGGGCCACAGCAGCGCTCCACCACCGCTCCACCCGCTCCGGACTCGGCCAGCTCCGTGAAGGTGAGTCGTCCGCAGCTCCGCGACTGGAGCCCCAGGTTGTTCCTGCTGGAGGCCGCTCCACGTTGCAGCCCCAACGACAACGGAGACCCGACAATGAGGTAGATGCTAGCTTTTACACAGAGAGTGGTGAATCTCTGGAATTCTCTGCCACAGAATGTAGTTGAGGCCAGTTCATTGGCTATATTTAAGAGGGAGTTAGATGTGGCCCTTGTGGCTAAAGGGATCAGGGGATATGGAGAGAAGGCAGGGATGGGATACCGAGTTGGATGATCAGCCATGATCATATTGAATGGCGGTGCAGGCTCGAAGGGCCGAATGGCCTACTCCTGCACCTATTTTCTATGTTTCTAGGTCAGCCCTACACTCTAGTTGGTATGAGGGTGGTTCAGTTGCCTGATAACAGCTGAGAAGAAACTGCCCCTGAATCTAGAGGTGAGCGTTTTCACATTTCTGCACTTCTTGCCTAGAGGAGGGGAGAGAAGAGGGAGTGGCTGTGGTGAGACTCGTCCGTGACTATGCTGGTGGCCTTGCCGAGGCAGCGTGAAGTGTAGATGGAGTCAATAGAAGGGAGGACCTGAGGAGGAAAGGGGATAATCGAGGAAGTGAATACAGAGAGAGAGAGAGAGACTAGAGTTGACAGCTAGGCTGGAAAAGTTTGAACGTTTCCTCCCACGCTCCAAAGGCATGCATCTTGAGAGGAAAAGATCGGGTAGACGCACAGAGTCTCTTGCCCAGAGTAGGGGAATCGAAGACCAAAGGACACGGGTTCAAGGTGAAGGAGAAAAGATTTAATAGGAATCCGCGGAGTAACCTTTTCACACAAAGGGTGGTGGGTGTACGGAACAAGCTGCCAGAGGAGGCTGGGACTATCCCATTGTTTAAGAAACAGTTAGACAGGTACATGGATAGGACGGGTTTGGAGGGATATGGACCAAGCGCAGGCAAGTGGGACTGGTGTAGCTGGGATATTGTTGGCAAGTTGGGCCAAAGGGCCTGTCTCCTCACTCTATGACTCAATGATTGTAGGTTAATTGGCTTCTGTAAACAGTCCCTAGTGCGTAGGATATAACTAGTGTGAACTGGGTGGCCGTTAGTCAGCGTGGAAGGGCCTGTTTCCACAAACTATCTCTAAAGAACTGTTGATGCGGAGTTTTAGGTTTTCGATTGATAATCTGATCAGTGACCATTGGTGTTTATTGCACTGCATTCAACCAGTGTGTGATGAATCATTGTCACTGCACAATAGTGCTTTCATACAGACTCAAAACATCTAATGGTGGAAATAGATATCTTGGAGTTGCTTCAGGCACTTAACATGTTTTCCATTCCTCTGTGCCACGGACACTGCTTGCATTATTTCAAGTCTGTTCATTTGGTCTCACAGACGCTCGCTGCCCTCTTGCCCTCCCCATAATCTGCAAAAAAAAACCTTCAAAGAATGAGATTGCATCAAATACTTTACCAGACATGGTGTCTGATGCAAAGATCTTGTGCAAATTATGTAAAACAGTTGCTTCTGCTGCTGCTGCTGCTGCTGCTGCTGCTGCTGCTGACATTACATTGTGGCTAGGCTTGGGTTGCTGACTGTCTCGTATTAGCCGGGACATACCGTGTATTGGGCTAAATTGGTTTGTCCCGTACGGGACCGCCCTTGTCCCGTATTTGACCGCTACTACACGGGTCGAGGGGACTGTCGGGTTTGAGCGCCGCGTTCGGCCCCCGCCTCACCCGTCCTGATGTAGTGCAGCCCGTGGAGTGCAGCAGCAGCACCTCGCCCGTCGGCAGCCCGGCCAGCTGTCCAACCTTCGGACAGTTGCTTACCGCCGACACCACCACCCCTCCTTCTCATGGCCGATCATCGGTTCATGAGTTGGATGGGGTGCCGGACTTTGGCCCGGGCCAAAACACCTCAGCTGGCCCGCCGGCTGGGCTTTGTGTTACAGTCCAGCACCCGGGCAACTCATCATTCACCCAGCCACGGCCCGAGTCGGTCAACGAATTGCCGTCGGGAAATTTGTCCCTTATTTTGACCTCGTGTCCCTTATTTGGGAGTGAGAATGTTGGCAACCCTAGGCTAGGCTATGTCTTGGGTAGAGTGAATGTGGCCTGGATAGAGTGGATGTGGAGAGGATGTTTCCACTGGTGGGAGAGTCTAGGACCAGGAGGATCTAGGACCAGAGGGTACAGTCTAAGAATTAAAGGATGCACCTTTAGAAAGGAGATGAGGAGGAAGTCCTTTGGCCAGGGGGTGGTGAATCTGTGGAATTCATAGCCACAGACGGCTGTGGAGGCCAACTCAATGGATACTTTTAAGGTGGAGATTGACAGATTCTTGATCAATTAAGGGCCTGTCCCACCAGCATGCGACCTGCATGCGGCAAGTGCGACCAAACCGGAAGCGGGTGCCGCGCGGAGGTCGAGTGATCCCGCACGAGTTGACGTGAGGTCCGAGCGAAGTCCGCGGGAAGTTCACGCATGACATAAGGTGTCGAGACGCTGCGCATGCCCGTCGAGGCTCTGTATACGACTGCGGGCCAGCAGGACGTTGCCACGCGGAATTTTTGAACACGGTCAGTTTTTCGGAGCCCTGCGCGATGTCGGGACCAGCCCCGCACAACTCCATACGGCTCCGGCGATCGAAGTGGGACCGGCCCCGCGAGGCTGGGCAGCTCAAGCGGCCACGTTAGGTCACGCTCGCCGCATGGAGTCGCATGCTCGTGGGACAGGCCCTTAAGAGTGTCAGGATTTATGGGGAGAAGGCAGGAGGACGGGGTTAAGAGGGAAGTCTGAAGAAGGGTTTCGGCCATAAACGTTGCCTATTTCCTTTGCTCCGTAGATGCTGCTGCACCCGCTGAGTTTCTCCAGCAATTTTGTCTACCTTTTCCAGCATCTGCAGTTCCTTCTTAAACAGGGTTTGAGAGGGAAAGATAGAACAGCACTGATTGGATGGTGGAGTAGACTCGATGGACCGAGTACTGGAATTATCTGACTAATGAACTAATTATCTGATTAGATGGCGTATAAAGCTAAGCTTGCCGCTGTACCTTGACACACATGATGGTGATGCATCTAAACATGAGTCATCGAAACTCACTCGTATTTCATCACAGCTACTTAGCTCCACCATTCAATAAGATCACAGCTGCTCTGACCATAACTTGAACGTCATGTTCCTACTTATTCCCATGCCCTCATTTTCAGAGGAGTGGCACAGCGGCAGAGTTGCTGCCTTGCAGCCCCAGAGACCCGGGTTCGATCCTGACTGCGGGTGCTGTACAGAGTTTGTACGCTCTCCCTGTTGGTCGAGTGGCTTTTCTCCGGTTTCCTCCCGTACCAAAGACCTGCAAGTTTGTAGGTTAATTGGCTTTGGCAACTTTGTTAATTGTCCCTAGTTTGCGTAGGATGGTGTGAGTGTACGGGGATCCCTGGTCGGCACGGACTCGGTGGGCCGAAGGGCCCGTTTTCGCGCTGCTTAGGTTCACAAGGTTAATTCCCGGGATGGCGGGACTGTCATATGCTGAGAGAATGGAGCAGCTTGGCTTGTACACTCTGGAATGTAGAAGGATGAGAGGGAATCTCATTGAAACGTATAAGATTATTAAGGGTTTGGACACGCTAGAGGCAGGAAACATGTTCCCGATGTTGGGGGAGTCCAGAACCAGGGGCCACAGTTTACGAATAAGGGGTAAGCCATTTAGAACAGAGACGAGGAAACACTTTTTCACACAGAGAGTGGTGAGTCTGTGGAATTCTCTGCCTCGGAGGGCGGTGGAGGCCGGTTCTCTGGATGCTTTCAAGAGAGAGCTAGATAGGGCTCTTAAAGATAGCGGAGTCAGGGGATATGGGGAGATGGGAGGAACGGGGTACTGATTGGGGATGATCAGCCATGATCACATTGAATGGCAGTGCTGGCTTGAAGGGACAAATAGCCTACTCCTGCACCTATTGTCTATTGTATCCTAAACTAAACTTATTTCTGGTAACATGTGTAGGAAGGAACTGCAGATGCTGGTTTACACCAAAGATAGACACAATGCTAGAGTAACTCACCAGGTCAGGCAGAATCTTGACCCAAAACGTCACCTATTCCTTTTCTCCAGAGATGTTGCCAGACCCGCTGAGTTGCTCCAGCATTTTGTGTCTGTCTCTGGTAGCATTTTACCCCCGTATTTATTCCAAGGAAATGTGCTGGCCTCTTGTGATTTTAATACCGTAACCCTCCCCAACTTCCAGATCCTCATAGACAATAGGTGCAGGAGTAGGCCATTCGACCCTTTGAGCCAGCACCGCCATTCAATGTGATCATGGCTGATCATCCCCAATCAGTACCCCGTTCCTGCCTTCTCCCCACATCCCCTGACTCAGCTATCTTTAAGAGCCCTATCTAGCTCTTGAAAGCATCCAGAGAACCGGCCTCCACCGTCCTCTGAGGCAGAGAATTCCACAGCCTCACAACTTTTTGTGTGGAAAAAGTATTAGGTCATCTTTGTTCTAAATGGCTTACCCCTTATTCTTAAACTGTGGCCCCTGATTCTGGACTCCTCAAACATCGGGAACATGTTTCCTGCCTCTAGCGTGTCTAAACCCTTAATAATCTTATATGTTTCAATAAGATTTTCCCTCTCATCCTTCTAAATTCTAGAGTGTACAAGCACAGCTGCTCCAATCTCTCAGCATATGACATATGACAACCTTGCCCCCCCCCCCCATCCCGAGAATTAACCTTGTAAACCTACGCTGCACTTTGCAAGAATGTATTACAAGGGCAGGTACCCTGTTTGCTTCAACCTGGTTTGTTTTCCAGTCTGTTGAATGCCTCTGCTTTCTACCTGATAACTTATCTCAGCTTTGAATAAATAATACTACTTTGCCACACTTGCAGAGCTCGGATAAAGCAGGTTTAGAAGATCAAGTCAAGAGTGTTTTATTGTCGTGTGTCCCAGATAGAACAATGCAATTCTTACTTGCAGCAGGACAACAGATTATGTTAACATAGTACAATGTAAAGGGCCTGTCCTGCTTGGCGATTTATTTATTTTTTCAGCGACTGCCGACGTCATATCAGGGTTGCCAAAAGGTGTTGAACATTTCAAAATCCAGCGGCGACAAAAAAACGTTGCGATGCTTTAAAAAAAGCATCGCGGATCAATACGCCATCACGCCGGGAATTTTTCTGTCAATTATGCCGGCATCTGTGGAAATCTTTGTCACAAAAGTCTGCGGAAGCCGTCAATGGATATTTTTAAGGCAGGGAGGTAGATAGATTCAATCAACCTTTATTGTCATCTTACAAGCAACAGTTGTACAGCGCAAAATGAGAAGACGTTTCCCAGGGAATACCGGAGCATCGCACATGAAATTTAAAACGTTTCACACATAATAACACTAAAAACAATCCAGTCCCTGATGGAACAGTAAAAATAAATAAATAGTTAAAAGCAGGTAAAACACAATGTTAAAATACAATAAACCAATCATAAAAATGTCCGGGGCAGCTGATTTGAGTGGCCAGTGCCAGTTATTAAAGTGTCCGTGCCAGCCGCAGAATCAAGTGACTGTGAGTACAGAGTGACTGTTTAGCAGCCTCACAGCCTGTGGCAGGAAGCTGTTTAGCAGTCTTGTAGTCCGGGCTTTGATGCTTCGATATCTCTTGCCTGATGGCAGGAGATCCAGGTGTATGTGGAGGGGGTGCAGTTTGTCCTTAGCAATTCTCTGAGCTTTTTTCAGACAGCGGCTCTGGAACAGTTCTTGTACCGAGGGTAGGGAGACGCCAATGATCCTCTCTGCTCCCCTCACTACCCTCTGCAGAGCCTTCCTGTCCGAGCAGTTGCAGGTGGAGTACCACGTATTTATGCAGTACGTGAGTACAGACTCCACCGTGCCCCTGTAGAAAGTCCTGAGGATGTTGGTGGGGAGTGAGGCCTGTTTTAGTTTCCTCAGGAAGTGCAGTCGCTGATGGGCCCATTTGACAATCCCAGTGTTGTTCCTGGACCAGGTGAGACTGTCTGTAATTTGCACTCCGAGGAACTTTATGCTCTCCACTCTCTCCACTGCAGTGCCACTGATGTTGAGGGCTGTGTGTTTTGGCTGCGCCCTCCTGAAGTCGACAACCATCTCCTTCGTTTTGTCGACATTTAATTCTAGATTATTTTTGCCGCACCAGTCCACTAGTTGTTTCACTTCCTCCCTGTACATTGATTCGTCATCTCCGCTGATGAGTCCCACCACTGTTGTGTCATCCGCGAATTTTATGATCTTATTGTTCCTGAATCTGGCAGCACAGTCATGTGTGAGCAGTGTGAACAACAGCGGGCTGAGCACACAGCCTTGAGGGGAGCCGGTGCTCAGCGTGATCGAGCCTGAAGTGTTCTTGCCAACACGGACTGACTGCGGTCTCTCTGTCAGAAAGTCCAAGATCCAGTGACACAGGGTGGTGTTGAGGCCCAGCAGGGTTAGTTTCTCCACAAGTCTCTGTGGGATGATGGCGTTAAACGCTGAGCTGAAGTCAATGTACAGGATTCTGGCGTATGTGTTTTGGTTTTCCAGATGCGTGAGTACTGTGTGTGGCGTGGTAGAGATGGCATCATCTGTAGAACGGTTGGGGCGATAGGCAAACTGGAGGGGGTCTAACGATGAGGGGAGGCTGGCAGTAATGTGGGGTTCACCAGGCGTTCAAAACACTTCATTATTATTGGGGTCAGGGCAACAGGGCGGTAGTCATTTAGGCAGGCAACAACTGGTTTCTTCGCTATGGGGATTATTGTGGAAATTTTGAGGCATGTGGGGACAATGGCTTGACTAAGGGAGATGTTGAAGATGTCTGTTAGCACCTTGATCAGTACGGGTGTCAGGGGTTATGGGGAGAAGGCAGGAGAATGGGGTTAGGAGGGAGAGATAGATCAGACATGATTGAATGGTGGAGTAGACTTGATGGACCGAATGGCCTAATTCTGCTCCTATCACTTATGACCTTACGTACACAGTGCACAATAATAGTGCACAGAGAGTTGTGAGTCTGTGGAATTCTCTACCGTGGAGGCGGTTTCTCTGGATACTTTCAAGAGAGAGCTAGATAGGGCTCTTAAAAATAGCGGAGTCAGGGGATATGGGGAGAAGGCAGGAAAGGGGTACTGATTGGGGATGATCAGCCGTGATCACATTGAATGGCGGTGCTGGCTCGAAGGGCCAAATGGCCTACTCCTGCACCTATTATCTATTGTCTATTGCAATAATAACAATAATAGTCTATACTGTTTATAGTAGTTCATAGTCTAATATTCTATAGTAGTTCAGGGCTAATTAAACAGGGGCTGGTTGAAATGGTGAATCTGACAATCCAGCGGACTTTGGTGTGGACTGATAAATTTTCCAGACTACTGGATATTACTTCCCAACACCCCAACACACTTTGAATTGGGAGCAAAGAACTGCAGATGCTGCTTTATGCCACAGATGGGCACAAGGTGCTGCAGTAACTCGGTGGGTCGGGCAGCATCTCTGCGGACAGAGTTTAGTTTAATGTAACGTGTGTGGAGGTAGAGTGAAAAACTTTTGTTGTGTGTAGGCCAAAGGATGGGTGACATTTTGGGTCAGGACCCTTCTTCAGTTTGAAGGGAGGGGGAGGGAGGGGGAGAAAAGACCCTAACGCAGCCACATGCGACCTCTGGTGGGGTGGTACATTGGGAGGTCCATTGTTGGTGGGGAAGGTGTGGTCTCAAGAGTGATAAAATGTAAACTGTGAAACTGGTAAAAACGACCAGGATTCAGGAAGGGGGGGGGCAAAGAGGGAGTTACTTAAAATTAAATAACTCGTTGAACTAGTTTTGTTCATGATGTCACGGTATTATAATAAATAATCAGGGTGACACGGCGATCGAGCTGCTGCCTCACAGCGACAGAGACCTGACTACGGGTTCAACCCTGACTACGGGTGCTGTCTGTACGGAGTTTGTACGTTCTCCCCGTGACTACCTGGGCTTTCACCAGGTGCTGCGGTTACCTCCCACACTCCAAAGACGTACAGGATTGAAGGTCATAACGTCATAAGTAGAATTAGGCCATTCGGCCCATCAAGCCTACTCTGCCATTCAATCTTGGCTGATCTATCTCTCCCTCCTAACCCCATTGTCCTGCCTTCTCCCCATAACCTCTGACACCTGCACTAATCAAGAATCTGTCTATCTCTGCCTTTAAAATATCCACTGACTTGACCTCCACAGCCTTCTGTGGCAATGAATTCCACAGATTCACCACCCTCTGACTAAAGACATTTCTCCTCATTTCCTTCCTAAAGGAGCGTCCTTTAATTCTGAGGCTGTGACCTCTAGTCCTTGATTATTCCATTAGTGGAAACATCCTCTCCGCATCCACTCTATCCAAGCCCTTCACTATTCCGTATGTTTCAATTAGCCCCCCCCCCACTTCATTCTTCTAAACTCCAGCGAGTACAGGCCCAGTGCCGACAAACGCTCATCGTAGGTTAACCCACTCATTCCTGGGACCATTCTTGTAAACCTCCTCTGGACCCTCTCCAGTGCCATCCTTCCTCTGATATGGGGCCCACAATTGCTCACATTATTCCAAATGCAGCCTGACCAGCGCCTTATGGAGCCTCAGCAATACATCCCTGTAGACACAAAACGCTGGAGTAACTCAGCGGGACAGGCAGCGTCTCTGGAGGGAAGGAATGGGTGGCGTTTCAGGTCGAGACCCTTTTGATTTAATCCAGCATCTGCAGTTCTTTCTTACTCATTGCATCCCTGTAATTGGTTTTGGTAAATTGGCCCCAGTGTGTAGGGTAGGACTTGTGTACGGGGGAATCATGGATCGGTCTGGTCTCGATGGGCTGAAGGACAGCACTGTCTCCAAGATTAAACAAAACTGAAACTTTAGGGTTCAGAGGAGCGTGAGATCCAGGGACCTGGTAAGTTTAGGGGGAGCATGGGGGGATCAGAGTGCCAGTGTCACTAGAGGGCGTGTGGACACTGGTCTTGATTTGAGTCTTTGGTACGACTCTTTGGGCGATTGTTCACGACCATACAGGCTTCATCCTGCGACATGTCGCCAGGGTGTCGCCTGTATAGTCGCGAGTCGTCTCCTCAGTCGCCCAAAGAGTTGTAGCGTTGTTCTGGTGGCCGCTGGGTTTTCAACATGTTGAAAATATTCGGGGACCTGCAACGACCTATGACGGGTGCCGGCAGTCACCGAAAAAGTCGCGCAAGTGGGACAGGCCCATTAAGGGTCTTGCTGGATTATTGAGCAACCTTCTTCACTTCTGACACTTGTGTGTTTTCTTCTGACAGGCCATCCATTGAAAAGAAAGGAGAATCCGATGCCGAGACCGACTTTTCGAACGAGACTGAAATCACTACCGAGGAGGAAGAGACCATTCGAGTGCTGCTGCCTAAAAAAATGAGTGCGACCAGTCACCACCAAGTCGACTTCTTCACCACCAAGGACCTGCCTTTGGGCTCAAACGTGAATCAGACGTGTGTTGGAAGTATAAAGATTCAATTACAAAACAAAGCGACCAGCCGTGCAGACGATAATATAACCGTGACTGGTAAGAGGCAGCCAGACGCTGCCCAGGATGTCGCGGCAGCTCCTGGTGCCATCGCAGACTCTGGACATAAGACGGACGAGGTGTACCAAGTGAAAGCTGACCGCACGAAGCGCGTTCCCGCCGAAGAGCATGGAGACGCGGGCGCAAAGACCGCCAGTGCCCCAGTTGAACGCCTGTCTTTGGAAACCCTCGCTGGTATGGACGCTGGCAAATCGCACGGGGCAGGCTCGACCGAGACGGCATCTTCAGCATTGTGCAAAGGCGGTGAGGAGATAACCCCGTCATCTCCCAAGGGCGCGCCACCTCCTGACGTGACTTTACCCGGAGTTGAGCCGGGTGTCGCCTCGAGAAGTATTGATGGGACCGCGCCTACTCCTGTCCCAGCTGTGCCCGTGACTGGAGCTAAAATACAAAGTGAAGACAAGGTCACATTGTTCACAGCAGTGCTGGTGTCTGTAGACCAAGCAGACTCTGCAAAGAGTGTCAGTAAAACCACGGCAGTTGAAGTGGATTCTGAGCTTGATCAGCAGAATACAGCCAGAGGAGGAATTCAAGTTGGTGCAATTAAAGACACGGTGTTACCTCAGAAAGGGAAAACGTCCGCAACTGTATCGTCCGATAAAGAGGAGGATGCAAACCATCTTCCCCAAAGAGGGAGGTCAAGTGATGTGATGGCCAAGGGTGGAACATCTGAACAGCAAAGTCCACCGATGGAGGATGTCTCCAAAGCCGTGTCTAAGACTGAGGAGAAAAGCCCCACGAGGATTGATGACAAGAAGTCCATTGTTGCCGCAGACGGTACAGGAGGCAGGCTTGGTCAGGGGACTTCACCAGAGTTGCCAACTAGTGACTGCCAAGCACAGAGCTCACCTCCCCAGCCCCAACAAATGATTGAGAGTGCTCGACCTGAAATAAAAGCAGAGGCGGATGCCGATCGTGTCAACGGGCAGTTGAAAGACCGAGAGCCTTCATCCGCTGAAGGTGCCTCGACCGCACATGTTGGTCCACCCCGCACGCAAGCAGGAAAAGTGGAGGTGACCGATGGATCGATATCACGCCTTGAAGTGTCTCCGCCCGAGAAAGAGGGTGCAAAGCGTTTGAGTGACCAAAAGTCGGGTGGACCGACGGGTGATGCTGCCCGACCTGTGCAAGCGGAGCCGATGAACACGGGACCCAAGGAGAGAGAAACCAGCCTTGTCTCGTCTTTGTGTGCACGCGCACCTGAGATTGATGCTGATGTCTGTGGAAATGTGGTTCGTGACACTGAGTCAGGACCTAATGAGGCAGCTACAGGACCTGCCCTGCCTGTAGAGCAAGGCATGTCAGCCCTCCGAAACGACGCCTCTGGAAGCGAAGCGAAGCCGCCACTCCCAAATCTGCAGCCGTCTCCGACTGCGGAGGCCGTGATTGGAAATGAAGTGCCTGCAGAACACACGGATGAGCACATTGATAGCGTTGAGACAACGAAGGTTCCCCCTGGACCTGCACAGACTTGTGAAGAACGCACAGCTGCAGCGTCTGAAATGGCACGGCACGCCACTGGAGACGGTGTTGTGGAGCATCAGGACTCCTTGGTCACTCCAGCGACCGATGGCCCTGCACCCGTGGTGCCGAATTCACCGGAGGCGCAGCCTGGAAAGACGGTGATGCAGGAGAGACCTCCTCCGTCGGAAGAAAGGTCTGAAGGGCAGAGTGAGGCGCGGGCACACTGTTTAGACGAGCAAAAATCCGACCCGGGTGCGCCAACAAGGGACACCGTTCCAGCCGCACCGATGAACTCTGAGGAAGCAAATGGCTTTCCGCCCGTGTGCGAGCAAGCAACTAGAAGGGAGACTGATACCTCAGCAAATGTTGTTCGTGGCACTGAGTCGGGTTCCAGCGGGGTAACAGTAGAGGTGCCGCTGCCTACCCAGCAGGTCACGCCCACACCGCAAAATAACCAGTCTGACTTTAAAGAAACGACAACATTTCAAAATGCGCAGGGTCTCGAAACGTTTGCAGCTGAAATGAGTAAGAAAGTGACGATGGAGCAAACTGGCGACTGCGAAGTGAAGAATGCAACTGGGGAGCAGAGGCCAACGTTCACGAGCACGGCCCTGCAAGAGGGCACAGAGTCCAACGGTGTTGCCGCGCAGCGGAAAACCTCGGCAGGAGCCACCGCTGAAGGTGCCTTGCCTGGAGAGTTGGATTCTTCACTGACAAGCCAAGGGGAAAATGAAGTGTGGACCACACCTCCTCTGAGCATAGGAGGAGTGTCAAATGTGTCCACCAGTGCTGATCTGGACCCACAAGGGGCAGTCACATTCCCACTTGGAGACAGTGAGGCTGTTTGTTTACAGGCATCTACTGCAGTAGACCCTGGAGTTGGGAAAGATGTCCCTGCAGATGGTTGCGTTGCCACGGAATTGGGCTCCACTGAGACCCGAGGATCTCCTGTCCATTCACCAGAGACGAGCTCATCTGGACTGGAAAGCGGAGGTTTGGATACAAATAAGACTGCCCCTTCGCAGAGCGCGCGACTATCTGAAGCTGCCGAACTGGCCCTGAGCGATGGTTCTTCCAGGGGGGCTTCCTTGGAGCAACGTGGTGGTGGTGGCGGTGGTTCAGAGGAGACAACGCCCGAGTTTGCCTCGCCCCTCTTGTCCAGCACACCTAGAGTCCAACATCGGGAGACTGAACCGGAGAGTACGATGCCAACTTTCAGCTTGGGGGCAAGGTCGAGGGACTCGCCCACCAAAGGTTCCGCAGTTGAACAAAGGACAGAGACGGGGGCACCGACAAGTGAAGACTGTTTATCGGCGCAAAAAGCGTTGGAACCGCGACCAGGTAAAGTCATAGTAAATGACACTTTTGTCGATGATGCGTTTACGAATAAGTTAATTGCCGGCCTGGATTCCACAGCGGATCACTTTGCGGGGGCTCTGGAACCGACGGGCTTCAGCTTCCAGCCAGAAAGTGAAATGTCCGCTTCGTTAAACGGGGGGCGCAGCTTGGACAGTTCTTCCGACATGGACAGCTTTACGGAGACGATACGCCGCTACGGCAGCCCCATTCCCCTGCCGGATAAGAGGCAGCGCCTTCCCAAGGTGCCGCTGACACCGCCGTTTGCCATGCCTCCAATACAGGAGAATCAGATGTCGCCGAAAAAGTTTGACCCAAGCACGTTCACCTTCGGCTTGAAGAGAAGCGGTTCCCGCACAGGGGACGGGCCGACCGCCCTCCTGAAAATGCAGCAAACTGAAACCAGGTCCAAAGTAGTCAAGCGGATATCGGCCGAGAATAGTTTGCTGTTCAACTCTCTCAACAGCAGAAAGCCCCAGTTCCGAAAGCACGATCCCGTCCGCGACGACCTTGCCCCCGCATCCGACAGCAAGCGATCGCGTTTGGAGACGGGAAAGGCCCTTGACCAATCGTCCAAGCTGCCGGAGGAACCTGCGGGGAAATCCGACCATCTCCCGCCGCCAACACTGGAAAATGACATCGCTGACGGATCCGCACTTGACTTGTCGAATCCAACCTCTGCACAGGACCAGTTGCCGGAGAGCGCGGAACATTTTTCGCTATCCAATGCCGCCAACGACGAAACGGATCTTGTGTCGGAGAAACACTCGGAAAATGGGCTAACCATCCCGAATCTGAAACCGAACATCTTGGAGATTGATACGAATTTTGGGGCTACCGTGGACACTAATTCGTTGGCCAATGGGCCTTCGATCCAGGGACTGGATTCTCTGCACAGCGACCAAAGTTTCCCTAGCTTCTTCAGTACTGATTTCTCTCCTGGATCTTTGTTGCCTGAACTTCCAGAAGTTGGGGTAAGTTTATTTTTGGGTATTAAATAGTTGGCATTGTAGTGCGTGGGTCTCAAAATGAGGCAAGTAGTCCGAAGTTTGAGAAGCACTTTACTTTAATTCCTCCCGGTTCAGGGGAAGACGAAACCAGGTTAAGATGGCACCCAAACCCTGCCTTTTATACCCTCCGGCTAAGGACCGCCTCCGGACTGCACCACTCCTGTGCCGAGGGGTTCGGCAGTATAATGGGACGACCCTTAGGAGCCACCACAGCATCATGAATTCAAAATGAATTACAATGAGGGTTTCCTTCAATGTTAAAGGGCCTGTCCCACTTGGATTTTTTTTCAGCGACTGCCAGCGTCAGTTGTACAGGGTCTTGGTGAGATCACCACACCTGGAGTATTGTGTACAGTTTTGGTCTCCTAATTTGAGGAAGGACATTCTTGCCGTGGACTCGGTGGCCCCTAGGGTCTTGCCATATAGGGAGTGCAGAGAAGGTTCACCAGATTGATTCCTGGGATGTCAGGACTTTCATATGAAGAAAGACTGGATAGACTCGGCTTGTACTCGCTAGAATTTAGAAGATTGAGGGGGGATCTTATAGAAACTTACAAAATTCTTAAGGGGTTGGACAGGCTAGATGCAGGGAGATGGTCCCGATGTTGAGGAAGTCCAGAACAAGGGGTCACAGTTTAAGGATAAGGGGGAAATCTTTTAGGATCGAGATGAGAAAAACATTTTTCACACAGAGAGTGGTGAATCACTGGAACTCTCTGCCACAGAAGGTAGTTGAGGCCAGTTCATTGGCTATATTTAAGAGGGAGTTAGATGCGGCCCCTGTGGCTAAAGGGATCAGGGGGTATGGAGAGAAGGCAGTACAGGATACTGAGTTGGATGATCAGCCATGATCACATTGAATGGCGGTGCAGGTTCGAAGGGCCGAATGGCCTATTCCTGCACCTATTTTCTATGTCTATGTCATATCAGGGTCGCCAAAAGATTTTGAACATTTTAAACATGTCAAAATCTAGCGGCGATATCCAGAACCAGGGGTCACAGTTTAAGAATAAGGAGTAAGCCATTTAGTACAGAGACAAGGAAACACTTTTTCTCACAGAGAGTGGTGAGTCTGTGGAATTCTCTGCCTCAGAGGGCGGTGGAGGCCGGTTCTCTGGGTGCTTTCAAGAGAGAGCTAAATAGTGCTCTTAAAGATAGCGGAGTTAGGGGATATGTGGATAAGGCAGGAACGGGGTTACTGATTGGGCATGATCAGCTATCATCACATTGAATGGTGGTGCTGGGTCGAAGGGCCGAATGGCCTATTCCTGCACCTATTGTCTATTGTCTATTGACAAAAAAAATGTGGCGGCACTTGATAAAACACCGCGTGTCAATACGTCCCGCCGCAAATTTTTCGGTGACCTGATACATCAGTCAATGATGCCGGCAGTTGCCGAAAAAATCGCCAAGTTGGACAGGCCCTTTAGATGTCCAAATATAATTTCCCAGTAGATGATATCCATCTTATTCATTTAGGTTTAAGAAAGAACTGCAGATGCTGGAAAAATCGGAGGTAGACACAAAATGCTGGAGAAACTCTGCGGGAGAGGCAGCATCTATGGAGCGAAGGAATAGGCGACGTTTCAGGTCGAGACCCTTCTTCAAACCGAAGTGTCTCGACCTGAAACGTCGCCTATTCTTTCGCTCCACAGATGCTGCCTCTCCCGCTGAGTTTCTCCATCTTTTTTTGTCTACCTTCCATCTTATTATTGGAATCTAGATTTTTTGAGAATGCAAAATATAATATGGGAAAATACTGTAAATGTTAAGGTTTTCAATTATGCTAATAGCAAATCCACTGACATTTGAGTATGAATGTTAGTTAAATGGGAATAGGAACAGCAGGAACTGTCGATGATGGAACCATGCAGTTGTACAGGGTCTTGGTGAGACCACAACTGGAGTATTGCGTCCAGTTTTGGTCTCCAAATCTGAGGAAGGACATTATTGCCATAGAGGGAGTGCAGAGACGGTTCACCAGACTGATTCCTGGGATGTCAGGACTGTATTATGAAGAAAGACTGGATAGACTTGGTTTATACTCTCTAGAATTTAGGAGATTGAGAGGGGATCTTATAGAAACTTACAAAATTCTTAAGGGGTTGGACAGGCTAGATGCAGGAAGATTGTTCCCGATGTTGGGGAAGTCCAGGACAAGGGGTCACAGCTTAAGGATAAGGGGGAAATCCTTTAAAACCGAGATGAGAAAAACTTTTTCTCTGGTAGAGTGGTGAATCACTGGAACTCTCTGCTGCAGAGGGTAGTCGAGGCCAGTTCATTGGCTATATTTAAGAGGGAGTTAGATGTGGCCCTTGTGGCTAAAGGGATCAGGGGGTATGGAGAGAAGGCAGGTACTGGATACTGAGTTGGATGATCAGCCATGATCACATTGAATGGCGGTGCAGGCTCGAAGGGCCGAATGGCCTACTCCTGCACCGAATTTCTATGTTTCTATGTTTCATCTGTGGAGGGAATGGACAGATTAGGTTTTGGGTCGGAATCCCAACTTCAGAACCTGGAGGCGGGCCCTGACCTGAAACGTTGCCTGTCCATTCTCTCCACAAATGCTGCCTGACCCGCTGAGTTCCTCCAGCACGTTGTTATATTTAAATGGGAATTGTCACGTTGTGCCTTTCCAAGGTCTCTCAGCAGTCATTTTGGAAATCATTGGTCATTAAACATTTTGCTGTCTAGACATTGATCATGCAAAGCCTTGTTAAATGAAGTGCAGTTGCAGCAGATGAGGTTGGAGGAGGTGCAAGTGAACCTCTGCCGAACCTGAAGGGTCTGTATGGGCCTCCCGCCCAGTCAGTGAGGCCCGCACACAAATTGGAGGAACAGCACCTCGTATTTTGCTTGGGAAGCTTACAACTCGGTGGTATGATTCTTGATTTCTCTAACTTCAAGTAACCCTTGCATCCCATCTCTCTTTGACCCTGCCCCACCCTAGTCGTCATACTAGTTTCACTATTGTCCTGTTGCGTATAACTCATCACCTAGCCCACAGCCAACAATGGACCATTGTGTGCTCCAATTTTTCCTTCATCATTGTCACTTTTTTGCATATCGTTCATTCATTTGTTCTATATCGCCGCCTATATCTCGTGTTTCCCCCTACCTGACTCTTAGTCTGATGAAGGGTCTCAACCTATTTCTTTTTTCCAGCTATGCTGCCTCGACCCGCAGAATTTCAACCCTATTACTTTGCTCATCTGTTCACTTTGCAGGTACTCCAGCTACTTGTGTCTATCTTCTTGCTAAATGAAGTTTTCTTCACAAACTTTGAAGCAGACCATTTGTTTGGACTAAGCCTCCCCAAATGTAGTATTGGAGGCAGTACAGCAGCCCCAAGCATTCACATTCCCTAATAAAGTATTCCCCAGATCGACTGGAAAGGGTGCGGAGAAGATTTACGAGGAATTTGTCGGAGGCCCGAGGGTCTGAGCTACAAGGAGGGGTTGAGCAGGCTAGGACTCTATTCCTTACAGCGCAGGAAGATGAGCGGTGATCTTATAGAGGTGTACAAAATCATGAGAGGAATAGATCGGATAAACGCAAAAAGTCTCTTTGTGAATTGAGAACCAGAGGACATGGATTTAAGGTGAGGGGAGGAGAGGGGGGGAGATTTAGTAGCAACTTGAGAGGTCATCATTTTTTACACAAAGGGTGGTGGATGTATGGAATTAACTTTTGGAGGACGTAGTGGAGGCAAATAGTATCGCAACTTTTCAGAACGATTTAGCCAAGTACATGGATAGGACAGGTTTAGGGGTATATTTGTTGCAGTTGCAGTTGTACAGGGTCTTGGTGAGACCACACCTGGAGTATTGCGTACAGTTTTGGTCTCCAAATCTGAGGAAGGACATTATTGCCATAGAGGGAGTGCAGAGAAGGTTCACCAGACTGATTCCTGGGATGTCAGGACTGTCCTATGAAGAAAGACTGGATAGACTTGGTTTATACTCTCTAGAATTTAGGAGATTGAGGGGGGGATCTTATAGAAACTTACAAAATTCTTAAGGGGTTGGACAGGCTAGATGCAGGAAGATTGTTCCCGATGTTGGGGAAGTCCAGGACAAAGGGTCACAGCTTAAGGATAAGGGGGAAATCCTTTAAAACCGAGATGAGAAAAACTTTTTTCACACAGAGAGTGGTGAATCTCTGGAACTCTCTGCCACAGAGGGTAGTTGAGGCCAGTTCATTGGCTATATTTAAGAGGGAGTTAGATGTGGCCCTTGTGGCTAAGGGGATCAGAGGGGTATGGAGAGAAGTCAGGTACGGGATACTGAGTTGGATGATCAGTCATGATCATGTTGAATGACGGTGCAGGCTCGAAGGGCCGAATGGCCTACTCCTGCACCTAATTTCTATGTTTCTATGATATGGGCCAAATGCAGATAGGTTGGACTAGTGTAGATGGGACATGTTGGTCAGTGTGGGCATGTTGGGCCTAAGGTCCCGTTTCCACACTGTATGACACAATGGGAAATTTCTACGCTGTTATACGATGTGCCTTTGAAAACAACACCTCTGTAATAATGAGGTTTTTCTAGTGTTCTGATCAAAGTGGCATTATAAATGCAGTTTCATAAAATTTCACACACTGTTTGCATCTTTATTTGGAACTCATTATGTATGAATTTCTTTCAATGTTTAGGCAAAGCGTATAGAATAGGCATTTCTGAATGAAAATTAACCATTTTCACATTTTATTTACAGATACCAGAAAATGAACCTTTAAGATTAAATTCCAGACCTGGAAAGGTAGGAAACGTATCCTATTATTTAATTAAGTAGTTTTGTAAATAAAACGCAAAGCAAGATGTTTAAATTGAGGAATTAATTCCTGACCTTCCGATCTACCTTGTTGCAGACCACGCACTTTTTTTTAACCTGCACTTCCTCTAACACCAAATTCTGCACCGTTTATTTTCTCTTCTGCAATTCCTGATGTTCATGTTTGCTATAATTCGCGTGGATAGCGCATGAAACTACATTTTGCATTGAATCTTGGCAATTTTGACACTTACCCAAACTTCTTTTTCAGATTGTCATTTATACTCAGCCCGGACTTAATGGAGACACTTTTGAATTCTTTCATGACGTTCAGGATGCTACATCTTTGAATCTGCCCTCTGAAATTACCATTCGAATAGTAAGAGGCTGGTAAGATATGATGCAAATTTGCAATGGGATGTTTCACTAGATTGGAGTCGAGGGAGCAAGGGAAGGGATTAGATGGGAGGTTGGGGAGAAGATAAGATGTTGGCTAATTCTGTAATTTACGATTGTTGATATGTTATGTACTGCCCGGAACAATAACCACAACTGGATCTAACAGTTGTCACCATTTTAACTCCCCTAGTGCAGTGGGCAGGTGCTATAAACCTGCACGGGAAGGTAGACGCTCCCACCCCCATGAGTCTCGGGCAGATGGGACTCGTCTGCCTGGGAAGGCAGTCCATCCAGGAGAGGGAAAACTCTGATTTGAAACCTCCACTGCCTTGTGGCCATATCCAGTCATGGAAAAGGCTCCAGGAGTAAACCTCAAAACAATCCGGAGTCGGAGCGCCCTAAGGTAGTTTGTCGTTGTCTACAACCTCGCTCTGGCAGCTCCTGCGACGGCGCTGGTGCCAAACTGTAACGGCCCTGCTGTTCCTTTGGATCGATCAGCGACGTGGAGAGGGGGGGACGTGCTGCATGGGCAACAGCCTGTCCTCCATATGACATCGATCGCCCAGGCTTGCATCCCACTAGGATGCATCACCCATGGTCAGTCATAACCGAGGGGTGGGCCCCACTAAACTCCCCTTCCCATTTCCACACTGGCCTTTCTGTCCTGGCGCTCCACCATTACCAGAGTGAAGCCACACTCAAACTGGAGGACCATCACCTCGTATTCCGCTTTGCTAACTTACAACCCAACTCACCGAATAGTGAAAGGCCTGGATAGAGTGGATGTGGAGAGGATGTTTCCACTAGTGGGGGAAGTCTAGGACCAGTAGCCTCATAATAAAATGGCGTACCTTTTAGAAAGGAGATGAGGATGAATTGTTTTTAATTTTTTAGTCAGGGTGGAATCTATGGAATTCATTGCTGCAGAAAGCTGGGGAGGCCAAGTCAATGGGTGCTTTTAAGGTGGAGATTTGACTGATTCTTGATTAGTACGGGCGTTACGGAGAGAAGGCAGGAGAATGGGATCAAGAGGGAAAGATATATCACCCATGATTGAATGGCGGAGTGGACATGCGGGGCCCATATGTCCTACTTCTGCTCCTATAACATATGAAGATAGTGTGGGAACGGGCCCTTTGGCCCATTGAGTCCATGCAGACCATCGGTCACCCATTCACACTAGTTCCATGTTATCCCTCCTTCTCATCCATTCCCGACACACTGTGGACAATTTACAGAGGCCAATTAACCAACAAACCTGCACGACTTTGCAATGTGGACGGGGATCGGAGCCTACCCGGAGGAAACCCACGTGGTCACCAGTGAGAACATGCAAACTTCACATAGACAGCACCCGAGGTCAGGATCGAACCCTGGTCTCTGGCACTTGAGTGGAAGTACACAACCGATTGCGAATTCTCAACCTATTTCCATTTTAAAGGCAACGTATGCAACAGAGGGTCGGCAACCTTGTTCTGCATCGGGGCCAGGACCCATGTCTGACAGATGGCGGGCCACATCTATCGCCATAGTGTGACACTTGGTGTTGCTTTTCACATTGGTTTTCATGAGTTTTTCAATTGGTTTTCTGCAGTTCCCAGCTGGCCTGCGTGCCCTGGGTCTAGCTGTAGCACCCTGGTCACCTACATGCACTGGGACTGGCTGCAGCGGTTCCCAGATCGCGAAAACGAATTGAAAAAAAAAATCAGACTGGGGGCCGGATGATTTCGGGTTACGGGCCGGATTCGGCCCGTGGGCCGTAGGTTGCCGACCCCTGGTTTACAAATATCCTGATGAATTCATATGTTAAGTATAGTAAAAGTAGCGACAAGAGAAATAGAAACAGGGCTTCAAAATGCATGTAGAATTATTATTGGCTGCTATTTGTAATATTGAGTGTATGGAACAAGCTGCCAGAGGAGGTAGATGAGGCTGGGACTATCCCGGCGTTTAAGAAACAGTTAGATGGGTACATGGATAGGACGGGTTTGAAGGGATATGGGCCAAACGAGGGCCATTGTGGGACTAGTGTAGGTGGGACATGTTGGCCGGTGTGGGCAAGTTGAGCTGAAGGGCCCGTTTCCACACTATGACTGTGGTATTCACCTCTATGACTGCCATGGTGGTGCAGTGATAGAGTTGTTGCCTTATAGCGAATGCAGCGCCGGGGGCCCGACTACGGGTTCTATCTGTACGGAGTTTGTATGTTCTCCCTATGACCCGTGTGGGTTTTTCCGAGATCTCTTGTTTTCTCCCACACTCCAAAGACGTACGGGTTTGTAGGTTAATTGGCTTGGTAAATGTAAAAATTGTCCCTAGTGAGTGTAGGATAGTGTTAATGTGCGAGGATCACTGATCGGCACGGACCCTGTGGGCCGAAGGGCCTGTTTCCGCGTTGTATCTTTAAACTAGACTATTAGTGGAAATATTCCAAATTTATTATAACCATATAACAATTACAGCACGGAAACAGGCCATCTTGGCCCTACAAGTCCGTGCCGAACAACTTTTGTCCCTTAGTCCCCCACCTGCCTGCACTCATACCATAACCCTCCATTCCCTTGTCATCCATATGCCTATCCAATTTATTTTTAAATGATACTAACGAACCGGCCTCCACCACTTCCACTGGAAGCTCATTCCACACCGCTACCACTCTCTGAGTAAAGAAGTTCCCCCTCATGTTACCCCTAAACTTCTGTCCCTTAATTCTGAAGTCATGGCCCCTTGTTTGAATCGTCCCTATTCTCAAAGGGAAAAGCTGGTCCACATCAACTCTGTCTATCCCTCTCATCATTTTAAAGACCTCTATCAGGTCCCCCCTTAACCTTCTGTGCTCCAGAGAATAAAGACCTAACTTGTTCAACCTTTCTCTGTAACTTAGTTGTTGAAACCCAGGCAACATTCTAGTAAATCTCCTCTGTACTCACTCTATTTAATTTTTTTTTTCCCCAAATAGTTGGCTGCTTTATGAAAAACCAAACTATGAAGGGAGCAAGGTTGTGTTGGAGGAAGGCATCATGGAGATGACAGATATTTGGGGAAAGAATGTGAATGAAGACAATACTGATGCTATATCTCCACCCACCTCCAATTCATCGGTTGGATCAATACAAAGAATAGTTAAGGTGAGGCTGTTTCCCAATTAATTTGGTCAAAAAGTAACCAATTTCTGATGCTTGCCTTTGTTTTCCAATTGGTATCCGAACAGATATAGTGTAAGTTATTCTTCTTCTGGGAGTTCTTCCCCAGAAGTCTGAAGAAGGATCTCGAACTGAGATGTCACTTATCCATGTTCTCCAGAGTTGCTGCCTGACCTGCTGAGTTTTACTTTAGAGATACAGCATGGAGGCCCGTTGTGTTTAAGAAAGAACTGCACATGCTGGAAAAATCGAAGGTTGACAAAAATGCTGGCGTAACTCAGCGGGTGAGGCAGCATTTATGGAGCGAAGGAATAGGCGACGTTTCGGGTCGAGACCCTTCTTCAGACTGATGGGGAGGGGGGGGAGACAGTAGGCTGTCGGAGAGCTGGGTAGGAGAGGCGAAGGGGGGAGAAAGCAAGGACTACGTGAGGATATGAGTATTGATTTCTCTAACTTCATGTAACCCCTGCATTCCCTCTCTCTCTCCATCCCTTCCCCCAGCCAAGTCACACCAGCTTCTTGTTCTCACCTGGCAAACAGCTAGCAACGCCCTGTTTCCTTTATCATCATTGTTTTTCATTCATTTGTTCTATATCCCCCTACATCATTGTCTATATCTCTTGTTTCCCTTTCCCATCACTCTGTCTGAAGAAGTGTCTCGACCCGAAGTGTCACCCAACCCTTCCCTCCAGAGATGCAGCCTGTCCCGCTGAATTACTCCAGCATTTTGTGTCTACCCTTGGTTTAATCCAGCATCTGCAGTTCCTTCCTACACAAGTGCAAATAGGATCTCTTTTTTTGCATCCCAGCAATATTTGTTATTATGTTTGATTATCATTGGGATTTTGTTTTGTGTGATTCTATTTTAAAGTCTCCAAATGTGGACTGTGGTGATTCAATGATTTAATTTGATATCTTCCAGGGATGGTGTTTGCCTGAAATAGATTTATGTACAGAGTTAGATGGTTTGGGAAGAAAAACAACATATTATGATGAAATGGAAGAAATACAGACATACGGGATTCTGGACCCAACATTATCTCTTGAAGTATTTTCGGGCAGGTATGTTGAATATTTCAAATGTTAAGTGTTTATTTTTGATTATTGCACTAACAGGAAATGTCATTTAAATGCCCTGCCTATAAGTCTATGTAAGAATTGTGTTAGATGATTAAACAATGTTACATTTTACATTAGATGATTTGGAAATACAGCATGGGAACAGGCCCTTCGGCCCACTAAGACTATGCTGACCAGCAATCACCCGTTCATTTAAAAAAAAAAAAGATTATTACAATGTACAAGAATAAAACAGTCATATAACCATATAACAATTACAGCACGGAAACAGGCCATCTCGGCCCTACAAGTCCGTGCCGAACAACTTTTTTCCCTTAGTCCCACCTGCCTGCACTCGTACCATAACCCTCCATTCCCTTCTCATCCATATGCCTATCCAATTTATTTTTAAATGATACCAACGAATCTGCCTCCACCACTTCCACTGGAAGCTCATTCCACACCGCTACCACTCTCTGAGTAAAGAAGTTCCCCCTCATATTACCCCTAAACTTCTGTCCCTTAATTCTGAAGTCATGTCCTCTTGTTTGAATCTTCCCTATTCTCAAAGGGAAAAGCCTGTCCACATCAACTCTGTCTATCCCTCTCATCATTTTAAAGACCTCTATCAAGTCCCCCCTTAACCTTCTGCGCTCCAGAGAATAAAGACCTAACTTATTCAACCTATCTCTGTAACTTAGTTGTTGAAACCCAGGCAATCGGCATATAAAATTATACAGTTTAGGTACAGCTTCAATTTTAACTTGGAAATAAAGGAAAAAGAAAAGATAAAGCACAAGAGAGAGGAATTAGTGCGATGTGCAAATAATAGGGCCCCTAGAGTAGACTACCAAAGTAGTGTCGCCAAAGTGAATAAAAGAAAGAAAGAGAAAAAAGAAGAAAAAAAGAAAAAGAGAGAAAAAAGTGGAGATATACCTGCCTCTCGTCTCCCCCCCCCCCCCCCACCCCACCTCACCCAACCCAAAGTTAGATTCAAATCCAAACGTTGTGTTGCGCCATACTAGCCTTGTACGAATTCGGCGAAGGGTGTCCGTGTCTTGAAAAATGTATCTGTTTTTTCTGCCAAGACGAGCCTAATATTTTCCAGATGTAGGGTCTCGGACATGTTTGTAATCCACATCTTCACAGTAGGGACAGATGTGTGTTTCCAAAATTTAAGTATTCGTTTTTTCGGCGTTGTCAGGCCACCCGTTCACATTGTTTAATGTTATTCCACTTTCTCACCCACTCTCTACCCATTCGGGGCCAACTAATCTATCCACAGGATACCCACGCAGTCACAGGGCGAATATACAAACTCCATGCAGACTGCACCCAAATCAAATCTGGGTCTCCCATCCCCCTCCCCCTCCCCCTACTTTGTCTGAAGAATGGTCCCAACCCAATACGTCACCTATACTGTATTTTGTCCAGAGTTTACTTCAGCAGTTTGTGTCTACCTTTGGTATATACCAGCGTCAGCAGTTCTTTGTTGCTATGATGGCAGTCGCTTTTGTTTATCTTGACATGCCGTGCAGCTGAGCTAACCTGTTTAGCAACGCAAGCCCTGCGCCTGTCATGATTCGCGGCGATTAGCTTCTGAGAAGAGTTGCTTCCGGACAATTAGTGGTTTACAGATCTTGGCTGTAATGCAGTTGGTAAAGTGGCTGGCTGTGTGAAGCAGTAGTTAAAGAATGTTGATGCTATCATTAGTTTAATGTTTAGTTTAGTCATATAAAAAGGACTGGACAAGCTAGATGCAGGAAAAATGTTCCCAATGTTGGGCGAGTCCAGAACCAGGGGCCACAGTCTTAGAATAAAGGGGAGGCCATTTAAGACTGAGGTGAGAAAAAACTTTTTCACCCAGAGAGTTGTGAATTTATGGAATTCCCTGCCACAAAGGGCAGTGGAGGCCAAATCACTGGGTGGATTTAAGAGCGAGTTAGATAGAGCTCTAGGGGCTGGTGCAGTTAAGGGATATGGGGAGAAGGCAGGCAAGGGTTATTGATGGGGGACGATCAGCCATGATCACAATGAATGGCGGTGCTGGCTCGAAGTGCTGAATGGCCTCCTCCTGCACCTATTTTCTATGTTTCAGATTCAGATTCAACTTTAATTGTCATTGTCAGTGTACAGTACAGAGACAACGAAATGCATTTAGCATCTCCCTGGAAGAGCGACATAGCATATGATTTGAATAAATTTCTAATGTAGCTTATCGCCACGTGTACCGAGACACCGTGACAAGCTTTTGTTGCGTGCTAACCTGTCAGCGGGAAGACAATTTAGAGTGACTGTACATTTACAGTGACAATGTACATGGGAAGGAGAATTAAAGTGTCCAGCGACCGGGAGGTCAGTTGGTTTGGTTGGCAATGGGAGGCCTAGACTGACTTAAGATGATTATCGTGAATCAAAGTACCAAATTTAATTTAGTTTAGCTTGGAGATAATAGATAATAGACAATAGGTGCAGGAGTAGGCCATTCGGCCCTTCGAGCCAGCACCGCCATTCAACGTGATCATGGCTGATCATCCCCAATCAGTACCCCGTTCCTGCCTTCTCCCCATATCCCCTGACTCCGCTATCGTTAAGAGCCCTATCTAGCTCTCTCTTGAAAGATACAAAATGAAATGTAATCATGCATTTTTCAGAATATATTATCCAAAAGGAGGAAGCATAATGTGAAGATCCTGCATAACAGTGTTTAAGAGGGAACTGCAGATGCTGGAGAATCGAAGGTTACACAAAAAAGCTGGAGAAACTCAGCGGGTGCAGCAGCATCTATGGAGCGAAGGAAATAGGCAACGTTTCGGGCCGAAACGTTGCCTATTTCCTTCGCTCCATAGATGCTGCTGTACCCGCTGAGTTTCTCCATCTTTTTTGTGTAACCTCCTGCATAACAATGCTTTGTGCTCAGGTATTTTTCCCTTTGTTCTACCTGTTGTACAGGTACTTGCTCGATTGCATTCATTTGTGGTATTCTGATTTAATTGGAAAACATGCAAATACAAGCTGTTCACTGGACTTCAGTACACGTGGCAATAATAAGCAAAGACCAATAATAGGCAAGAGACGTTGTGCATCTACCCTATCTATTCCCCTCGTGATTTTATACACCTCTCTAAGATCGCCCCTTCCAAGGTGTAGAGTCCCAGCCTGCTCAACCTCGCCCCATAGCTCAGATACTCGAGTCCTGGTGACATCCTCGTAAATCCTCTCTGCACCCTATCCAACCAATTCTAACTTGGTTGATGCAGAGGTTTAAAGCCGAAGAAAGTTTTACTTGCTAAACACAAAATGCTGGAGTAACTCAGCGGGTGAGGTGGCATCTCTAGAGGGAAGGAATGGGCGACGTTTCGGGACGAGACCCTTCTTCGGTCTTGACCCGAGACGTCGCCTGTTCCTTCCCCCCAGAGATGCTGCCTCACCCGCTGAGTTACTCCCCTGTCCCACTACGGAAACCTGAACGGAGACCTCTGGAGACTTTGCGCCCCACCCAAGGTTTCCGTGCGGCTCCCGGAGGTTGCAGGTGGTTACCGGAGGTTGCAGGTAGTGGTAGCAGGTAGGGAGACTGACAAAAACCTCCGGGAACCGCACGGATACCTTGGGTGGGGGCGCAAAGACTCCAGAGGTTTCCGTTCAGGTTTCCGATGTGGGACGGGCATAACTCCAGCATTTTGTGTCTGCATTCGATTGAAACCAGCGTCTGCAGTTCTTTCTTACACAAAGTTTTACGTGGAATGTGCATTTGTGGAGTAATGCGAAATAAACCAGAAATGATCACTAGTGTGTTTTTCACTCCTGAAAATGAGATCTTCAGCCATAGTCTTCTGCAATTACATTTCCAACCCATGGACATTGTCCATAGTTTGTGGAAATGTAGGAAAATAGGCACAGGACTAGACTAGGGGCGGCTCGGTGGCGCAGCGGTAGAGTTGCTGCCTTACAGTGCCAGAGACCAGGGGCCGATCCTGACTACGGGTGCTGTCTGCAGAGTTTATCTTCTCCCTGTGATCGCGTGGGTTTTCCCCAAGATCTTCTGTCTCCACCCACACTCCAGAGATGTACAGTTTAGTAGGCTTGGTATAAATGTAAATTGTCCCGTGTGTGTGTGAGAGTGAGTGTGAGAGTGTGTGAGTTAGTTAGTGTGCAGGGCTGACTCGGTGGGCCAAAGAGTCTGTTTCCGCGCTGTATCTCTAAACTAAAATAAGATAAGGCACCACAAAATGTTGGAATAGCTCAGCGGGTCAGGCAGCATCTGTGGAGAACATGGATAGGTGACGTTTCACAGAGTGCTGGAGTAACTCAGCGGGTCAGGCAGCATCTGTGGAGAACATGGATGGATAGGTGACGTTTTGGATCGGGACCCTTCTTCAGACTGTTGAAGTTTGGGGGGGGGGGGGTGGGGGGGCAGGGAGAGACAGAACACCCCTGGGATAGAGGAGAAGGAGGTGAAGCATTTTCCAAAGGAGGCAAACCTTTGAGGGGATTTCACAATGGAGTGGTGAAATCACGACGCGAGGAACTGCAGATGCTGGTTTATAAAAGAACGGCAAGATCTATCCACTGTCAGAGTGAGGCTCGGTGCGAATTGGAGAAACAGCACCTCGTATTTTGCTTGGGTAGTTTACACCCCAGCGGTATGAACATTGACTTCTCTAACTTCAGATAGCCCTTGCTTTCTCCATCCCCACCCCCTTTCCAGTTCTCCCGCTAGTCTTACTGTCTCCGACTACATTCTATCTATGTCCTGCCCCCTCCCCTGACATCAGTCTGAAGAAGGGTCTCGACCCGAACCATCGCCCGTTCCTTCTCTCCAGAGATGCTGCCTGTCCCGCTGAGTTACTCCAGCTTTTTGTGTCTGTCGTCGACAAGATTTCTCAGGGTTCTGACCTTCTTTCAGGCTGTGAAAGGGCTGGGACCTTTATCACCCATCCACGTTCTCCGGAGATTCTGCCTGACCCGATGAGTTACTCCAACACTTTTTTAATTCACGCTGTACATGGGTACAGTCAAAACGTATAATGGGTATGACATGCAGTGCAAAAAGAGGAAGGAAACACAGTGCAGATTATAGCATTAAATAGGATCAGAATTAGGCCATTCGGCCCATCAAATCTACTCTACCATTCAATCATGGCTGATCTATCTTCCCCTCTCAATGCCATTAATGTTGTTAACCCTCCTGCCCTCTCCCCAAAACCCCTAACGCCCATACTAATCAAGAATCTGTCAATCTCCGCCGTAAAAATTTCCGCTGACTTGCCCGCCACAGCCGTCTGTGGCAATGAATTCCACAGATTCACCACCCTCCGGCTCTTGATCAAGTGCAGATCAAAATAAAAAAAGTGCGGGTGCTGCAACGAGGTAGGTTGGGAGATCTTTACCATTTATTGGAAGTGCCGTAGGCTGACTCTCTACGTTTGTTTTGCAGTTGGCTGCTCTTTGAGGAACCCTTCCATCAAGGGAACTCGTACTTTGTGGACGTCGGTCAGTATCCCTGCCCGGATTCTTGGGGAGCACTGGATCCGTACATCGGCTCGCTAAAACCATTAAAAATGGTATTTTTTTAAAAACGTTTCTCCTTCAACATGTGAAATAAGTTTTAAAATGGATATTTTAAAATCGATACAAAATGGCCAAGGTGGATGGTTGTGTAGGCTCGTGCGATAGGCGACTTGCGTTAACTCACACTTGCATCAGCAGTTCTTGAAGCCCAATGATGCCCACGAGGTTTCCCCGTCTCTGAGCTCCCTCCTCGTTTGTTCTCACATAGAAACATAGACAATAGGTGCAGGAGTAGGCCATTCGGCCCTTCGAGCCTACACCGCCATTCAATATGATCATGGCTGATCATCCAACTCGGTATCCCATCCCTGCCTTCTCTCCATACCCCCTGATCCTTTTAGCCACAAGGGCCACATCTAACTCCCTCATAAATATAGCCAATGAACTGGCATCAACTACCTTCTGTGGCAGAGAATTCCACAGATTCACCACTGTCTGTGTGAAAAATGTTTTTTTCATCTCGGTCCTAAAAGATTTCCTCCTTATCATTAAACAGTGACCCCTTGTTCTGGACTTCCCCAACATCGGGAACAATCTTCCTGCATCTAGCCTATCCAACCCCTTAAGAATTTTGTAAGTTTCTATAAGATCCCCTCTCAATCTCCTAAATTCTAGAGAGTATAAACCAAGTCTATCCAGTCTTTCTTCATATGAAAGTCCTGACATTCCAGGGACGGATTCAACATGTCCCATCTCCACCCAATCTGCCTGCGTTTGGCCCATATCCCTCCAAACCTGTCCTATCCATGTACCCGTCTAACTGTTTCTCAAATGTTGCAAGAGTCCCTGCCTCAACTACCTCCTCCAGCAGCTTGTTCCCTACACCCACCTTTTCACCTTCTTTGGTGAAAAAGCTACTATTAAATCTTTCCCCCTCCCCCCCGCCTTAAATCTATATCCTCTGATTCAACAGAGAGTTGTGAGTCTGTAGAATTCTCTGCCTCAGAGGGCGATGGAGGCTGGTTCTCTGGATGCTTTCAAGAGAGAGTTAGATAGGGCTCTTAAAGATAGCGGAGCCGGGGGATATGGGGAGAATGCAGGACCGGGGTACTGATTGGGGATGATCAGCCATGATCACTGTGAATGACGGTGCTGGCTGGAAGGGCCGAATGGCCTACTCCTGCCCCTATTGTCTATTGATTCCTCTGTTCTGGGCATGAGACTGTGCACCTACCCAATGATAGGTACGTGGATAGGACAGGTTTAGAGGGATATGAGCCAAACGCCAACAGGTCGGACGAGTGTAGATGGGACATGTTGGTCGGTGGGGGAAAGTTGGGCCGAAGGGCCTGTTTCTTTAACTGCATTCTAAATGCTGCAAACATGACAATTCACAGTCAGATTAGTTCACTATTTATGGCAGCTTTACTTTTGAATGCCTTCTCTGGAGTTGACCACGAAGTAGACAAATATAAAGAGAACATTTCTGTTTTGCAGGGTGCAATGAAAGTAGAAATCCTTCATGAACATAAGGTAAGACATTTCTGGCATTACACTGCAAAGACAATCATCCTAACTTTTTATTAGTTTGTATGCAATAGTGGCTACTTTGTTATTTGAATGCAGTTTAAAAAAAAAAATGTTTCTCTGTCATTTTGTTCAGATGGTTTTTGGACTTTGTCGTGATTCCACAGTATCTGTGCCTCTCCACTAGATCTTCCAGTAATCTCTGAAGTATCGTCCCGACCCAGAACGTCACTTGTACATGTTCTCCAGAAATGCTGCCCGATCCACCGGGTTAATGCAGAAAAAGACACAAAGTCCTGGAGCAACTCAGCGGGTCAGGCAGCATCTGTGGAGAACATGGATAGGCGACGTTTCACAGAGTGCTGGAGTAACTAAGCGGGTCAGGCAGCATCTGTGGAGAACATGGATAGGTGACGTTTCACAGAGTGCTGGAGTAACTCAGCGGGTCAGGCAGCATCTGTGGAGAACATGGATAGGTGACCTTTCACAGAGTGCTGGAGTAACACAGCGGGTCAGGCAGCATCTGTGGAGAACATGGATAGGTGACGTTTCACAGAGTGCTGGAGTAAGCGGGTCAGGCGGCATCGTTGGCTAACGTGGATAGGTGACCTTTCGGGTACTTTTTGCTGTCTAACCTGCTTAGTTACTCCAGCATTTCTGTATCTTTCCTTGGTATGCCAGTGTCTCCAGTTTCTTGTTTCGGCGAGTTACTCCAGCACCTTGTACTTTTGCTCTATCTCCATGTAATCATTTATCCTCCCCTAACTCCAGACATTTTACAAACTTCTCGGTAACTTGGACCTTCGTTCCTTGGCCAGTGTCTATTCCTGTTGTTACAGGGACGAGGATACTCGGAATGGAATAAAAAGGAACGGCAGAAGCTGGCTTATAGCAAAGATGGACACCAAGTGCTGGAGTAACTCAGCGGGTCAGGCAGCATCTCCGGAGAACGTGGATAGGTGACGTTTCAGAGATGCTGCCTCACCCGCTGAGTTACTCCACCATTTTGTGTCTATCTTTGAGGATTCAAAGTCTGAACCATATCTGTGTCCTTGACCTACTGACTCCACTTCAGAGCACTTGGTCCATAAGACAGAGGAGCACAATTACATAGAAATATAGGTGCAGGAAGAGGCCATTCGGCCCTTCGAGCCAGCATCGCCATTCATTGTGATAATGCTATTTAGCCCATCAAGTCTACTCTACCAGAGCTGGATCGAGGAATCAAGGGTTATGGGGAGAAGGCAGGAACAGGGTACTGATTGTGGATGATCTGCCGTGATCTCAATGGAATTGCGGTGCTGGCTCAAAGGGCTGAATGGCCTATTCTATTGTTTATTGTCAATCATGGCTGATCTCCTTTTCCCCCTCGGCCCCATTTTCCTGCTTTCAGACAGCTGTGGAGGCCAAGTCAATGGATATTTTTAAGGCGGAGATTAGTGCGGGTGTCAGGGGTTATTGGGAGAAGGCAGGAGAATGGGGTTGAGAGGGAAAGATTGATCAGCCACAGTTGAAAGTCAGAGTAGACTTGATGGGCCGAATGGCTTTATTCTGCTCCTAGAACTCATGAACAATCTTCCCTCAAAATTTGACATCCTCCCCAGTCAAGAACTTATCAATCTCCGTGTTAAAAATGTCTTGGCTTGCATAGCCGTCTGCGGCAATGAATTCCGCAGATTCACCACATTCCTCCGTGTCTGCTTTTGAAGGTGCGTCCTTTTGTTCCGAGGCTGTGTCCTCTGATCCTAGACTCTCCCACTGGTGGAAACAATGTTGAGGTTCAGTTAGTTCCTTTACCACCCTTGTGGTGAACCTGCCCCACATATTGGGCAGTCACGGTGGCGCAGCGGTAGAGTCGCTGCCTTGCAGCGAATGCAGCACCAGAGACCCGGGTTCGATCCCGACCACGGGTGCTTGTCTGTACGGAGTTTGTACCTTCTCCCTGCGTGGGTTTCCTCCGAGATCATCGGTTTCCTTCCACACTCCAAAGACGTGCAGGTTTGGCTTGGTATTAACCATATAACAATTACAGCATGGAAACCGGCCATCTCGACCCTTCTAGTCCGTGCCGAACACGTATTCTCCCCTAGTCCCATACACCTGCGCTCAGACCATAACCCTCCATTCCCTTCCTGTCCATATAACTATCCAATTTATTTTTAAATGATAAAAACGAACCTGCCTCCACCACCTTCACTGGAAGCTCATTCCACACAGCCACCACTCTCTGAGTAAAGAAGTTCCCCCTCATGTTACCCCTAAACTTCAGTCCCTTAATTCTCAAATCATGTTTTCTTGTTTGAATCTTCCCTACTCTCAGTGGGAAAAGCTTGTCCACGTCAACTCTGTCTATCCCTCTCATCATTTTAAAGACCTCTATCAAGCCCCCCTTAACCTTCTGCGCTCCAAAGAATAAAGCCCTAACTTGTTCAACCTTTCTCTGTAACTTAGTTGCTGAAACCCATGCAACATTCTAGTAAATCTCCTCTGTACTCTCTCTATTGTCCCTGGTGTGTGTCGGATAGGGTTGGTGCGCGGGGATCGCTGGTCGGCGCGGACTCGGTGGGTCGGGGGGCCTGTTTCCGCGCTGTATCAATAAGCTAAACTAACAACATTGAACTGTTGGCTGTTTTTATTTACGTCTGTTGACTGAAAAAACTTGATCCAAATTATAATAAAGAAATATTGTTCTCTGCTGCTTTGGAACTGTACACGCTGAATCATAACCATCATCTCAAATGCTTGACTTGGGTTCCTGATACGTGTTTAAACAAAGGACATACAGTTTGTGCAGCAGAGAACAACATCTATCCCATTGCATCTTCTTGGCATGGCAAGTCTTTCACGCTTTCAAAGTCTCCCTAAAAGGTCACTGCTGAAGCGGCTCCCACACCCACAACCAGTTTTCTCGTCACTGGGCCAAGAATTATTTTTTGGGCAGCACAGTAGCGCAGCGGTAGAGTTACTGCCTCACAGCGCCAGAGACCCGGGTTCGATCCTGACTGCGGGTGCTGTCTGTATGGAGTTTGTTCATTTTCACTGTGACCTGTGTGGGTTTTCTCCGGGTGCTCTGGTTTCCTCCCACATCTCCAGAGCAGCACAGGTTTGTAGGTTAATCGGCCTTTGTAAATTGTCGCTCGTGTGTGTAGGATAGTGTTAAGGGCCTGTCCCACTTCGCCGGCTTAAACAGCAACCTCTGGTCACCTTGCCCGCCACTCAAAAAAAAAAAATCAATCAAGGTCGAGGTGACCTGCAACCTCCTACCACCTCCCATGCATATGTTGAAAACCTTCCTCGACTACGAAGAAAACCTCCTTTGCCTACCATCACCTAGCGTCGCAACCGGCTTCGACTAGAACTGCGACTAAAAAATGATCGATGTTTAAAACGGCAACCTATTTTTAGTCGAGGCCAGTTTTAAACATGATGAAAAAATAGCAGCCGCAACCTAGGTGAAGCCTCAACCACGCGGAAACCATTTTCGACCATTAGGGAGAGTGACCAAAACCTCCTGTGACCTCTTGGAAACCTTGGGTGGCGGGCAAGGTCACCAGAGGTTGCTGTTTATGTCTCCTATGTGGGACAGGCCCTTTAGTGTACAGGGTGGTCGCTGGTCGGCCTGGACTCGGTGGCCCGTAGGGTCTTGCCATAGAGGGAGTACAGAGAAGGTTCACCAGACTGATTCCTGGGATGTCAGGACTTTAATATGAAGAAAGACTGGATAGACTCGGCTTGTACTCGCTAGAATTTAGAAGATTGAGGGGGGGGGGTCTTATAGAAACTTACACAATTCTTAATAGGTTGGACAGGCTAGATGCAGGAAGATTGTTCCCGATGTTGGGGAAGTCCAGAACAAGGGGTCACAGTTTCAGGATAAGGGGGAAATCTTTTAGGACCGAGATGAGAAAAACATTTTCCACACAGAGAGGGGTGAATCTGTGGAATTCTCTGCCACAGAAGTTAGTTGAGGCCAGTTCATTGGCTAGATTTAAGAGGAAGTTAGATGTGGCCCTTGTGGCTAAAGGGATCAGGGGGTATGGAGGGAAGGCAGGTACGGGATACTGAGTTGGATGATCAGCCATGATCATATTGAATGGTGGTGCAGGCTCGAAGGGCCGAATGGCCTACTCCTGCACCTATTTTCTATGTTTCTATGTCTGTTTCCACGCTGTATATCTAAACTAAACTAAATGACGACTGGGATATTAGAAAGAATGTTTTAATTCCATTATCCAAACATTTGTTCTTGCAGGTTATTATATACGAGAAGCCTTTATTCAAAGGTGAACAGCTGGAAATTCAAACGGACGTGTTCAGCTTCACGGGGGAAGATGAAACATCTGCTTTGTGTCGCAATTTCCCATTCTCAAATGTTGGATCAATGAAAGTTTTCGGAGGATTGTAAGTTATATATAGTTACCGACAAGTATTATAGTTGTTCTGTTCTTGTAGCTTGAACCATTCTGACATCTGTACGTTGTGTAGGTGGCAACTGCAGATGCTGGTTTACACCGAAGACAGACACAAAATGCTGGAGTAAAAGCCCTGTCCCACTGTACGAGTTCATTCAAAGAGTTCTCCCGAGTTTGCCCTGATTCGAACTCGGAGATTTACGGTAATGGCCGCTCGCAGGTACTCGGGGCTCTCGTGGACATTTTTCAACATGTTGAAAAATCTTCACTAGTCTTCCCGAGCTTCAATTCAATTCAACTTTAATGTCATCGCACAAATACAAGTATGAGTACAACAAAATGCAGTTTTGCGTCAGTCCGTAGTAGTTGTGCATAAAGAAATAAAAAAACGCGTTTCCCGGGTACCTGCCGTTAGCACTACGAGCCGCTAAGAGACGTCCCCCAGCCCCGACGTACCCGCTACGTACATTCTCCGTGCTTACCACTAGTATGATTTTTTTTTTTTTTAAACACTTGAATGAGCTCGTACAGTGGGACAGGGCCATTACTCCGTGGGACAGGCAGCATCTCTGGAGAGAAGTCTGAAGAAGTGTCTTGACCCAAAATGTTACCCAGCCCCTTCTCTCCAGCGATGCTGCCTGTCCCGCTGAGTTACGGGTCTGTCCAACTTGGCGATTTTTTTTTTTTCCCTGGTGATTGCCGGCATCATTGACTGACGTGTTAGGTCACCGAAACAGTCGCGGCGTGATGTGTATAACGTGCGGGAGACGCGGCATGATGACGTATTCTCTGCCACAGAAGGTAGTTGAAGCCAGTTCATTGCGCCGTTTCCTCAAGTGTCGCAACTTTTTTTTGTCGCTGCTGGATTTTGAAATGTTCAAAATAGTTTGCCCGCCCTAATATGTCGCCGGAAAAATCGCCAAGTGGGACAGGCCCTTTACTCCAGCATTTTATGTCTACCTGACATCTGAACACTGTTTCAGAGCTTTGTGTGTATCAAAATGCTCCTGGTAGAACTACCACCACACATCGCCAGAGTTCAATTTTCGATCCTTACCTCGGGTGCTGTCTTTGTGGAGTATGCCCATTGTCTCCGTGACCATGTGGGTTTTCTCCGGGAGCTCTGGTCTCTCAAAGATGTGTGGGTTGGAAGGTTGATTGACCTCTGTAAATTGCTCGATGATTGCGCAAACCAACCTCCCTTCCAATGACTCCATCTACACCTCGCGCTGCCGAGGCAAGGCCAGCAGCATCATCAAGGACCAGTCTCACCCCCGGCCACTCCCTCTTCTCCCCTCTCCCATCAGGCAAGAGGTGTAGAAATGTGAAAACGCACACCTCCAGATTCAGGGACAGTTTCTTCCCATCTGTTATCAGGCAACTGAACCATCCAGAGAACAGATCTGAACTACTATCTACGTCATTGGAGACCCTCGGACTATCTTTAATTGGACTTTTCTGGACTTGATCTTGCATTTAGCGTTATTTCCTTTATCCTATATCTGTACACTGTGGATAGCTCAATTGTAATCATGTATAGTCTTGCTGCTGACGGGATAGGTACAGCTCTTTACTGTACCCCGCTATATGTGACAAAAGTTCAAGTTCAAGTGAGTTTATTGTCATGTGTCCCTGTGTAGGACAATGAAATTCTTGCTTTGCTTCAGCACACAGAACATAGTAGGCATTTACTACAAAACAGATAAATGTGTCCATATACCATGATATAAATATATACACACGTGAATAAATAAACTTGTAAAGTGCAAATAACAGAAAGTGGATATTAATAATCAGAGTTTTGTCCGAGCCAGGTTTAATAGCCTGATGGCTGTGGGGAAGTAGCTATTCCTGAACCTGGTTGTTGCAGTCTTCAGGCTCCTGTACCTTCTACCTGAAGGTAGCAGGGAGATGAGTGTGTGGCCAGGATGGTGTGGGTCTTTGATGATACTGCCAGCCTTTTTGAGGCAGCGACTGCAATAAATCCCCTCGATGGAAGGAAGGTCAGAGCCGATGATGGACTGGGCAGTGTTTACTACATTTTGTAGTCTTTTCCTCTCCAGGGCGCTCAAGTTGCCGAACCAAGCCACGATGCAACCGGTCAGCATGCTCTCTACTGTGCACCTGTAGAAGTTAGAGAGAGTCCTCCTTGACAATCCGACTCTCCGTAATCTTCTCAGGAAGTAGAGGCGCTGATGAGCTTTCTTGATAATTGCATTTGTGTTCTCGGGCCAGGAAAGATCTTCAGAGGTGTGCACGCCCAGGAATTTGAAGTTCTTGACCCTTTCAACCAACGACCCGTTGATATAAATGGGGCTGTGGGTCCCCCTCCTACTCCTTCCAAAGCCCAGCGAGATCGCATCCACCGTTGGTCTGTTGTGGCGGAAACAAAAACTAGTAGAGTAGCGAGAAAGTGGAATAACAGAACTAGTGTGCATGGATGACCAATGGTTGACACTAATTCGATGGGCAGAAGCGCCAGCATGCTGTATGGTCTACACAATCAATCAAAGATCTACAGGGTTGGATAAAGTGGATGTTGCGAAGAGGTTTCCACTCGTGGGAGAGCGTTTGATGGCACTGGACCTGTACTCGCTGGAGGGGGGAACTCATTGAAACTTACCGAATAATGAAAGGCTTGGATAGAGTGGACGTGGAGAGGATGTTTCCACTAGTGGGAGAGTCTATGGCCAGAGGTCACAGCCACAGAATTGAAGGACATTCCATTAGGAAGAAGATGAGGAGGAATTTCTTTATTCCAGAGGGTGGTGAATCTGTGGAATTCTTTGCCACAGAGGGCTGTGGAGGCCAAGTCAATGGATATTTTTAAGGCCAAAATAGATAGATTCTTGATTAGTACGGGTGTCAGGGGTTATGGGGGGGGGGGGGGGGGGGGGGGAAAGGCAGGAGAATGTGGTTAGGGAGGAGAGATAGATCGGCCATCTTCTTCTTTCATTTCCATCATCTATGTTTCAAATGTTCGGCCTGGTTCTTGCACAGCGGGCAGCCTTCTCGTTTGCCACTGCTGGATCTTCCAGGCAGCATTGTTCACCAAGGAGTGGACATCATAGTAGGTGTGGCGTGGATTGTACAGTTGTTCCACATTTCACATTCTGTGTCTGCCGCATCTGCATAGCCCCGTTTGCTCGCATTGGTCTTGCAGCGGCCCATCCCGGTACGGAGCCTATTGAGGGACTTCCAGGTCTTCCAGTCACACCTGTGACCAGGTGGTAATTGTTCCTTGGTCAATAGACAATAGGTGCAGGAGTCGGCCATTCGGCCCTTCGAGCCAGCACCGCCATTCAATGTGATCATGGCTGATCATCCCCAATCAGTCCCCCGTTCCTGCCTTCTCCCCATATCCCCTGATCCGCTTTAAGAGCCCTATCTAGCTCTCTCTTGAAAGCATCCAGAGAACCGGCTTCCACCGCCCTCTGAGGCAGAGAATTCCACAGTCTCGCAACTCTCTGTGTGGAAAAAGTGTTTCATCGTCTCCATTCTAAATGGCTTACCCCTTATTCTTAAACTGTGGCCCCTGGTTCTGGACTCCCCCAACATCGGGAACATGTTCCCTGCCTCTTGCGTGTCCAAACCCTTAATAATCTTATATTTTTCAATAAGATCCCCTCTCATCCTAAACAGTGCAGGAAGGAACTACAGATGTTAGTGTAAACCCAAGATGGACACACAAAGCTGGAGTAACTCCGAGCGTCTATGGTTTCTAGTGTCTCCATGTTAATTATACAGAGGTCTGGTGTAAGTGATACATTAGTGTTACTGATGATGGGATTGAGCGGAAAATACTCGCTGTAATGGATTAGTGCATCGGATGGAAAATAGCATTTGGCTACATTTGCTATCATCCCCTTTGTGAGGTCTTTTATCCACAGGCCAACTGGCTTAAATAGAAAGTTAGTTCCACAAGTAATTAAATGATGTTGACAATGCACCAAAGAAGAACGATGACATGAGGTTATGACTGAATTATTTAGCCGTAGGGTAAGAAATCAAACTAGTGTACGCAGGATTTCAGAACTTGGTGGTGGGTAAGTGGAACAAGCTGCCAGAGGAGGTCGTTGAGGTAGGTAATAGAACGTTTAGTTCAGAGATGCGAGCCTTTAGTTTAAATGTAAGCATTTCTTTCGAGAGGACTGGAATAGAAAAACAAGGATGTAACTCTGAGGCTCTATAAGGCGTTGGTAAGGCCGCATTTGGAAAATTATGAGCAATTTATGGCAGCATAATCTGAGGAAGGATGTGCTGGTTGTGGAGAGGGTCCAGAGGAGGTTCACGAGAATGATCCCAGGAATGAGTGGGTTAACATGTGATGAGTGTTTGTCGGCACTGGGCCTGTACTCGCTGGAGTTTAGAAGGATGAGGGGGACCCTCATTGAAACGTACCAAATAGTGAAAAGCTCGGATAGAATAGATTTGGAGAGGATGTTTCCTTTAGTGGGAGAGTCTAGGACTAGAGATCACAGCCACAGAATTAAAGGACGTTCCTTTAGAAAGGAGATGAGGAGGAATTTCTTTAGTCGGAGGGTGGTGAATCTGTGGAATTCTTTGCCACAGAAGGCTTTGGAGGCCAAGTCAGTGGATGGTTTTCAGAGAAATAGATAGATTCTTGATTAGTACAGGTGTCAATGGTTATGGGGAGAAGGCAGGAGAATGGGGTTAGGAGGAAGAGATATATCAGCGATGATTGAATGGCGGAGTAGACTTGATGGGCCGAATGGCCTAATACTGCTCCTAGCACTTATGACCTTACGAGATATAGTGAATAAACAGGCCCTTCGGCCCACCATGTCCGTGCCGACCAGCGATCACCCCATGCATTAGCACTATCCTACACACACCAGGGACAATTTACAATTTTTACTGATGGCAATTAACCTACAAACTGGTACATCTTTGGAGTGTGGGAGGAAACCGGAGCTCCCGGAGGAAATCTCACGGGGAGAACGTACAACCTCCGTACAGACAGCACCTGTAGTCAGGATTGAACCCGGGTCTCTGGCGCTGTGAGGCAGCGACTCTACAGCTGCACCACCGTGCTGGTGTTCTTCTGTAAATTAGTAACTTCTGCACAATCTAAAAAAATCTGTTCCTCGGGAGTGAAACACACCCTCTTGTCGAGCCGCTTGCACACAACAAAGCACGTCGACTAGAAGGCAACCCAGGCACCAAACAGAAAATTCTCTCCGAGAAAATGCTGTCTTAAATTTAAATTGTGCACGAACTTGCTTATTAATGAACTATCAATGTGCCACAGCTGACAATAGACAACAGGTGCAGGAGTAGAGGCCATTCAGCCCCTCGAGCCAACACCGCCATTCAATGTGATCATGGCTGATCATCCCCAATCAGTACCCTGTTCCTGCCTTCTCCCCATATTCCCTGACTCCGCTATTTTTAAGAGCCCTATCAACCTCTCTCTTGAAAGCATCCAGAGAACCTGCCCCCACCGCCCTCTGAGGCAGAGAATTCCACAGACTCACAACTCTCTGTGTGAACAAGTATTTCCTCATCTCCGTTCTAAATGGCTTACCCCTTATCCTTAAACTGTGACCCCTGGTTTTGCACTCCCCCAACATCAGGCACATGTTTCCTGCCTCTAGCCTGTCCAAACCCTTAATAATCGTATATGTTTCAATGAGATCCCCTCTCATCCTTCTAAACTGCACAAGCCCAGCTGCTCCATTTTCTCAGCATATGACAGTCCCGCCATCCCGGGAATTAACCTTGTAAACCTTCGCTGCACTCCTTCAATAGCAAGAATGTCCTTCCTCGAATTTGCAATGCTTACATTGCCAGAGACCCTGGTTTGATCCCAACTACGGATGCTGTTAGTACGGAGTTTGCACGTTCTCCCCGTGACCGCGTGGGTTTTCACCTAGATCTTCGGTTTCCTCCCACACTCCAAAGACGTGCAGGTTTGTAGGTCAATTGTCTTGGTACGAATGTAAATTGTCCCTAGTGTGTGAAGGTTAGTGTTAATGTGCGAGGATCGCTGGTCTGCACGGTCTCGGTGGGCCGAAGGGCCTGTTATCGCGCGGTATCTCTGAACGAAACTAAACTTAAAACATGCTCTCTGATCCACCGATTTTTCTCCAGCAGATAATTTTGTGCTTCACTATATTATAGTTTTGCCTGCACTCCCTGTTCACAAATACTTTATTTAGATTTTGAACTTTTTGCTCATTTCATCTAGCTGGGTTGGTTATGAGAAGCCGGATTTTCGAGGGCATCAGTACGCACTTGAGGAAGGAGAGTATCGGGCGTGGGATGAATGGGGAGGATACAATGGGCAGCTTCAGTCTCTGCGTTTCATCCAAGTTGTGAGTAACCCTTGTTTAAATATACATCATTTAATCATGCACTTATATCTTGCAGATGGCTCGATTGTAGAGGTGTCGGGGGTTATGGGGAGAAGGCAGGAGAATGGGGTTAGGAGGGGGAGATAGATCAGCCATGGTAGAATAGGACTTTCATATGAAGAAAGACTGGATAGACTCGGCTTGTACTCGCTAGAATTTAGAAGATTGAGGGGAGATCTTATAGAAACTTACAAGATTCTTAAGAGGTTGGACAGGCTAGATGCAGGAAGATTGTTCCCGATGTTGGGGAAGTCCAGGACAAGGGGTCACAGTTTACGGATAGGGGGGAAATCTTTTAGGACTGAGATGAGAAAAACATTTTTCACACAGAGAGTGGTGAATCTGTGGAATTCTCTGCCACAGAGGGTAGTTGAGGCCACAGTTCATTGGCTATATTTAAGAGGGAGTTAGATGTGGCCCTTGTGGCTAAGGGGATCAGGGGGTATGGAGAGAAGGCAGGTACGGGATACTGAGTTGGATGATCAGCCATGATCATATTGAATGGCGGTGCAGGCTCGAAGGGCCGAATGGCCTACTCCTGCACCTATTTCTATGTTTCTATGATATAAAAGGGATATTAAAACTTTGGATTTTGACAGTCGATGGCATGGCTGTAATAGATTAAATAGATTCAATTGAAGGCCCATCAGGATGCACAATTGGAGGAATGCAATAATCTCAAAGGATCGAGGCTGGCAGAAGCCGTAGCAAAATGCAGAACTGAGAATGTGGAGACCTTCGGACTATCTTTGATCGGACTTGCCTGGCATTATCTTTTACTAAACGTCAATAGACAATAGGTCCAGGAGTAGGCCATTCGGCCCTTCGAGCCAGCACCGCCATTCAATGTGATCATGGCTGATCATCGAATGGCAGTGCTGGCTCGATGGGCCGAATGGCCTACTCCTGCCCCTATTGTCTATTGATATAATATTCTCAATCCAGCCAAACAATGCTCTGGAAATGATTATTGCTTAATAACTTTGTTCATAAGTATATTACACTCTCTGTTCAATCAAACAATGTTATGTGATTTTTTTTTAAATTTATTATTTAATACATAGGATTTGTCAAATCCAGTGATGATTATGTACAACGAACCAAACTTTTATGAAAAAGCTGGAAACATTGAGGTACTGGGGCCGGTTCCAATCATGGAAGAGACTGTTCATGGATCGAGGACAATGTCTATAAATGTTGTCAGTGGAACGTGAGTCTGACGCGTGTGCATTTAAATAAATGGTCAAATAGTCAACTTGTAGCGGCTACTTGTAGTGGTTAGGCCACTCTTGCTATGCGATCATCTGCATTCACGGGACGGAGTCACGGGATTTTTAGACCATAGACAATAGGTGCAGGGGTAGTCCCTTCGAGCCAGCAACGCCATTCAATGTGATCATGGCTGATCATCCCCAATCAGTACCCCGTTCCTGCCTTCTCCCCATATCCCCTGACTCCGCTATTTTTAAGAGCCCTATCTAGCTCTTTCTTGAAAGTATCCAGAGAACCTGCCTCCACTGCCCTCTGAGGCAGAGAATTCCACAGACTCGCCACTCTCTGTGAGAAAAAGGTGTTTCCTCGTCTCCGTTCTAAATGGCTTTAGGGGTGTGCCCTAGTATATAGGAACTGACCTTCCCTCTTCGCTTCCTCTCACTTCCTCTCGCTTCATGAGAGTGTCCTGCCACCGAGCCCACGAGGCAACAGCCTCTCAGCAACAACAACGACTGTTATGTTCGAGTGCTAAACGTGCATGTATTTCCAACCTACAATGCCTGAATAAACAGAATCCATTTATTCACCACGTTTGTGCCTCTACAAACTTTACCTCCACAGTAACAATATTAAACCCAAGAACTCGAATCAATTCAGTTCAGTAATTTCACTGCAATTGATTTAACGGTTTAGTTTTAATATTTTCAAGTGTACTAAAGCTGTGTTTTGCATGGTATCCAAATTGGATGATGCCATTCATAAATGCAATCGTGCTCGAGTACAAAAGGTGGAGCAAGGGGAAAGATGTTTAGTGCAGAATTATAGTACTCAGCATTGTAGCGCATCAGTTCCATAGATAAGATCCAATGTCCACAACAGGAGTAGAGGCGTCGGACAGTGCCCTAGCTTATGGAAGGACCGTTCAGAAGCCTGATTACAAAGGGAAGAAGCTGTTCATTCTCTAGATAAGCGCAAAGTGCTGGAGATGATATATATAAGCATCTGGATCAACAGGGTCTGACTAGGAACAGTCAACGTGGATTTGTGCCTGGAAGGCCATGTTTAACTAATCTTCTTGAATTCTTTGAAGAGGTTACTCGGGAAATTGATGAGGGTAAAGCAGTGGATGTTGTATATATGGACTTCAGTAAGGCCTTTGACAAGGTTCCTCACGGGAAGGTTGGTTAAGAAGGTTCAATGGTTGGGTATTAATGGTGGAGTAGCAAGATGGATTCAACAGTGGCTGAATGGGAGATGCCAGAGAGTAATGGTGGATGGTTGTTTGTCAGGTTGGAGGCCAGTGACGAGTGGGGTGCCACAGGGATCTGTGTTGGGTCCACTGTTGTTTGTCATGTACATCAATGATCTGGATGATGGCGTGGTAAATTGGATTAGTAAGTATGCAGATGATACTAAGATAGGTGGTGTTGTGGATAATGAAGTAGATTTTCAAAGTCTACAGAGAGATTTAGGCCATTTGGAAGAGTGGACTGAAAGATGGCAGATGGAGTTTAATGCTGATAAGTGTGAGGTGCTATATCTTGGCAGGACAAATCAAAATAGGACGTACATTTTAAATGGTAGCGAATTGAGGAATGCAGTTGAACAGAGGGATCTGGGAATAACTGCACAGTTCCCTGAAGGTGGAATCTCATGTAGATAGGGTGGTAAAGAAAGCTTTTGGTGTGCTGGCCTTTATAAATCAGAGCATTGAGTATAGAAGTTGGGATGTAATGTTAAAATGTACAAGGCATTGGTGATGCCAATTCTGGAGTATGGTGTACAGTTTTGGTCGCCCAATTATAGGAAGGATGTCAACAAAATAGAGAGAGTACAGAGGAGATTTACTAGAATGTTGCCTGGTTTTCAGCAACTAAGTTACAGAGAAAGGTTGAACAAGTTAGGTCTTTATTCTTTGGAGCACAGAAGGTTAAGGGGGGACTTGATAGAGGTCTTTAAAATGATGAGAGGGATAGACAGAGTTGACGTGGATAAGCTTTTCCCACTGAGAATAGGGAAGATTCAAACAAGGGGACATGACTTCAGAATTAAGGGACAGAAGTTTAGGGGTAACATGAGGGGGAACTTCTTTACTCAGAGTGTGGTAGCTGTGTGGAATGAGCTTCCAGTGGAAGTGGTGGAGGCAGGTTCGATTTTATCATTTAAATATAAATTGGATAGTTATATGGACGGGAAAGGAATGGAGGGTTATGGCCTGAGCGCAGGTGGATGGGACTAGGGGAGATTATGTGTTCGGCACGGACTAGAAGGGCCGAGGGCCTGTTTTTCGTGCTGTAGCTGTTATATGGTTATATGGTTAATACATTACAAGTCTGTTCTCGTCTTGACTTTCAGCTGGGTTGCGTACGAGAATACAGATTTCACGGGCGAACAGTACATTCTGGAGAAGGGGCTGTACAGCACCTTTGAAGACTGGGGTGCAACGAATTGGACCATCGCTTCGATTCAACCTGTTCTAGTGGTGGGTCACCTTTCCATTCACCTTTCATGCAGTTGAATTTATTCCAAACATTGAACAGAAGAAGCTAATCGGTAGCACGGTGGCGCAGCGGTAGAGTCGCTGCCTCACAGCGCCAGAGACCTGGGCGCCATCCTGACTACGGGTGCTGTCCTCACGGAGTTTGTACGTTCTCACCGTGACCTGCGTGGGTTTTCTCCGGCTGCTCCGGTTTCCTCCCACGCTCCAAAGACGCGCAGCTTTGTAGGTTAATGCCGGAAGTAAGAACTCGGTGACGTTCCGTTGTCGTTACAAATGACGACTAAACACTCTCGGGCAGACAAAAATGTTGGCGAAACTCAGCGGGTGAGGCAGCACCTATGGAGAGGAGGCACAGGCAATGTTTCGGGTTGACACTGAAGAAGGTTCTCGACCTGAAACGTCGCCTATTCCTTCTCTCCAGCTGCGTTTCTCCAGCATTTTTGTCTACCTTCGATTTTTCCAGCATCTGCACTTGTTTCTTAAACATTAAACACTCTTGACTTGCTTGGCTTGGATATCTCGGCTTTCATCAGCTTTTGACCAAATGCAGCGTCCGGGGAGCTTTAGCTGTTGGTGGTGGGAGGCAATCTCTCTGGGTCCATGGTGAACTTTGTTCTTTTTTTAAATGGGTCTTTGGTGACTCTGTGCCTTAAACTACTATCTTGGTGTTAAGCACTACAGGTGGTACTTAAATAAGGGACTAGATGAAAATTTAGAAGATTTATCATTTCCTGGTGAAAAAATCTCACCTGAATTACTGGCCCTTTATAGGCTACAGATTTTCTTCTTGCGAATGAAACATAAATAAACCAAAGGAATAGTTAGATCTCGAGCCGGGTGTTGAGCAGCCAGGTTTGTTGTCTCTGTTGGTGTCAATGTCTGCCAGGCCCTGACACAGCTCCATTTGGTGGGTGGTAGAGCGGGCACCCAGAGATGACATGGTTGGCTGTCTGTTGTTCTGCTCCACATTCACAGGCTGGGCTCTGGCGGAGGGAGCCCCCATCTCCACACGCTGGCATTGAAACGCCCAACTCCAGTACCAAGTCTGTTGAGCTTCATCCATGCTCCTCTGGGGAGCTCAGACCCTGGACAGCTTTTATCTGGTGAAGAGATGTAGCTGTGTAATGGAGATGAGGTTGCCTTCCACTCCTGTGACCACTTGGTGGCTATCCAGTGTGCTTTTGCCTCAGTTGGCTGGATGGATGGATGGATGCTAGGAGTTGTTTTCCCAATGTGAAACTGCAGATCATATTTCTAGACGGGTTAGCCGGGGAACTGATAGGAGCAGAATTAGGCCATTCGGCCCATCAAGTCCACTCTGCCATTCAATCTGTCAATCACCGGCTTAGAAATACCCAATGACTTGGCCTCCACAGTTGTCCACATGTTCCCTACATCGTCCTACGTAGTGAAATGTTGGAAAAGGGGAATAAAGAAATATCTGAAATTGTATGAATTTCAAACTAAAATGTGAAGACAGTGTATTCGCTCTGTCATTTAACAAGCGATGGTGTTAACCATTCCCCACTTGCATCTATGTGTAAGAAAGAACTGCAGATGCTGGATAAATTCGAAGGTAGACACAAAATGTTCACTGGATCCCGCTACTCGCTCCCTTGTCCTCGCTTTCCACCCAATCAACCGTCGCATACAGCATATAATCCTCTGGAGCACCTGCACGGTCACAGGGAGATTGTGCAAATCTCCCTTGACTTGACTTGACTTGCAAACTCCACACAGACAGCATCTGAGGTCGGGATCAAATATGACTGTCTGACAGCTCTTCCAGCTGCACCGCTGTGCCACAAACAAACTTAATCTATGAACGCTGATAACTTTATAAGGCAGATAAGAAGCTAATAGTGATGCATGACATGGTGATGTATACAAGTAAACCTTCATAAGGTCTGCCTTTTTATTTCAGGATACAATGGATCATGAACTGTCTAAAATCAAGGTATGGTGGAATGTTCTGTATTTTCATTCACTTTTGTTCTATCAAAGAAATTTATCGAGGTTCTTGAAACTTCAAATGTCGATTTACTCAAATGTCAGTTAAGGGCCTGTCCCACTTGGCAATTTTTTTTTTCGGCGACTGCCGGCATCATTGACTGAAGTATCAGGTCACCAAAGAATTTGTTGCGTGATGACGTTTTGCCACGCGGTGTTTTTCAAGAGTTGCAACATTTTTTTGTTGCTGCTGGATTTAGAAATGTTCAAAATCGTTTGGCGACACTGATATGACACCAGCAGTCGCTGAAAAAAATCGCCAAGTGGGACAGGCTCTTAAGACATTTTTTTTTTAATCCACAGTATCTATGGTTTGAAGCAAAAGTGGATATGGAGGAATGTTAATCACATGCAGGCAGAGGGGATTAGTTTAACTTGGAATCACGTTGTACAGAGCCCTAGTGAGACCTCACCTGGAGTATTGTGTGCAGTTTTGGTCTCCAAATTTGAGGAAGGACATTCTTGCCATTGAGGGAGTGCAGCGTAGGTTTACACGGTTAATTCCCGAGGGAAGGCAGGACTGTCATTTGCTGAGAGAATGGAGCGGCTGGGCTTGTATGCTCTGGAATTTTTAAAGGGTGAGAGGAGATCTTATTGAAACATATAAGATTATTAAGGGTTTGGACACACTAGAGGCAGGAAACATGTTCCCGATGTTGGGGGAGCCCAGAACCAGGGCGACAGTTTAAGAATAAGCGGTAAGCCATTTAGAACGGAGACGAGGAAACACTTTTTCTCACTGAGAGTTGTGAGTCTGTGGAATTCTCTGCCTCAGAGGGCGGTGGAAGTAGGTTCTCTGGATACTTTTAAGAGAGAGCTAGATAGGTGTCTTGAAGATAGCGGAGTCGGGATATGGGGAGAAGGTGGGAACGGGGTACTGATTGGGGATGATCAGACATTGAATGGTGGTGCTGGCTGGAAGGGCTGAATAGCCTACTCCTGCACCTACTGTCTATTCCCATGCTATACTGTTCTACGCCCTTCTATCGCTTCATACCAGAACTACCTGTGCTGAATATTACGGGGATGTGCAGTATATATTAGCTGAATTTGTAGCAGGTTCAGTGTCAAATTGCTGAATGGGAACAAATCTACATATCTAATCTTTGTTCCATTGCTGTGGTCATAGCTTCAGAATCGAAGGACGTTCCTTTAGAAAGGAGATGAGGAGGAATTTCTTTAGTCAGAGGGTGGTGAATCTGTGGAACTCATTGCCACACGCAGATGTGGAGACCAAGTCACATGGATATTTTTAAGGCAGAGATGGATAGATTCTTGATTAAACTCAGCGGGTGAGGCAGCATCTATGGAGCGAAGGAATAGGTGACGTTTAGGGTCGAGACCCTTTTTCAGACTGATGTGGGGTTGGGGGGGGGGGAGAAGAAAGGAAAAGGCAGAGACTGCGCTGTGGGAGAGCTGGGAAGGGGAGGGGAAGGAAGGAGAAAGCAAGGACTACCTGAAATTGGAGAAGCCAAAGTTCATACCGCTGGGGTGTAAACTGCCCAAGCAAAATATGAGGTGCTGTTCCTCCAATTTACGGTGGGACTCACTCTGGCCACGAAGGAGGCCCAGGACAAAAAGGTCGGATTCGGAATGTGAGGGGGAGTTGAAGTGCTGAGCCACCGGGAGATCAGGTTGGTTATTGCGAACTGAGCAGAGGTGTTGGGCGAAGCGATCGCCAAGCCAACGCTTGGTCTCACCGATGTAGAGCAGTTGACACCTAGAGCAGAGGATGCAATAGATGAGGTTGGAGGAGATGCAGGTGAACCTCTGTCGCACCTGGAAAGACTGCTAGTACATAGATTCTTGATTAGAAACATAGAAAATAGGTGCAGGAGGAGGCCATTCGGCCCTTCTAGCCAGCACCGCCATTCATTGTGATCATGGCTGATCGTCCCCAATCAATAACCCGTGCCTGCCTTCTCCCCGTATCCCTTGATTCCACTAGCCCCCTAGAGCTCTATCTAACTCTCTCTTAAATCCATCCAGTGACTTGGCCTCCACTGCCCTCTATGGCAGGGAATTCCACAAATTCACAACTCTGGGTGAAAACGTTTTTCGCATCTCAGTCCTAAACGACCTCCCCTTTATTCTAAGACTGTGGCCCCTGGTTCTGAACTCGCCCAACATTGGGAAAATTTTTCCTGCATCTAGCCAGTCCTTTTATAATTTTCTATGTTTCTCTCAGACCCCCCTCATCCTTCAAAACTCCAGTGAATACAAGCCTATTCTTTTCAATCTTTCCTCGTATGACAAGTCCCGCCATCCCATGGATCAATCTCTGAACGGGTGTTAGGGGTTATTGGGAAAGGCAGGAGAATGGGAATGAGAGAGAAGGATGGATCAGCCATGATTGAATAGCAGAATAGACTTGATGGGCCGAATGGTATAATTCGACTCCTAGAACTTACAAACTATAATCTAAAACAGCAGAGATGGTGAATTTTGCATCATAAGTTATATAACTTATGTTACATTATGCATTTTACATTATGTATATTTTGCATATGGTGATGAGCAACACAGGGGCCCTACTGGGGATGGTTCTCTCTCCCTTCCTGTTTACCATCCAAACTTTGGACTTCAGTTATAACCTGGACTCCTGCCTCCTGCAGAGGTTTACAGATGACTCTGGAATTGTGGGCTGCAACAGTGAGAGGAGGGAAGCTGAATACAGAGGTGTAGTCATCGACTTTGTTGGGTGGTGTGGGCTGAATCACCTGCACCTCAACAGCGACAAGACTAAGGGGTTAATGGTGGACTTTAGGAGGAGAGGAACACCCCTGTCCCCTGTCTCCATCAATGGTGTGGATGTGCAGTTTACCAGGGAGTACAAATATCTCGGAGTGTACCTGGACAGTAAACTGGACTGGTCCAGGAACACTGAGGCCCTGTACAAGAAGGGACAGAGACGGCTGTACTTTTTGAGAAGGTTCCGCTCCTTCAACGTCTGCAGTGAGATGCTGCAGATGTTCTACCAGTCGGTGGTAGCCAGTGCCATCTTCTTCACTGCCGTGTGCTGGGGCAGCAGGGCGAAGGCTGCGGACGCCAATAGGATCAACAAACTGGCTCCATCCTGTGGGTGCAGTTGGACTCACTGGAGATGGTCTTGGAGGGGAGGATGCTCCTCAAACTGCAGAGCATCCTGGACAATACAGCTCACCCCCTCCATGACTAACTGAAGTATTGACACTTTTGAGAAATATAAAAGTGGATAAGTCTCCAGGTCCGGACAGGATATTCCCTAGGACATTGAGGGAAGTTAGTGTAGAAATAGCAGGGGCTATGGCAGAAATATTTCAAATGTCATTAGAAACGGGAATAGTGCCGGAGGATTGGCGTACTGCGCATGGTGTTCCATTGTTTAAAAAGGGGTCTAAGAGTTAACCTAGCAATTATAGACCTGTTAGTTTGACGTCAGTGGTGGGCAAATTAATGGAAAGAATACTTAGAGATAATATATATAAGCATCTGGATAAACAGGGTCTGATTAGGAACAGTCAACATGGATTTGTGCCTGGAAGGTCATGTTTAACTAATCTTCTTGAATTTTTTGAAGATGTTACTCGGGAAATTGATGAGGGTAAAGCAGTGGATGTTGTGTATATGGACTTCAGTAAGGCCTTTGACAAGGTTCCTCATGGAAGGTTGGTTAAGAAGGTTCAATGGTTGGGTATTAATGGTGGAGTAGCAAGATGGATTCAACAGTGGCTGAATGGGAGATGCCAGAGAGTAATGGTGGATGGTTGTTTGTCAGGTTGGAGGCCAGTGACGAGTGGGGTGCCACAGGGATCTGTGTTGGGTCCACTGTTGTTTGTCATGTACATCAATGATCTGGATGATGGTGTGGTAAATTGGATTAGTAAGTATGCAGATGATACTAAGATAGGTGGGGTTGCGGGTAATGAAGTAGAGTTTCAAAGTCTACAGAGAGATTTATGCCAGTTGGAAGAGTGGGCTGAAAGATGGCAGATGGAGTTTAATGCTGATAAGTGTGAGGTGCTACATCTTGGCAGGACAAATCAAAATAGGACGTACATGGTAAATGGTAGGGAATTGAAGAATGTAGGTGAACAGAGGGATCTGGGAATAACTGCACAGTTCCCTGAAAGTGGAATCTCATGTAGATAGGGTGGTAAAGAAAGCTTTTGGTGTGCTGGCCTTTATAAATCCAGAGCATTGAGTATAGAAGTTGGGATGTAATGTTAAAATTGTACAAGGCATTGGTGAGGCCAATTCTGGAGTATGGTGTACAATTTTGGTCGCCTAATTATAGGAAGGATGTCAACAAAATAGAGAGAGTACAGAGGAGATTTACTAGAATGTTGCCTGGGTTTCAGCAACTAAGTTACAGAGAAAGGTTGAACAAGTTAGGGCTTTATTCTTTGGAGCGCAGAAGGTTAAGGGGGGACTTGATAGAGGTTTTTTAAAATGATGAGAGGGATAGACAGAGTTGACGTGGAAAAGCTTTTCCCACTGAGAGTAGGGAAGATTCAAACAAGGGGACATGACATGAAAATTAAGGGACAGAAGTTTAGGGGCAACATGAGGGGGAACTTCTTTACTCAGAGAGTGGTAGCTGTGTGGAATGAGCTTCCAGTGAAGGTGGTGGAGGCAGGTTTGTTTTTATCATTTAAAAATAAATTGGATAGTTATATGGATGGGAAGGGAATGGAGGGTTATGGGCTGAGCGCAGGTGGATGGGACTAGGGGAGATTATGTGTTCGGCACGGACTAGAAGGGTCGAGATGGCCTGTTTCCGTGCTGTAATTGTTATATGGTTATACGACACACTGGTCAACCTGAGGAGCACCTTCAGCAACAGACTGGTTCCACCACGATGCAGCACAGAACGCCACAGGAGATCCTTCTTCCCTGTGGCTATCAAACTGTACAACTCCTTCCCCCCTTTCTGTCGTGGGGTAGAATGAGATTGACTCCCACACCTCCTCAATCTTTGCACATCCCCAAAGCATTAGCACTGGTCACTTTATTTTCATGTTTCATGTATGTGATTTTTATGACTGTCAGAACATTTAATTTCCCTCCTGGGATAAGTAAAATCCTATTGTATTCGATATCATGTGCTATATATCTGGGTTTCAAGTGTATTGCATGCTTCTTAACACTGGTTAAAATTTATCTTGAGCAGGTGAGCTTGTTTTCTGAGCCAGAACTTCAAGGCAGTGTACAAATTATCGACATGGACACAGTCCATTTTCCCGATGGATTTTCACCCAAGTCCTTTGAAGTTCTCGCTGGCAGGTGAGCAGCATGAACTGAATGAATGAATAATTTTATTGGCCAAGTATTCACATACAAGGAATTTGCCTTGGTGCTCTGCCCGCAAGTGGCAACATGACGAAGAAAGCGAATGGCAGGTTGGCCTTGATGACAAGAGGAATCGAATATAGGTCCTTCTGCAGTTGTACAGAGCCCTAGTGAGACCACGCCTGGAGTATTGTGTGCACTTTTGGTCCCCTAATTTGAGGAAGGACATTCTTGCTATTGAGGGAGTGCAGCGTAGGTTTACAAGGTTAATTCCCGGGATGGCGGGACTGTCATATGCTGAGAGAATGGAGCAGCCGGGCTTGTACACTCTGGAGTTTAGAAGGATGAGAGGAGATCTCATTGAAACATATAAGATTGTTAAGGGCTTGGACACGCTAGAGGCAGGAAACATGTTCCCGATGTTGGGGGAGTCCAGAACCAGGGGCCACCGTTTAAGAATAAGGAGTAAGCCATTTAGAAAGGAGGCGAGGAAACACTTTTTCTCACAGAGAGTGGTGAGTCTGTGGAATTCTCTGCCTCAGAGGGCGGTGGAGGCCGGTTCTCTGGATACGATCAAGAGAGAGTTAGATGGGGCTCTTAAAGATAGCGGAGTCAGGGGATATGGGGAGAAGGCAGGAACGGGGTTGGGGATGATCAGCCATGATCACATTGAATGGCGGTGCTGGTTTGAAGGGCCAAATGGCCTACTCCTGCACCTATTGTCTATTGACATACAGTGACAGTTAGGAATGATACATAAAGCGTTAAACATTAATAATAAAACATCATTGATTAAACATGTGAAATACCAGAGCAAAAGGAGGCTACAGATTTTTGGTTATTGAGTAGAGCTACTACTCGTGGATAAAAACTGTTTTTATGTCTGGCTGTGGCAGCTTTGACCGTCCGGAGTCGCCTTCCAGAGGGAAGTGATTCAAAGAGTTTGTGGCCAGGGTGAGAGGGGTCAGAGATGATCTTGCCCGCTCGCTTCCTGTGCAGTGTACAGTTCATCAATGAGGGGGAATCAGAGCCACAATCTGGGGCGCAGCGGTAGAGTTGCTGCCTTACAGCGCCAAAGACCCGGGTTCCATCCTGACCACGGGTGCTGTCTGTATGGAGTTTGCACGTCCTGGAACTCCAAACTCGAGAGCATTGTGGAAATACCTCCAGCAGAAGGAAGGCCGCTGGTCTGGATGATTGGCCTCCACTGCCTGCAGGCAACACAAGGAGCGCAGAAGGTTAAGGGGGGACTTGATGGAGGTCTTTAAAATGATGAGAGGGATAGACAGAGTTGATGTGGATCAGCTTTTCTCATTGAGAGTAGGGAAGATTCAACCAAGAGGACATGATTTGAGAATTAAGGGACAGAGTTTAGGGGTAACATGAGGGGGAACTTCTTTACTCAGAGAGTGGTAGCGGTGTGGAATGAGCTTCCAGTGGAAGTGGTGGAGGCAGGTTCGATTTTATAATTTAAAAATAAATTGGATAGGTATATGGACGGGAAAGGAATGGAGGGTTATGGTCTGAGTTCAGGTAGATGGGACTAGGGGAGAGTTATGCCCCTGTCCCACTTAGGAAACCTGAACAGAAACCTCTGGAGACTTTGAGCCCCACCCAAGGTTTCCGTGCAGTTCCCGGAGGTTGCAGGTGGTTGCCGGAGGTTGCAGGTAGTGGAAGCAGGTAGGGTGACTGACAAAAACCTCCGGGAACCGCATGGAAACCTTGGGTGGGGCGCAAAGTCTACAGAGGTTTCTGTTCAGGTTTCCTAAGTGGGACAGAGTCATAAGTGTTCGGCACGGACTAGAAGGGCCGAGATGGCTTGTTTCCGTGGTGTAATTGTTATATGGTTATTAATGGTTATAATGACAAACCTGAGCAAAACGCAAAGCTCATCAGAGACAGAAGCATAATTAGGCCATTCGGCCCATCAAGTCTACTCTGCCACTCAATCATGGCTGATCTATCTTTCCCTCCTAACCCCATTCTCCTGCCTTCTCCCCATAACCCCTGACACCTGTATTGATCAAAGAATCTATCTCTGCCTTAAAAATATCCATTTCAAAATATCCAATATCATAAATATCCATGCCTCCACAGCCTTCTCAGGCAATGAATTCCTTAGATTCACCACCCTCTGAGTAAAGAAATTCCTCCTCATCTCCCTCCTAAGTGACCATCCTTTCATTCTGGGCATGTCACCTCTGGAGTAAACGTGTAGGAAGGAACTGCAGATGCTGGTTTGCACCTTGCACTGAACATGTATCTACAGTCACGGTGGCGCAGCGGTAGAGTTGCTGCCTTACAGCAAAATGCAGCGCCAGAGACCCTGGTTCGATCCCGACTACGGGTGCTGTCTGTATGGAATTTGTACGTTCTCCCCGTGATCTGCGTGGGTTTTCTCTGAGATCTCTGGAGGTTTCCTCCCACACACCAAAGACGTACAGGTTTGTAGGTTAATTGGTTTGATTAATTGGCTTGATAAAAATGTAAAAAATAATTGTCCAGTATAGAATTGTCCAATGCTGAGTGATGCTCTACCTCCCGATACATCCCGATCCAGACCGTAAAAGGTTTGATTGTAATCATGTTTTGTCTTTCCACTGAATAGTGGTTCAGTATTCCACTGAATCCTGGTTCAGAAACAGCTGCTTCCCCACAGCCATCAGGCTATTGAACTCAACTCAAACAAAACTCTGAACATTAATAGCCCGTTATCTGTTTATTTGCACTTTATCAGTTTTATTTATTCATGTGTATATATATATATATATACTTATCCAATGGTATATGGACACACTGATCTGTTCTGTATTCATGCCTGCTATAACTCTGTTGTGCTGAAGCAAAGCAAGAATTTCATAGTCCTATCTGGGACACATGACAATAAACTCTCTTGAATCTTGTAACAAGCATCACAACAAAGGCTGTTCATTGTACCTCAATACATGTGACAACAAACTAAGCTGAACTGAAGATCAACACAAAATGCTGGAGTAACTCAGCAGGTGCAGCAGCATCTATGGAGCGAAGGAGATAGGCAACGTTTCGGGCCGAAACCCTTCTTCAGACTGATCGGGGGCGGGGGACAACAAAGGCTGTTCATTGTACCTCAATACATGTGACAACAAACTAAGCTGAACTGAAGATCAACACAAAATGCTGGAGTAACTCAGCAGGTCAGGCAGGGGGTGGGGAATGGGTGACATATCAGTCGAGACCCTTCTTCAGACTGAGATGCTGCCTCCAGAGATGCTGCCTGACCCACTGAGTTATTCCAGCATTTTGTGCCTTAAGTTCTGAAGTAACTCAGCGGGTCAGGAGGCATCTGTGGAGGGAATGGACAGGTGATGGGAGACCCTCTCTCACTGTCCCCCCCTCTATGATTACTGGTGCCCTCCTGTTCTCATCTTTTGTCCATTCCCTCCAAGGATGCTTGGACATTGTGTACACTAAATGTACACTCTGGAATTTAGGATGAGAGGGTATCTTATTGAAACGTGTAAGATTATTAAGGGATTGGACACGCTAGAGGCAGGAAACATGTTCCCGATGTTGGGGGAGTCCAGAACCAGGGGCCACAGTTTAAGAATAAGGGGTAGGCCATTTAGAATGGGGATGAGGAAACACTTTTTCTCACAGGGAGTTGTGAATCTGTGGAATTCTCTGCCTCAGAAGGCTGTGGAGGCCGATTTTCTGGATGCTTTCAACAGAGAGTTAGATAGAGCTCTTAAAGATAGCGTAGTCAAGGGATATGGGGAGAGGGCAGGAACGGGGTACTGATTGTGGATGATCAGCCATGATCACAGTGAATGGTGGTGCTGTGTCGAAGGGCCGAATGGCCTACTCCTGCACCTATTGTTTATTGTGGGCTCCACCTTTCCTGAGTCACTGATGAGTCTGCTTTGTTCTGTTCATGTCCAATGTCCCCCTTCCCTGACTCTCAGTCTGAAGAATGGTCTCGACACCTATTCCTTTTCTCTAGGGACTGCTGCCTGACCCACTGAGTTACTCCAGCATTTTGTGTCTATCCCTCCAAGGATGCTGTCTGAGTTACTTCAGCACTTTGTTTTGGTAATGGCAATTCGGGAAGGGACCTAATTGTGGACCTTGCAAGCTAGAACTATATTCTGCATTCTGAATCTCCCCCTTTTCTCTCCCTACTGCACCTGAGTTTCACATGATTGCATTTATGTATAGTATTATCCGATTGGAAAGAATGCAAAACAAAGATTTTCATTGTACCTCAGTACACATCACAAAGATACAGACTCCACCTCCACCTCATGCTGCCTCGGCAAGACCACCAGCATAATTAAGGACCAACCTTGCCTCAGTCACTCCCCTCTTCTCCCCTCTCCCATCAGGCAAGAGGTACAGGTGTGAAAACGCACACACCTCCAGATTCAGGGACAGTTTCTTCCCAGCTGTTATCAGGCAACTGAACCAACCTATCACCAACTAGAGAGCAGTCTTGAACTATTATCCACCTCATTGGAGACCTTCAGACTACCTTCAATCGGACTTTATTGGATTTTTGTGAAACTTAGAGACATTTAAACTATCTATAGTTGGACGTTGCTGGACTTAACTTGCACTAAACGTTATACCAAGGGATCCCAACCTTCGCCTACCCAGGGGGGTAAATTTGTTGATTCTGGATTTGTACATATTTGTTCTCATTGACTGACTGTGTTTGGCTCATTAGTTGTTCATAAGTAAGTAAAATAATATTGTTAAGTGCTATTAAAGTTGCCAGTGGTAAATGGGACGAAAAAGGTTGGGAACCCCTGCATTATACCCTTTATCTTGTATCCGTACACAAAAGTTATATATATATATATATATACATACACACACACACACACACACACACACACACACACACAGGCAATCAAGCCGATTGTGTGTGTGTGTGTGTGTCTATAACTTTTCCGCTGACTAGATAGCACGCAATAATAAGGTCGACAAAAATACTGGAGAAATTCAGCGGGTGAGGCAGCATCTATGGAGCTAAGGAACAGGTGATGTTTCGGGTCGAGACCTTTCTTACGCAATGATAAGGGGTAGGCCATTTAGGACTGAGATGAGGAAAAACTGTTTCACCCAGAGAGTTTTGAATCTGTGGAATTCTCTGCCACAGAAGGCAGTGGAGGCCAATTCACGGGATGTTTTCAAGGGGGAGTTGGATTCAGCTCTTAGGGCTAACAGAATCGAGGCATATGGGGAGAAAGCAGGAACGGGTTTTGGATGATCAGCCATGATCGTATTGACGATCGACAATAGGTGCAGGAGTAGGCCATTCGGCCCTTCATGCCAGCACCGCCATTCAGTGTGATCATGGCTGATCATCCCCAATCAGTACTCCGTTCCTGCCTTCTCCCCATATCCCCTGACTCCGCTATCTTTCGAGATTGAATGGCTGTGCTGGCTCGAAGGGCTGAATGGCCTACACCTGCACCTAATTTCTATGTTTCTATCAAAATATATATAACGATAATAATCTAAACTAATAAACTTACTGTAAACAGGAGCCAGAGACTGTGTGTGATTTAAACACATCTTTAATGAGCACTTAAAACTTAGCAGCATTGAGGACGACAGGTTGTCAGTGCATCCTAGCTGCTCGAACTGGCAGTGTCGGGAACAAGTGTTAGTATGTGTCATTGTGGGGTGGAGTTAGTGATGCTGGCTTATGTGTGATTGGTTCACATACATCATCAATCTACACTTACAACCTAAACTAACACCCAGATCTGCAAAATGAATATTAACTGCAACTGTCAAATCAGATCCACAAAACACCACAGGAAAATAGTCGCTATAACTTATGAACTACAGGCAAATGTGGTTAGAGGGAGATTCTTTTAGACTTTTAGTAAACTCGCCATAATTTTTGAAATCCTTAATACTTTAATTTGTAGTGCTCAGAAAGAGAATTTTAAAAAAAAAATTACGTTAATCGATTAATTGTTTGTGACTCTTTTTGCAGTTGGGTGGCTTACAGTGCAGAGAATTTCACTGGTAACCAATACATTCTTGAGGAAGGAACGTGGCCTGACTTGACAGCCATCGGATGTACAGCTGATGCGTGTATCAAATCCGTTAGGGCAGTAAACCTTGTAAGTATCACTTTGATATTTAGAGTCATGCAGTGTGGTAACGGACCCTTCTGCCCATCTTGCCCCAACCGACCAACACCGCCCCACCCACCCACCTGCCTGCGCTTGGCCCATATCCCTCTAAACCCGTCCTATCCATGTACCTGTCTAAATGTTTCTTAAATGTTCTTTAAACCTCACGTGGTGGTACAGCTGCTGCCTTTGGGATTGGGAGGAAACTGGAAAGGGGAGAATGTACAAACTCAGTACAGACAGCACCCGTAGTCGGGATCAAACCCGGGTTTCCGGTGCTGTGAGGCAGCAACTCTACCACGTTGCCCTGTATTAATCACAGAAAGTTCTTAGAAATGTTTAGTACAACTTACATCTACTTGTAGACTTGTATCTCTGAACTAAACTAAACTAAACCATGCTAGTGTGCTATTTTAGTTTAGTTTAGAGATACAGTGTGGAACCAGGCCCTTTGGCCCACCGAGTCCACGCTGACTAGCGATCCCTGCATATTAAGGCCATCGTACACACACTAGGGACATTTTTTACATTTACCAAGCCAATTTACCTACATACCTGTATGTCTTTGGAGTGTGGGAGGAAAGCGAAGATCTCAGAGAAAAGCCACAGGGGGAACGTACAAATTCTGTACAGACTGCGCCCGTAGTCGGGATCGAACCTGGGACTGCAGTGCCACTGTAAGGCAGCAACTCTACCGCTGAGCCACCATGCCACCGTGACTAAACTACACCGCAGCATGGAAACGGACCGTTCAGCCCAGAGTCCACGCTGACCAGCGATCACCCCTTCACGCTAGTTCCGTCTTATTTCTACTTCGACATCCACTCCCTACACACTGGGGGCAATTCACAGACGGCCAATTAACCTACAAACCTGCACATCTTTGTGATGTGGGAAGGAACCAGAGCACCCGGAGGAAACCCACGCGGTCACCGAGAGAACGTGCAAACTTCACACAGAGAGCACTTGAGATCAGGATCAAACCGGGGACTTTAGTGCTGTGATACAGGCACTCGACAGCTGCAACAATGTGTTGCCATTATAAAGGCATTCACAAGGGAGCAAAATTAGGCCATTCGGCCCATCATGTCTACTCTGCCATTCAATCATGGCTGATCTATCTTTCACTCTCAACCCCATTCTCCTGCCTTCTCACCGTAACCCCTGACACCCGTACTAATCAAAGTTTCTTGTCACTTTCAAAAACACGTGTATGTCCATTACTCAATATCTCTGTTTGAGCAACACTTTTAAACATAAGTATTTGTCGTGGCATCATGTTCGGCACAGGTGGGCCGGTTTCTGTGCTGTAGTGTTCTATGTTCTATCATTGCTTTCCTCTTTTTTCTTGTTAATGGAAACTTTTTTCTTGTTTCCAGTGTTTCTCCACGCCAGGTATAACACTCTTTGCACGAGAGAATTTTGAAGGAAAGCGAGTTGAGGTGGTTTCCGGACTACTGAACCTGAAGCAGGAAGGATATGATACTCGTGTTCTGTCAGTCAAAGTCAATGGTGGAACGTAAGTAAAAACTGCTCCAAAGCATTTGATACATGGGAGCTGCTTTTCCCTGCCAGAGACCCTGGTTCGATCCTGACTACGGGTGCTGTCTGTACGTTCTCCCTGTGACCTGCGTGGGTTTTCTCTGAGATCTTTTCTCCCACACTCCAAAGACGTACTGTATCGAGTGATACAGGGGGGAAACAGGCCCAACTTGCCCGCACCGGCCAACATGTCCCCATCTACGCTAGTCCCACCTGCCTGCACTTGGTCCATATTCCTTCAAACCTGTCCTATCCATGTACCTGTCTAACTGTTTCTTAAACGATGTGATAGTCCCAGCCTCAACTACCTCCTTATGCAGCTCGTTCCATGTACCTACCACCCTCTGTATGAAAACGTTACTCCTCAGATTTCTATAAAATCTTTCCTCCTTCACCTTAAACCTATGTCATCTGATTCTCGATTCTCCTACTCTGGGCAAGAGACTCTGTACATCTACTCGATCTATTTCTCTCATAATTTTGTACACCTCTATAAGATCATTCCTCAACCTCCTGCATTCGAACAATTAGAATCCCAGCCTGCTCAACCTCTCCCTATAGCTCAGGCCCTCGAATCCTGGCAACATCCTCGTCAATCTTCTTTGAACCCTTTCCAGATTGACAACATCTTTCTGGTAACATGGTGCCCAGAACTGAACGCAATATTCTAAATGCAGCCTCGCCAATGTCTGGACTTTAGAAATATATACTGTGGAAACATGCCCACAGTCCGTGCTAACCAGCGATCTCCTGAGAACTGGCAGCATCCTCGTAAATCTTCTCTGCACCCTTTCCTGCTCGTGACCTCTTGTTCGAGACTCGTTCACAAGTAAAAAAAATATCTCGACTCATCCTGCAGCCTAATAAGAACACTTTAATACCAACCAGCACATTAATATAAACACATTCAAACTCAACATGCTTACTCCATTGTGGAATGGACACATCCAACCCAAAATTAGACAGGATTAAACCAACAAATCAGTATAACCTGTTATTAACATTTTAAAAAGACACAAAGTTCTGGAGTAACTCAGCGGGTCAGGCAGCATCTCTCTAGGGACATGCATCGGTCTCTCCATGTCTTCCTGAGATTACTCCAGCACTTTGTGTTTGACAACATTCCAGCATCTGCAGTTCCCTGTGCCTCTGTAAAACATAACCTCCCCCCGCATAAACCATGCCGGCTGTCCCATGATTTTGATGATGTGTGCCCCTGAAAATATTCTCCAATAATCTCCCTAGCACAGATATGAACTCATTGGCCTACATCAGTCTGAAGAAGGGGTTTGGCCCGAAACGTCGCCTATCTCCTTCGCTCCATAGATGCTGCTCCACCCGCTGAGTTTCTCCAGCAATTTTGTGTACCTTTGATCTTCCAGCATCTGCAGTTCCTTCTTGAACTCATTGGCCTACGCTGGTGTTGCTGGTGTTATACCTATTTTCCTCCTTTAAAAAAAGAAGGATCAACATTGGCAATTCTCCAGACCATTGGCTATCCAGAACCAGGGGCCACAGTTTAAAAATAAGGAGTAAGCCATTTAGAACAGACTAGGAAAAACATTTTCACACAGAGAGTGGTGAGTCTGTGGAATTCTCTGCCTCGGAGGGCGGTGGAGGCAGGTTCTCTGGATGCTTTCAAGAGAGAGCTAGATAGGGCTCTTTAAAAAAAAAAAAAAAAAAGCGGAGTCAGGGGATATGGGGGAAGGCAGGAACACGGTACTGGTTGGGCCATGATCAGCCATGATGACATTGAATGGCGATGTGGGCTCGAAGGGCCGAATGGCCTACTCCTGCACCTATTGTCTATTAAAGATGCACTGAACTCTGTCAAGCCCCCAGCAACCCCTTCAATTGCCCATCTCAATACCATGGGATGGATAGTCGCAGAGCCACGCTGCATGGAAACGAGCCCTTCAGCCCAACTTGCCCATGCAGACGTACCCATTGACACTCATCCCACTTGTCCACAAAAGTGCTGGAGAAACTCAGCGGGTGCAGCAGCACTATGGAGCGAAGGAAATAGGCCACGTTTCGGGTTGAACCCCTTCTTCAGACTGATGGGGGGTGGGGGGGGAGAAGGAAGGAAAAAGGGAGGAGGAGGAGCCCGAGGGCGGGGGGGATGGGAGGAGACAGCTCGAGGGTTAAGGAAGGGGAGGAGACAGCAAGGGCTAGGAAAACTGGGAGAATTCAATGTTCATGCCGTCCGGACGCAAGCAACCCAGGCGGAATATGAGGCGCTGTTCTTCCAATTTTCGGTGTTGCTCACTCTGGCAATGGAGGAGACCCAGGACAGAGAGGTCGGATTGGGAATGGGAGGGGGAGTTGAAGTGCTGAGCCACCGGGAGTTCAGGTAGGTTATTGCGGGCTGAGCGGAGGTGTTCGGCGAAACGATCGCCCAACCATCAGTCTGAAGAAGGGGTTCGGCCCGAAACGTCACCTATTTCCTTCGCTCCATAGATGCTGCTGCACCCGCAGAGTTTCTCCAGCATTTTTGTGTACCTTCGATCTTCCAGCATCTGCAGTTCCTTCTTGACCACTTGTCCACGTTTGGTTCATATCCCTCTAAACCTTTCCGATCCATGTACCTGGCCCAATGTATTTTAAATGTAGTTATAGTACCTGGCACATCTACCTCCTCCAGCAACTCGTATCATATACCCACCACCCTGTGTGGAAAACGTTACCAACCAAGTTCCTATTACCGTATTTCCTGGCAAGGAAGACGCACCTGCGTCAAAGACGTGCCCCCATTTTGAGTCGCTAAATTTTGAAAAAAAAGGCTGGCGGGACATAATCTTTTACGCTCAAAAATAAATAAATAAAAAATAAAGAAAATGCCAATTCAATTTGCCCAAGGCTTCCAGATCTCCCCAATTCTGAATGGATGGGGGATGGAGGTTGATGACAGGTGGAGAGATGGTGGGGGAAAAGAACTTCGTTCTTGATGTTGCTGTACTGAGGGATTAGCCAAGTCTATCTTTCTTGGCTAACAACCAAGACGCAGGTAAATTTTCGTGCCTTATATTTGGGTAAAAAATTGCCGGAAAATACGGTAAATCTTTCCCCTCTCTCCTCAAACCTGTGCCCTCTGGTTCTTGATTCCCCTACCCCGTGTAAAAGACTCGATGCATCTCCCCTATCTATTCCCCTCGTGATCTTACACAACTCTATAAGATCACCCCTCATTCTAAACCCAACCCAACATGAGGGGGAACTTCTTTACTCAGAGAGTGGTGGCTGTGTGGAATGAGCTTCCAGTGAAGGTGGTGGAGGCAGGTTCGTTTTTATCATTTAAAAATAAATTGGATAATTATATGGACGGGAAGGGAATGGAGGGTTATGGTCTGAGCGCAGGTATATGGGACTAGGGGAGATTATGTGTTCGGCACGGACTAGAAGGGTCGAGATGGCCTGTTTCCGTGCTGTAATTGTTATATGGTTATATTGTACATGAAGATGTGTAAATGTGTAAACAGTGTGATTTTCCTGGATGATACTCAAATAGCTCAGTTTTTTGGGGGGTTTTTACACACCATATCTTGGTACATGTGACAATAATGAACCAATGCCAAACATATTTTGTTTCTTTGAAAAACAGATGGGTGGCGTATGAGTGCAGTAACTACAGAGGCCGACAGTTTTTACTACAGCCCAGTCAGATACCCAACTGGCATCAACAAACTGGATGGCACAGAATTGGGTCTTTGCGTCCCCTGGTTCAGGTCAGTGCACGTGGGAGTGTCTAGGACCAGTGGGCACAATCTCAGAATAAAAGGACGTACCTTTAGCAAGGAGACGAGGAGGTACAGATTTTGGATGATCAGCCTAGATCATATTGAATGGCGGTGCTGACACGAAGGGCCGAATGGCCTAATCCTGTACCTGTTTTCTATGTTTCTAATTTATTTAGTCAGAGTGGTGAATCTGTGGAATTCATTGTCACCGACGGCTGTGGAGGCCAAGTCATTGGGTATTTATTAAAGGTACAGATTGATTGATACTTCATTAGTGTGGGTGTCAGGGGCTATCGGGAGAAGGCAGGAGAATGGGGTAGAGAGGGAAAGACAGATCAGCCATGATTGAATGGTGGAGTAGACATGGGCCGAATGGCCTAATTCTGCTCCTATCACTTATGAACTTAAAGATTTGTTCTGTAAAAACATTTGAGCTAAAATTGTATCTGAGAAGGGTCCAACCCTGAAATGTTTCTATCCATGTTCCCCGGAGATGCTGCCTCAACTGCTCAGTTACTCCAGCACTGTGTGTCTTTTCTGTTAAACCAGCATCTGCAGTTCCTTATGTCCACATTTGAGTAATATGACTTGACAGACCCAGGTTCAGTGTGAAGTTTGCATGTTCTCCCTGTGACAAGAGTTTCTGCTGGATGGTCCAGTTTACAGGGCGAAGGCAGGAGAATAGGGTTGAGAAGGGAAATTAGATCGGCCATGATTGAATGGCGGAGCAGACTAGATGGGCCAAATGGTCTAATTCTGCTCCTATGGCTTATGGTCTTGTTTTTGTGTGCAGTTTTGGTCTCCGAGTTTGAGGAAGAACATTCTTGCTATTGAGGGAGTGCAGCGTAGGTTCACAAGGTTAATTCCCTGGATGGCAGGACTGTCATTTGCTGAGAGAATGGAGCGGCTGGGCTTGTATACTCTGGAGTTTAGAAGGATGAGAGGGAATCTTATTGAAACATAGATTATTACTAAGGGTTTGGACATGCTAGAGGCAGGAATGATCATCCATGATCACAGTAAATAGCGGTGCTGGCTCGAAGGACCAAATTGCCTACTCCTGCACCTATTGTCTATTGAAACGTTCCCGATGTTGGGGGAGTCCAGAACCAGGGGCCGCAGTTTAAGAATAAGGGGTAAGCCATTTAGGATGGAGATGAGGAAACACCTTTTCACACAGAGAGTTGTGAGTCTGTGCAATTCTCTGCCTCAGAGGGTGGTGGAGGCCAGTTATCTGGATACTTTCAAGAGAGCTAGATAGGGCTCTTAAAGATAGCGGAGTAAGGGGATATAGGGAGAAGGCAGGAACGGGGTACTGATTGTGGCTGACCAGCCATGATCACATTGAATGGAGATGCTGGCTGGAAGGGCCGAATGGCCTACTCCTGCATCTATTGTCTATTCTTCCTCCCATATCACAAAGATTGGTTGGATAATTGGCCTTTGGAAACTATTACATGTCGATTATGGGGGAGTTGATGAGACCAGAGGGAATGAGACCAGTGGTTGATGGTTGACACAGACTCGGTGGGCCGAAAGGCATATTTCCATACTGTATCTCTAACTCTATAATTATATAATGTAAAATAGCTCTGGAATTTAAAGCTGTTTGTTGGTTAATTCAGTTTGAGTTTAGCTTTTGTTGAGTGCGAACCAGTCAGCGGAAAGTCAATACATGATTACAATCGAGCCGTCCACAGAGTGCAGATACATGATAAAGGGAATAATGTGAATAATTTAGTGGGGTGCAGGACTGCAGTAAAATCCGATCAAAGATAATGCAAGGATTTCCAGTGAGGTCGATAATAGCTCGGGACTGCTCTCTAGTTGTTGGTAGGATGGTTCAGTTGCCTGATAACAGCTGGGAACAAACTGTCCCTGAATCTGGAGGTGAGCGTTTTCACCTCTTTCACCTCTGTACCTCTTGCCTGATGGGAGAGGGGAGTGACTGGGGTGTGACTCATCTCTGATAATGCTCTGATAAGACACAAAAGTGCTGGAGTAACTCAGTAGGTCAGGCAGCATCTGAGGAGAACATGGATATGTGTGGTTTAGGATCAGGTCCGCAGTTTGAAGAAAGGTTCTGACTCAAGACTCCTGCACTCCGTGAAACGTCGCCTACCCAGTCTCCAGAGGCTGCCTGACCTGCTGAGTTACTCCAGCACTCTGTGTGTCGTTTAAAAAAAAAATCAACATTGTCTGTATGTATGTAACCTAAGAACTAACATAGAAAATAGGTGCAGGAGTAGGCCATTCGGCCCTTCGAGCCTGCACCGCCATTCAATATGATCATGGCTGATCATCCAACTCGGTATCCTGTACCTGCCTTCTCTCCAAACCCCTGATCCCTTTAGCCACAAGGGCCACATCTAACTCCCTCTTAAATATAGCTAATGAACTGGCCTCAACTACTTTCTGTGGCAGAGAATTCCACAGATTCACCACTCTCTGTGTGAAAAAAAATGTTTTTCTCATCTCAGTCTTAAAATATACAATACCATTTATTTGTCATTTGAACCTCACATGAAGTTCAAACGAAATTTGGTAAAAGACTTTCGCCTTATCCTTAAACAGTGACCCCTTGTTCTGGACATCCCCAACATCGGGAACAATCTTCCTGCATCTAACCTGGCCAACCCCTTAAGAATTTTGTAATGTGAAGGAAGATTAATATTGTACATTAGTACTTGCAATAAATAATAAATAAGATTAATATTGTACATAAACTTGCAATAGTCCAAGCATTAAAATAAGTTTCAAACATTTATGCTGACAAATTTATTCCCTTTTACAGAGGCGAGTATACTTCAGGGCACGAAATCGAGCCAGCGGAGCATATTTGACGTTGACTGGGGAACTCAGTGATATAAAGATGATTCGAACACAGGCTCTAGAGGGCACAGGAATGGATGATCAAATCTGGTTCTACCAGGATGGCTACATCAAAAGCAAGGTACTGTTGATTAATGAAATTAGACTGCTACCGAAGTTTATCGTGCAGTAATTGTAGTCGGGCTGAAGGGCCTGTTTCCACGATGTATGACTCTCTGACTCCATCATTAGCAATGGTGACTTTTTTTTTAAACCACATTTTGGAGAGAGGGACTGGGAAACGCATTTGATTTAAATTCAACTAACTTGTACGTCTTTGAATTGTGGGAGGAAACCGGAGCACCCGGAGAAAACCCACACAGGTCATGGGGAGAATGTACAAACTCCGTACAGACAGCACCCGTAGTCGGGATTGAACCCGGGTCTCTGGCGCTGAGAGCTAGCAACTCTACCGCTGCGCCACCGTGCCGCCCTTTAGCTGGGTTTAGAACGAGAGAAGGTTAGACTCGTAGAGCTTGAGAATGGTCTTTTGGTGCTATCAGTGAGTTCTGAAGGTACCCAATCACGTCTCCTGTTGGCAGAAACATTACACTGTAAAATGTACATGGTGTGATTTATATAAAGAAATAATCTTGAGACAATTAAAAGTGACCCATCACATGATTAATATTATTAGGGCGGCACGGCGCAGTGGGGCAGCTCTGGAATTAGGTGGCACAGCAGTAGAGTTGCTGCCTTACAGCACCAGAGACCTGGGTTCAATCCTGACTACGGGTGCTGGTCTGTACATAGTTTGTACATTCTGCCCGTGACCTGCGTGGGTTTTCTCCGAGATCTTCGGTTTGCTCCTGCGCTCCAAAGACGTATAGGTTTGTAGGTTAATTTGTAGGGCAAAAAGGGGCCGGAGATAGCTCTGTCGGATAGCATTAAGGACAATCCCCAGAGATTATATAAATACATAAAGGGGGGAAACGGGTAACTAGAAAGATAATGAAACCCCTCAGGAATCAAAGTGGTCACCTCTGTGTGGTGACGGGTCGGAGTATAGAAGTGAGATTGACCATATGGTGGCAGCACAATAACCTGGCTCTCAACATCAGCAAAACCAAGGAACTCAGTGTGGACTTTGGAAGGGGGATAGGGACCCACAATCCCGTTTATATCAACGGGACGGTGCTAAGAAAGGGTCAAGAACAAATTCCTGGGCGTGCATATTTCCAAAGATCTTTCCTGCTCCCAGCACACTGATGCAATTATAAAGAAAGCACATCAGCGCCTCTACTTCCTGAGACGGAGAGTCTGTATGTCAAAGAGGACTCTCTTGAACTTCTACAGGTGCACAGTAGAGAGCATACTGACCGGTTGCATCGTGGCTTGGTTCGGCAACTTGAGCGTCCAGGAGCGGGAAAGAATGCAGAAAGTTGTAAACACTGCCCAGTCCATCATCGGCTCTGACCTCTCTACCATCGAGGGGATCTATCTCAGGTGCTGCCTCAAAAAGGCTGGCAGCATCATCAAGGACCCACACCATCCTGGCCACACACTCATCTCTCCACTGCCATCGGGTAGAAGGTACAGGAGCCTGAAATCTGGAACATCCAGGCTATTAAACACACCATCAAACAAACTATAACAGCCAATTGCACTTGATCTGTTTATTTATGTGTGTGTGTATATATATATATGTATATATATATATATGTGTTTATATATATGTGTGTGTATATCTATATGTGTGTGTATAAATATATATATATATATCTATATATATATATGTATATATATATATATATATATATATAGATATGTGTATATATATGTGTATATATATATATGTGTGTATATAGATATATATATGTATATATGTGTGTGTATACGTATGTGTATATGTATATATATGTGTATATATATGTATATATATATATATATATATATATATGTATATATATGTATATATGTGTGTATATATATATATATGTATATGTATATATATATACACATATATATATGTGTGTGTTATATATATATGTACATATATATATATATATATATATGTCTATATATATATATATGTGTGTGTGTGTATATATATATATATGTGTGTGTGTGTGTGTATATTATATATATATATATATATATGTATATGTGGTCTATGCTATATAGACACACTGAACTGTTCTGTATTTATGCTTACAATATTCTGTTGTGCTGCAGCAAAGCAAGAATGTCATTGTCCTATCTGGGACACATGACAATAAACTCTTGACTTGATCCATCACACTCAATACTTATTTTGTGTTCTTCAGTCATGTCTGGCTACTCTTTCTGTTTCTCGTTGTCATTGATTTAAAGTTTTCTTCCTTTTCTCTTGCCACAGATAGCAGAAGATTGCTGCCTGGATACAGCCAGCAGCTTGATCGGTGCTGGTTCCAGGCTGGGCGTTTCAGTACTCCACAGTAAAGAGATTAATATCTGGAGTATCAGTTCAGACGGAGTCATATGGAGCAGTGCTAGGACTGGGCTGGTTATTGATATCAAAGGTAAGAGATGGTCTATTCTCTAATTCTCTGCTGTATTGCTGATGCAAGTACATATTTACCCTACAATTACTGCTAGTTTTATGGCAATGCAAATACAAATCTACACCAAGAATGCTGGAGTGTTCTCCCTGCCATCCTATGCACACCACTCCTTCTGTCGGCATGGTGGAGCAGCAGTAGAGTTGCTGCCTCATAGCACCAGAGACCCGGGTTCCATCCTGTCTATGGGTGCTGTCTGTACAGAGTTTGTACTTTTTCCCCGTGGCTGCTTGGGAGACCTCCTGGTGCTCCAGTTTCCTCTCATATAACAAAGACATACAGGTTTGTAGGTTTTAATTGGCTTCCGTAAATTGTCCGTGGTGTGGAGGATGGGACTAGTGTACGAGAGATCGCTGATCGGTAGGGCCTTGGTGGTCCGGGGCCTGTTTCCATGCTGTATCTCTAAACTAAATTCTGGAATAAACTGAAGTCAGTTGTACAAGATGTCAGTGAGGCCGCACCTAGAGTATTGTATTCATTTTGGTTAGCCTGTTATTAGAAGGAATGCTATTAAGCTGGAAACCTTGAAGCAAATGGTGGCAGGACTCGAGGGCCTGAGGTATTAACCATATAACAATTACAGCACGGAAACAGGCCATCTCGGCCCTGCAAGTCCGTGCCGAACAACTTTTTACCCTTAGTCCCACCTGCCTGCACTCATACCATAACCCTCCATTCCCTTCTCATCCATATGCCTATCCAATTTATTTTTAAATGATACCAACGAACCTGCCTCCACCACTTCCACTGGAAACTCATTCCACACAGCTACCACTCTCTGAGTAAAGAAGTTCCCCCTCATGTTACCTCTAAACTTCTGTCCCTTAATTCTGAAGTCATATCCTCTTGTTTGAATCTTCCCGATTCTCAAAGGGAAAAGCTGGTCCACATCAACTCTGTCTATCCCTCTCATCATTTTAAAGACCTCTATCAAGTCCCCCCCTTAACCTTCTGCGCTCCAGAGAATAAAGACCTAACTTATTCAACCTTTCTCTGTAACTTAGTTGTTGAAACCCAGGCAACATTCTAGTAAATCTCCTCTGTACTCTCTCTATTTTGTTGACATCCTTCCTATAATTGGGCGACCAAAATTGTACACCATACTCCAGATTTGGTCTCACCAATGCCTTGTACAATTTTAACATTACATCCCAGCTTCTATACTCAATGCTCTGATTTATAAAGGCTAGCATACCAAAAGCTTTCTTTACCACCCTATCTATATGAGATTCCACCTTCAAGGAACTATGCACGGTTATACCCAGATCCCTCTGTTCAACTGTATTCTTAAATTCCCTACCATTTACCAAGAACGTCCTATTTTGATTTGTCCTGCCAAGGTGTAGCACCTCACATTTATCAGCATTAAACTCCATCTGCCATCTTTCAGCCCATTCTTCCAAATGGCCTAAACCACTCTGTAGACTTTGGAAATCCTCTTCATTATCCACAACACCCCCTATCTTGGTATCATCTGCATACTTACTAATCCAATTTACCACACCTTCATCCAGATCATTGATGTACATGACAAACAACAAAGGACCCAACACAGATCCCTGAGGCACCCCACTAGTCACCTGCCTCTAACCCGACAAACAACCATCCACCATTACCCTCTGGCTTCTCCCATTCAGCCACTGTTGAATCCATCTTGCTACTCCTGCATTTATACCCAACAGTTTAACCTTCTTAACCAACCTTCCATGAGGAACCGTGTCAAAGGCCTTACTAAAGTCCATATAGACAATATCTACTGCTTTACCCTCGTCAATTTCCCTAGTAACCCCTTCAAAAAATTCAAGAAGATTAGTCAAACATGACCTTCCAGGCACAAATCCATGTTGACTGTTCCTAATCAGACCCTATTTATCCAGATGCTTATATATATTATCTCGCTAAGTATCTATTCCATTAATTTGCCCACCACTGAAGTCAAACTAACAGGCCTATAATTGCTAGGTTTACTCTTAGAACCCTTTTTAAACAATGGAACAACATGCGCAGTACGCCAATCCTCGGGGACTATTCCTGTTTCTAATGACATTTGAAATATTTCTGTCATAGCCCCGGCTATTTCTACACTAACTTCCCTCAATGTCCTAGGGAATATCCTGTCAGGACCTGGAGACTTATCCACTTTTATATTTTTCAAAAGTGTCAGTACTTCTTTTACTTTGAAACTCATAGTATCCATAGCTTCTCTACTAGTTTCCCTTACCTCACATAATTCAATATCCTTCTCCTTGGTGAATACCGAAGAAAATAAATTGTTCAATATCTCCCCCATCTCTTTTGGCTCTGCAGATAGCTGTCCACTCTGTCTCTCCAATGGACCAATTTTATCCCTCGTTATCCTTTTGCTATTAATATAGCTGTAGAAACCCTTTGTATTTACTTTCACCTTACTTGCCAAAGCAACCTCATGTCTTCCTTTAGCTTTTCTAATTTATTTCTTAAGATTCTTTTTACATTCCTTATACTCCTCAAGCACCTCATTTACTTCATGCTGCCTATAATTATTGTAGATCTCCCTCTTTTTCCGAACAAGATGTCCAATTTCCCTTGAAAACCAGGGCTCTTTCCAATTTTTACTGTTTCCTTTCAACCGAACAGGAACATAAAGATTCTGTACTCTTAAATTTTCCCCTTTAAATGTCCTCCATTTCTCTTCTACATCCTTCCCATAAAACAAAATGTCCCAGTTCACTCCTTTTAAATCTTTTCGCATCTCATCAAAGTTAGCCTTTCTCCAATCAAAAATCTCAACCCTAGGTCCAGTTCTGACCCTCTCCATAATTATATTGAAAATAATGGTATTGTGATCACTGGACCCGAAGTGCTCCCCAACGCATACCTCCGCCACCTGTCCCGTCTCATTTCCTAACAGGAGGTCCAGCACTGCCCCTCCTCTAGTAGGTACCTCTAGTTGGTATTGTGAGCTGTTTGTTGGGCAAGCTGGGACGTTATTACTTGGATTGCAGCAGACCAAAGGGTGATCTTATAGAGGTGTGCAAGATCATGAGGGGAATAGATAGAGTGAACGTACACAGCTTGTAAGTTATAAGAGCAGAATTAGGCCATTCGACCCATCAAGTCCATTCCACCATTCAATCATGACTGATCTATCTTTCCCTCTCCTGCCTTCTCCCCATAACCCCTGACACCCGTACTAATTTAAAAAAAAATACTGGCAATCTCTGCCTTAAAGGTAGAGACATAGTCTGTCTGTTTGCGTGCGACCTCACTCTGACATTGGAGGAGGCCCAGGACAGAAAGGTCAGTACGGGAAGGGGAGTAACGCTGATATTGCCTTAACCGGGTGTTATCATCTTGTTTTCCAGGGGGTCAGCATTATGACAAGGATCAAGCTATTCTCAGCGAATTTGATGAGGTTCGGCTAACACAGAGATGGGACCTGGATATCCTTTGATTCTTTCACAGCAGACACATTAATGGGAAAACCCTGCAGCACTTTCTAAATGTTATTGCCGAAGCTGTCTACTATCAGTACACTGTTACACACTGTCAAATACACTCAATACACAATACTGGAATCCAATGTATGTTCATTTCTTATTAACCACTGCCATCTGCTTTGTCTAACATTATAACGTAAAGATAAAATAACATCTGCAGTTCATGTATCTCAACATTATCATCTTTACCGTTCTTGTGTGTGCCCATGTTTTTATGTTTAACTGAGGAAATCTCATACCTGCTGCAAAAAAAAAAATGCTTTTGAAATATATTTTTAAATACTATTTATAATTGACTAACACTGCAAATCTGTTTCAGGAAACGGGTAAAATGGCATCTCATGCAACTTTAGGAGGTGCATTAGGACGGAGCTATATTTTTGCATGATTTACTACTGACACATTGATTCTCTGTCAAGGTATTGATGATGGTGGAGAGTCACAACAGTTTCTGAGTGTCTGTGCGTTGAATGCTTGTGTTGTCGCTTGCTGCTGCACTGAGTTAGCCTGTTCAACTCATTACAAAGTCCAGGTTTAGACACAAAGTGCTGGAGTAACTCAGCGGGTCAGGCAGCACCTCTGGAGAAAATGTATGGGTGATGTTTCATGTCTGTACTCTTCTTCGGACAGTTTGTGGATTTGAATCGTTCTGAAGAGGCATCGTGACCTGAAACATCACCTATCCATTTACACCAGAGATGCTGCCTGACCTGCTGAGTTACTGCAGCTTTGTGTCTATCTTTTGTACACACCAGTATCTGCTGTTCCTTCTTAGCACAACATTCAGTGTATCTTTCTTGGCAAGTGAGATGGATATCAGACTTCCTCTTAAATAAAAAATGGACCTACTCTTGTGTCTCTGGGTTTATTTGGATCCACCAGTTTAAATTAACTTTCACATTTTAAGAACTATTTTTGATATGACTGGCTCCTAGCGATTACTTTTGTTCTGTAGACCGAATTCTGAGTTTGGGCTCTATTTTAAATCTAGCACAATTGATTATTTGCACTGATCGCCTGTTCTACACTCGGTATGATTGTTTTAGTAATTCATTAATACGCAGACTTTAAGTAAAACTCACACACATCACCTGACAGCTGAGGATGATGATTTCTCATGTTGATCATAAGGAACTGGTATAGAATTAGGCCATTCGGCCCATCAAGTCCACTCTGCCATTCAATCATGGTTGATCCATCTCTCCCTCCTAACCCCATTCTCCTGCCTTCTCTCCATAACCCCTGACTCCCGCACTAATTAAGAATCTATCTCTGCCTTAAAAATATCCATTAACTTGGCCTCCACAGCCTTCCGTGGCATAGAATTCCACCCTCTGACCAAAGAAATTTCTCCTTACCTCCTTCCTAGAGGAACGTCCTTTCATTCTGGTGGCTTTTGCAACACATTGAGACTTCTTACTGGCAGGCCCAGCGATTCTTCTTCATTTACCGAGGCAGTGGTTGTGTAAATACCAGTATTGTTTGATGAACTGCATCAAGCATTGCCATAAACAGTTTGCAAGGTTTATAACTCTTTTAATCAATCACGCATTGTTTTTGTACCTCTCTTTTTTTAAACTATAACGGGGACGGTTTGGGCGTTATATCAATGTAGTCGTGTTATCTTCAGCATTTGATTTGATATTCTATTTGTGTTATCCTCTGCCTCATTTGTCATGTGAACCTCCTGTAACACCAATGTGACCTAAACTTCGATGAATTCTACTGTAAAACATTATTTACAGTTGTTTTGGTACCTGAAAAGTGGACGTATTATCTTACGTGGAATCTGGTAACCAGCAGCAGCAACGGTACGACTGTATTTGCTAATGTTTTGAACTGTTTTATGCAAATTCTCATAAAAATAAAGTTTAGAATTTGAGTTATTGACTAAAGCTTTTTTTTGCTACCATTGAAAATGGGGATGTGTGTCATTATGCTACACGCATATTGGCGGCTGATCTCGATCATTCCCCACTCCTTTCGATGACAGTTTTCCCTCGTGCGTGACCCCTCTCCATTTTCAGGAAGGCCTGGGGTACCTCAGAAAATGGGAAGATCTTTTCAACGACAGGTCGAATCTGAAACCGGAGAGAGAGTACAAAGGAATTACTTGTGGCAATTATCCACCGCCTTGCCCCCCCCCACCCCAACAACATCATTGCACCATCAACAACAGAAGGCAGTAGGTTGCACTGCCTTTTACCATTGGCTGCGTGCAACACATTCCTGAAACAGTGGCGGTGTTGTGCTGCCGCTGCCTCACAGCACCAGAGACCCAGGTTCAATCTTCGTCTCGGCTGCTGTCCGTGGGCGGAGTTTGCACGTTCTCCTCGTGACCGCGTGGATTTCCTCCAGTTGCCTCCCACATGACGTGCGGGTTCGTAGGTTAACTGCCCTCTGTAAAATTTCCCCTGGCAATCCACAGGGTGGATGAGAAAGTGGGATAACAGAACTAGTGTGAAAGGGTAGACAAAAATGCTGGAGAAGCTCAGCGGGTGAGGCAGCATCTATGGAGCAAAGGAAATAGGCAACGTTTCGGGTCGAGATCCTTCAGTGTGAAAGGGTGATCGATAGGTCACCTATCATCGATTTACGGTGAGGGGGCGGAAGATTTAATAGGAACCTGAAGGGTAACTTTGCCACAAAGGGTGGTGGGTGTACAGAACAAGCTGCCAGAGGAGGTCGTTTAAGCAGGGACTATCGCAATGTTTAAGAAACAGACAGATACATGGGAAGTGTTCAAGAAGGAACTGCAGATGCTGGAAGATCGAAGGTTCACAAAAATGCTGGAGAAACTCAGCGGGTGCAGCAGCATCTATGGAGCGAAGGAAATAGGTGACGTTTCTGGCCGAAACCCTTCTTCAGACCCTCTTTTTCAGGCCGAAACCCTTCTTCAGACCCTCCCAGATACATGGGAAGGACGGGTTTAGAGAGATGTAGGATAAAGCAGGCTGGTGGACTAGTGTAGATGGGACATGTTGGTCGGTGTAGGCAAGTTGGGCCGTGGGGTCTATTTCCACGCTGTATCACTCTATGATGGGCAGCGTGGACTCGGTGGGCGAAAGGGCTAATTTCAATGCTGTAACTGAAACTAAAAGAAAGAAAAATGGCAACCAATAAAGAGATTAAAGGGCCTGTCCCACCAGCATGTGATTGCATGCGTCTAGTGCGACCAAACGTGGTCGCTTGAGGCGGGGCCGGTCCCACTTCCAACGACGGAGGCATACGGAGTTGTGCGGGGCTGGTCCCGACATCATACTCACCAATCAGCTGGGCAGGTGGCGGGCCGACTGAATTTGGACGTCGCATGGCGTCGGGCAGTGCCGTCATCACGCAACAGCACGCGCTAGGTGTACGCCGTCAAGACGCTGCGTACGACGTCAAGGCGCTGCGTACGGCCTCAATGCGGCTGCGGGCCGACAGGCCGTAGTCGCGCGGGATTTTCGGAGAGTGCAAGATTTTTGGAGCCCCGCGCGATGTCGGGACCAGCCCCGCACAACTCAATACGCCTCCGCTGATCGAAGTGGGACCGGCCCCGCGAGGCCGTACGCCTCAAGCGACCACGTTTGGTCGCGCTAGACGCATGCTATCGCATGCTGGTGGGACAGTCCCTTAAGAGGGTTGAGGTGAGGGTGTGTTCTGTCAGAGTTTTTCTGTCCAAAAAGCAGTGTATTTCAGTCCAGTTTCTCATCCTAGTAGGATGGTCACCTCTAACACAGGGTGTTGCCGCACTAATCCAGCTCACACCTGCCTCACTTCATGTTATGAATTTAACTGGCAAACAGCTGCGTACACTCTACCTTGGTTATTAAATACTAAAATATGAATATGAATATTCTGACTGGCTATATTGTCATGCAGAGCCACCTGGCTGCTAATGCATACTACACACATATTAAAACGTGAAATATTTTTCACTTTGTTTTGTTGAACTGGAATTCTAATGCGGGCGGCACAGTGATGCAGCAGTAATATTTTGCTTGGGCAGCTTACACTCCAGCCGTATTGCTAAACATTCCCACACTGACCTTTCTATCCTGGGCCTCTATTGTCAGAGTGAGGTCCAGCGCAAATTGGAGGAACAGCATCTCATATCTCGCTTGGACAGCTTACACCCCAGCAGTATGAAGGAGACATTGACTTCTCTAACTTCAAAATATGCTTTGTTCCTCCAATTTCCTCTCTCTCCATCCCCCCCCCCCCCCCCCCCAATCGTTCCAGGTCCCACCAGTCTTGCTGTCTCCAACTACATTTTATCTCGGTTTGCTTTGTTGTTAACTTCTCCCACCTAACAATGATCTATTCTACATTGTCCTTGATCTCCATTTTCTTTGTCCTGTTTTCACACCTTACTCTTCCTTATCTATGCACCTCCCTTTCCCCTGACATCAGTCTGAAGAAGGGTCTCGACCCAAAACGTCACCCATTCCTTCTCTCCAGAAATGCTGTCTGTCCTGCTGAGTTACTCCAGCATTTTGTGTCTATAGAAACAGAAAATAGGTGCAGGAGGAAGTCATTCGGCCCTTCGAGTCGGCACCGCCATTCATTGGGATCATGGCTGATCATCCCCAATCAATAACTCGTGCCTGCCTTCTCCCCTTGATTCCACAAGCCCCAAAGCTCTATCTAACTATCTCTTAAATCCATCCAGTGACTTGGCCTCCACTGCCCTCTATGGGAGGGAATTCCACAAATTCACAACTCTCTGGGTGAAAATGTTTTTTTCTCACCTCAATCTTAAATGACCTCCCCTTTATTCTAAGACTGTGGCCCCTGGTTCTGGACTCGCCCAACATTGGGAACATTTTTCTTGCATCTAGCTTGTCCAGTCCTTTTAAAATTTTATATGTTTCTATAAGATTCCCCCTCATCCTTCTAAACTCCAGTGAATACAAGCCCAGTCTTTTCAATCTTTCCTCATATGACAGTCCCGCCATCCCAGGGATCAATCTCGTGAACCTACGCTGCACTGCCTCAATCACAAGGATGTCCTTCCTCAAATTAGGAGACCAAAACTGTACACAATAATCCAGATGTGGTCTCACCAGAGCCCTATACAACTGCAGAAGAACCTCTTTACTCCTATACTGAAATCCTCTTGTTATGAAGGCCAACATTCCATTAGCTTTCTTCACTGCCTGCTGTATCTGCACGCCAGCTTTCAGTGACCGATGTACAAGGACACCCAGGTCTCGCTGTACCTCCCCCTTACCTAACCTAACCTATCTCCTTCAATATAATTTAATAAAGGCGACACAGCTGGTAGAGCCGCTGCTTCACAGCGCCAGACATCGGGTTCAATCCCAAACCCGGGTGCTGTCTGTGTGGAGTTTGTGTGATCACTCTGTGACCGCATGGGTTTCCTCCGGGTGCTCCGGTTTCCTCTCCCCTCCCAAAGATGTACAGGTCCGTAGGTTAATTGGCTTCTATAAATTGCCCCTAATGTGTGGGGAATGGGATAACAAAGAATTAGATATTAGCTCCTAGGGCTAACCGAATCAAGGGATATGGGGAGAAGGCAGGAACGAGATCCTGATTTTGGATGATCAGCCGTGATCTTATTGAATGGTGGTGCTGGCTCGAAGGGCCGAATGGCCTAATCCTGCACCTATTTTCTATGTTTCAATGTAACAAGTGTGAACAGGTGATCGAGGGCTGGTGAGGACTTGATGGGCCTGTTTCGATGCTGTGGTTTTAAACTTTAAAAAAAACTCTCCCATCCCTCTTGAAAATGTGGATAGTTACCTGGTTGACTCTTGTGCCAAATAAAAGGGGAATAAATAACTAGTTTATATCAACGGGTCGATGGTGGAGAGAGTAAAGAGCTTCAAATTCTGACTCTCTCCACCATAAACTCTCTTGACTCTTGAATTGAGGGCAAGTGGGACTGTCTTGATGGGGCATGTTGGCCAGCATGGGCAAGTTGGGCCAAGAAGCCTGTTTCCATGCTCTATGAGTCTATGACTTTTATCGTCGCCCCTTCACCTCTGGCATTCCAGAGTAAACAAGCCAAGTGTGTCCAACCTATCCTTATTGTTAATACCCTTTAATCCAGGCATATTCTATGATTCCCTTCTTGTTCCATATAGCCACCAACCTTTGTAATTCAATAACACAGTTGGTATTTTTTCCCACACTGGGAACAGCGCATTGCTTCTTACGATAATTACAGGTTAGTTACAGGGGATTATAAAACCAAGTATAAATCTTGATACAATGCATGACTTACCCTGTTCCAAGAATTTGCATGTTAACTGAACAAATAGGTAGCTTAGAATAGGTGAATTATGAAGTGGCAAAGATCTGTAGAACTAACACGTGCCCCGCCTATTTATAGAAGTTACCTTTCAAATATATGAACAAATATTTTGTGGATTCCATGTAAAAGTATCCAGAGGCAGAAGAAAGGTGTCATAGAGTCTCACAGCTTGGAAACAAGCCCTTCGACCCAACTTGCCCGCACCGGCCGACATCTACACTAGTCCCACCTGCCCACATTTGGCCCATATTCCTCTCAACCTGTCCTATCTAAGTACTTGTCTGTAGACACAAAAAGCTGGAGAAACTCAGCGGGTCAGGCAGCATCTCTGGAGAAAAGGACTAGGTGACGTTTCAGGTCAGTCTGCAGAAGGATCTCGACCCATAACATCACCTTGTAGCGGCACCAAACGTGGTGAATAAGCAGTTGCTTTATTCAATCAGATAATAGGTTTGAAATATAGTTTGGTCCACTAACATAATTGTCATTGTTGCTGCAGCTGAGCGAGGGTGTTGTCTCGAGCTCAGCTACCTGTTGTCTGGGGTGATCTCAAGGTGAGATCTGCTTATGTAGCAGGACACTCCCCTTAACCCATGACGTCACGTGACAGCCCTCGTTACTCCAGCTTTTTGTGTCTATCTTCAGTTTAAACCAGCATATGCAGTTCCTTCCTACACGTACGTACCTGTTTAAATGTTTCTTAAGCGTCGTGAATCTTCCCCCCCCCTCAGCCCGTTCCATACACCCACCACCCTTTGCGTGAAAAGGGTACCCCTCAGATTTCTGTTAAATCTTCCCACTCTCACCTTAAACCTCCGTCCTCTGGCGCTCAATTCCCTTACTCTGGGCAAGGGACTGTGCGTTTACGCAATCTATTCCTCTCATGGTTTTGTACACCTTGTGTCTTTTATAGACATTTATCTTTGATAGAGAAGGTCTGACATCACACAAAAAGCTAAAAAGATGGCAGAGAAGAGTTACGAGGATAGACACAAAATGCTGGGGTAACTCAGCGCGTCAGGCAGCATCCATGGAGAAAAGTTACGAGAAAAGTCTTCAGTTACGAGGATGTTTCCTTGCCTCGAGGGCTGAGCAATGGAGAAAGGTTGGGCAGAGATAGACACAATGTGCTGGAATAACTCAGCAACTCTAGAGAAAAGGGTGGGTGATGTTTCGGGTCGGGACCGTTGGTTGGGCAGATTGGCACATTGAGTTGAGTTGAGTTTATTGTCACGTTTACCTAGATACAGTGAAAAGCTTTTGTTGCGTGCCAACCAGTCAGCGGCAAGACTATACATGATTACAATCGAACCATCCAAAATGTACAGTGACATGATCAAGGGAATAACGTGAATAACGTTCAGTGCAAGATAAAGCCAGTAGTCCGAGGGACATCAGAAGGGTTGGTGGTGCGAGAGTGGGTGGGACCTGAGAGGGGAGGGAGGAACACGAGAGAGAGAGCGGGTGCGAGCTGGGGGAGGGGGTGAGGGAGAAGGGGGGGGGAAGGGGGCCCGAGAAAGGGCGTGAGAGGAAGATGCGAGGGAGGAGGAGTAAGACGCGAAAGGGGCGTTAACTGAGGGGGGGCGAGGGGGGAACACAAGACAGTGCAACACGAGAAGGTGCATTTGTTCAGCATGTCCCATGCAGTTATTAGATGCTGTTCAACAAGGATAATATCGCCACCTAGTGGCACAAGCAGTGTTGGATGGTTGCAGTGAATGAGCAACACACTGCAATGAGATCACCGGGTCCATGCGGGAGTTCCCCCTCCAAATCATTTCATTTGACAACACATCTAGTAAGACTACAACATCAAAACCAGGCCAACACTCCAAATCAGTTTTGATGAAAAATCGTGGTTTAGTCCAGTTCAGAAGTCTCGGAAGTTGTCCCTAGTGTGTAGGATTGGACTAGTGTATGGGGTGATCATTGGTCGACGTGGACTTGGTGGGCCGAAGGGCCTGTTTCATGTTTCTAAGTGTGGAAACAGGCCCTTAGGTCCACGCAGCCCAACAATCCCCCCCATACACCAGTCCAATCCTACACACTAGGGACAATTTGCAGAAGCCAATTAACCTACAAACTTGTAGGTCTTTGGAGTGTGGAAGGAAACCAGAGCACCCGGAGTAAACCCACGCGGTCACATGGAGAACGTACAAACTCTGTACAGACAGCACCCGTAGTCAGGATTGAACCCAGATCTCTGGCGCTATAAGGCAGCAACTCTACCGCTGCGCCACCATGCCGCCTCTAAAGGGCGCAAGTTCTTGTGTTCTTAAATATTTAAAAGTATTAGGAATTATTTTTTAAAAAAACCTCCCTCACCTGTATCAACCTATCACTCCCCAGGCTTTGTCCAACCCCTCCTCTCTCTCAGCTTTCTCTCCCCCACCACCACACCATAATAAGGTTGAAGTAAAAATCCCGCTCCAAATCGTCAACTATCCCTATTCTCCAGAGAGGCTGCCTGACCCGCTGAGTTACTCCACCACCCTGTGTCTAGATTTGTTTTAATGTTGGTTTTATTTTAAATCTTTCAAAGTGTTGGGGAAGTTCAGTTATTTGAAAGACTTTGCACTTTTGAAAGGGAGCAAAGCTGGGGCAGGAACACCAGGGAAGGAGTCTCCCAGCTTGGTTTGGGAACAGCTCCATCCAAGTCCACAAGAAATTGCGGTGAATTGTGGATGCAGCCCAGACCATCACACCGGCCAACCTCTCTTCCATTTACTCCATTTATGCCTCGCGCTGTCTCGGCAAGGCCAGCAGCATGATCAAGGACGAGTCGCACCCTGGCCACTCCCTCTTCTCCCCTCTGGCAAAAGGTAATAAAGTGTGAAAACTCAAACCTCCAGATTCAGGGACAGTTTCTTCTCAGCTGTTATCAGGCAACTGAATCATTAGGTTATTTCCTTTATCATGTATCTGTACGCTGTGAATGTCTCAATTGTAATCATGTATTGGCTTTCCGCTGACTGGCTAACATGCAACAAAAGCTTTTCACTGTACCTCGGTACACACGACAATAAACTCAAACTGTCCTGCTCCATCAAGCATCCCTTCCCATCCAACATGATCATGGCTGGTCGACACAGGCCTCAACTCCTCTCCTGTGCTAGTTCCACAGAACCCTCAACTCATTGGCCGTTCAAATGATCAATCTCCACCTTAACGATCTGACCTCCACTACCCTCTCTGTGGCAAATTTCAGACATTCACTATCTTCAGAGAGAAGAACTTTCTATGAACCACAGGTTTAAATGACCGCCTACTTATTTTGCAATCAGGTCCCCTCGTTGGTGACTCTCCCACTTGTGAAAACATCTCAATATCCCAGACACAACCCCTTAGAATCTTCAAATAAGGTTACCCTTCATTTTCCTAAACGACAAGGAATTCAGACCCAAACTGGATTAAAAGATGTTTCAAACAGGTACATGAATAGGAAAGGTTTAGAGGGATATGTGCCAAATAGGCATGTGGGTCTAGTGCAGATGTGACATCCTGGTTGGCATTGGGAAGTTGGACAAAAGGGTTGTCTGAAGAAGGGTTTTGACCCAAAATGCCACCTATTCCTTTTCTCCAGAGATGTTGCCTGACCCGCTGAGATACTCCAGGGTTTAGTGTCTATCTTGGGCCAAAAGGCCTCTATGCGCTGTATGAGCATATGCAGTTGTACAGGGCCCTAGTGAGACCACATCTGGAGTATTGTGAGCAGTTTTGGTCTCCTAATTGAGGAAGGACATTCTTGCTATTGAGGGAGTGCAGTGTAGGTTCACCAGGTTAATTCCCGGGATTGCGGGACTGTGACATGTTGATAGAATGGAGCGGCTGGGCTTGTATACTCTGGAATTTAAAAGGATCATCCAAACTCTTAATAATCTTATATGTATCAATAAGATTCCCTCTCATCCTTTTAAATGATCTGGATGAGGAAATTGAAGGCAATATCTCCAAGTTTGCAGATGACACTAAGCTGGGGGGCAGTGTTAGCTGTGAGGAGGATGCTAGGAGGCTGCAAGGTGACTTGGATAGGCTGGGTGAGTGGGCAAATGTTTGGCAGATGCTGTTTAATGTGGATAAATGTGAGGTTATCCATTTTGGTGGCAAAAACAGGAAAGCAGACTTTTATCTAAATGGTGGCCGATTAGGAAAAGGGGAGATGCAGCGAGACCTGGGTGTCATGGTACACCAGTCATTTAAAGTAGGCATGCAGGTGCAGCAGGCAGTGAAGAAAACGAATGGTATGTTAGCTTTCATAGCAAAGGATTTGAGCATAGGAGCAGGGAGGTTATACTGCAGTTGTACAGGGTCTTGGTGAGACCACACCTGGAGTATTGCGTACAGTTTTGGTCTCCAAATCTGAGGAAGGACATTATTGGCATAGAGGGAGTGCAGAGAAGGTTCACCAGACTGATTCCTGGGATGTCAGGACTGTCTTATGAAGAAAGACTGGATAGACTTGGTTTATACTCTTTAGAATTTAGGAGATTGAGAGGGGATCTTATAGAAACTTACAAAATTCTTAAGGGGTTGGACAGGCTAGATGCAGGAAGATTGTTCCCGATGTTGGGGAAGTCCAGGACAAGGGGTCACAGCTTAAGGGGGAAATACTTTAAATCCGAGATGAGAAAAACTTTTTTCACACAGAGAGTGGTGAATCTCGGGAACTCTCTGCCACAGAGGGTAGTTTAGGCCAGTTCATTGGCTATATTTAAGAGGGAGTTAGATGTGGCCCTTGTGGCTAAGGGGATCAGAGGGTATGGAGAGAAGGCAGGTACGGGATACTGAGATGGATGATCAGCCATGATCATATTGAATGATGGTGCAGGTAATTCCTGCACCTAATTTCTATGTTTCTATGTTTCAGTCCTAAGTGGCCTACCCATTATTGTTAATCTATGACCCCTGATTCTGGACTCCCCCAACATCAGGAACATTTTTCCTGCATCTAGCCTGTCCAATCCCTTAAGAATGTTATATGTTTCTATAAGATCCTCTCTCATCCTTCTAAATTCCAGTGAATACAAGTTGACCCATTCTTTCATCATATGTCAGTCCCGCCATCCCGGGCATTAACCTGACGAACCTACGCTGCACTTTCTCAATAGCAAAAATGTTCTCCCTCAAATTAGGAGACCAAATCTGCACACAATACTCCCGGTGTGGTTTCACCAGGGCCCTGTACAACTGCCACCCAGCTTTGTATCATCCACAAACTTGGAGATGTTACATATAATTATTTTGTCTAAATCGTTTATATATATCGTAAATAACTGGGGTTTCAGAGCCGAGCCTTGCGACACCCCACTAGTCACTGCGTGCCATTCTGAAAATAATCCGTTAATTCCTACTCTTTGCTTCCTGTCTGCCAACCCGTTCTCTGTCCAGGTCAATACCTTACCCATAATACCATGTACTCTAATTTTGCACACTAATCTCTTGTGTGGGACATTGTCAAAGGTTTTTTGAAAGTCCAGATACACCACATCCACTTGCTCTCCCTTATCCATTCTACTTGTTACATCCTCAAAAAATTCCAGAAGATCAGTCAAGCAAGATTTCCCCTTCATAATTCCATGCTGACTTTGAGCGATCCTGTCACTGCTTTCCAAATGCGGACGGAGTCTCAGTGACACAGTGGGCCAAATGGCCTGTTTCCACATTGTATCTCTAAACTAAACTGAAGACTAAATACTGCCATCAGAATCCATGAGAACTAGTGCATGGGTGATTGATGGTTGGTGTGGACTCGGTGGACCGAAGGACCCGTTTCAACGCTGTAGCTCTAAACTAACAGTGAATATAAATCCGATTCATGTCAGATTTCTAACTGCATCAGGAGAACTGGCTGGGGATAGCAACAAGCCATGGGAAAATTCACTTCGTCAATGAAATATATAAAGAGGTATATTTCACTTCTGCTGCTTCTAATCCAATTTTTATTTAGATGTTTAGAAGGATGAGGGAAGGCGACATTGGAACTTACCGAATAGTGAAAGGTCTGGATAGAGTGGATGTGGAGAGGATGTTCCCACTCGTGGGAGAGTCAAGGACCTGAGGGCACAGCCTCAGAAAAAAAAGGACATTCCATTAGAAAGGGCTTGGAAGGATTTATTTAGTCAGAGGGGGGGGTGAATCTGTGGAATTAATTGCCATAGAACGCGGGAGAATGAGGTTAAGAGGTAAAGATAGATTAAATTGTGGAGTATACTTGAAGGGCTGAATGGCCTAATGCTGCTCCTGTGACTTAAGAACTGATATAAGATTATGAGTTGCATTGACAATCAGAACCCTTTTTTCCTAGTTTTTGGGTGAGGGGAGCAAAGTTTAAAGGATTGTGAGGGGAAGGTTTTTTTACACAGAGGGTGATGTTTTGCTGAGGGGCTGGAGGACAGGTACGATAGCGGTGTTTTAAGAGACTTTTAAATCGGCACTTGGATTTGCAGGGAATAGAGGGATATGGATATTTTAAAATAAAGTTGATATTTTTAAGGTGGCGATTGACAGATTATTGATAGTCGGGGTTACGGGGAGAAGGCAGGAGAATGGGGTTAGGAGGGAGAGATAGATCAGCTATGAATGAATGAATGAATGAATGAATGAATGAATGAATGGCGGAGTAGACTTCATGGGCCGAATGGCCTAATTCTGCTCCTATCACTTATGAACTTATGATCACCCGTTCACACAATTTATCCTATTACACAAGTATTATCCCATTTTCTCATCCACTCCCTGCACTCGATATAGACTTGAGGAGCCAAATGGCCTAATTGTGCTTCTATAACCTATGAACTTATGAATCATTATACTGACTCATAGAATACTGTACAGGCCGAGTAAACATGCAGAGCCCGGGAGCGGGCATTTATATCCACAACGGAAATGCACTCAGAGACAAAGAGAGATGACACACGGCTGAAATACTGGCTCAAGTCAGTTATGCAATTATTCAACAGATTTTCCCCTTCACTGATGGATTTTAATGCAATTATGCAATGCGGAGGGTTTTGAAACTGCTGAATGGAATAGTCGCGGCATTTGTGTCTCATGCAGCTAGTTTATCTTGGCACTGAACATTCAGTGCCATCATCTTCCATTGTCCTGGTCTTACGAGGATTTATCCAAACTGAAAACGCTCCAGTCAATTGACGGAAGGTGGGAGGACGGCAGTGAGTGGGTCTGGGCACACAGAGCCGTTTGGGTCATAGAAAAGTACAGAAGATAGACACAAAGTGCTGGAGTAACTCAGCGGGTCAGGCTGCATCTCTGGAGAGAAGGAACAGGTGACGTTTCGGCTCGAGACCCCTCTTCAGACTGAATCAGAGTGAATTCAGAGTGAGTCTGAAGAAGGGTCTCGGCCCAAAATGTCACCAAATGTTTATTCTCTCCAGAGATGCTGCCTGTCCCGCTGAGCTACGGCAACATTTTGTGCCTATCTTCGGTTTAGAAACATAGAACCATAGAAAAAAGGTGCAGGAGTAGGCCATTCGGCCCTTCGAGCCTGCACCGCCATTCAATATGATCATGGCTGATCATCCAACTCAGTATCCTGTACCGGCATCTGCAGTTCCTTCATACACATAGAATAGTACAGTGCAGGAACAGTCAACAATGTCTGTGTTGATGTGTAACACCAAGCCAAACTAAACAAATAAGAGTCATAGAATCAAACAACAGGGGGAAACTGGCCCTTAGGCCCAACTTGCCTAAGGGCCAGTTTGCCCAAACATAACAACCAACATGCCCCATCTAAACTAGTCGCACCTGCCTGCGTTTGGCCCATATCCCATAAACCTGTCCTAACTGTTTCTTAAATGTTGCAATAGTCCCTGCCTCAACTACCTCCTATGGCAGCTTGATCCATTCCCCCACCACCCGTTGCCCCTCAGGTTCCTATTAAATCTTTCCCCCCTTTCCCCCCTCATCTTAAACCTATGTCCTCTGGTCCCCGGAGGAAACCCATGCACGTCACCGGGAGAACATACAGATTCTGTACGGACAGCACCCCTGTAGTCCGAAATGTAGATCGAATCCGGGACTCGGGTGCTGAGAGGCAGCAACACTACCGCTGAGCCACCGTGTCATCAACGGTGATCTGTTGGACAATGGATTTTCCAATGGAAAAGTGCATCTGATTTTGTATAACGGGGTATTGATTCCCTTCATGCAATCTCACCTTCCTTGCATCCACAAGTTCCGTTATTTCATCCAAAGACGGGCCACTCGGTGCAAACAAGGCCCAGCGATAGTGAACGCCTTTGCTCAGATGCTGCAACGATGATCAACAGAATAAAAACTTGTTATAACGACACAGTCCCACAAATTATCTACAGGAACAATACTTCAAATACCTGTCAGGACATTTTTGCACATTGTCCTTCATCAATCAGACTATTGAGTATAGTGGTTGGGAGGGCATGTCGCAGTTATATAAGATGTTGGTGAGGCCACATTTAGAGTATTGTCTTCAGTTCTGGGCACCATGTTATAGGAAAGATGTTACCAGGACTAGAGGGTCTGAGCATAAAGGGAGGGGTTGAGTAGGCTGGGTCTCTACTCCATGGAGCGCAGGAAGATGAGGTGTGATCATGTAGAGGTGTATAAAATCACGAGAGGCATAGATCAAGTAGATGCATAGAGTCTCTTGTTCAGAGTAGAGGAATTGAGGACCAGAGGACATAGATTTAAGGTGAAGTGGAAAAGATTTAATAGGAATCTGAGGCATAACATTTTCACACAAAGGGTGGTGGACATATGGAACAAGCTGCCGTAGGAGGTAGAGGCAGGGACTATCCCAACCAAGAGCGGAACTCGCTATCAAAACATGGAGGGGACGGGGGACACCATTTTTTGGCGGCCACGCTGCACGCACACACACACACACACGCGCGAGGCTTCGGAGGCTCAATCCAGCGCTAAAAGCGGAGATTTTAAAATCGGGATCACAAAAACTTGGGGGGGGGATGTCCCCCACCTCTCAAAACATGGAGGGGATGAGTCCCATCTGCGCCCCCCACCCCCTGGGTTTTCTGCCCCTGCATGACGGGTACATGGATAGGACAGGTTTAGAGAGATGTGGGCCAAATGCAGGCAGGTGGGTCTAGTGTTGGTGGGACATGTTGGTCAGTGTGGGCAAATTTAGCTTTTTATTTTAGAGATACAGTGCGGTAACAGGCCCACCGAGTCCTATAGTCAGGATCAAACCCGGGTCTCCGGCGCTGTGAGGCAGAGGCTCTCCCAGCTGCGCCACCGTGCTGTCCTTGTCGGCAACATATGACAATTAAACACTCTTCACCCTCGACTCATCCAAGTCTTAGTTTAGTTTAGAGATACAATGGGGAAACAGGCCCTTCAGCACACTTACAGAGGCTAATGAACCTGTAAAAACGCACGACTTTGGAATATGGGAGGAAACCAGAGCGCACAGGGAAAACCCACGCAAGTCACAGAGAGAAGGACAAACTCTGCACAACCCGTAGTCAGGATCAATCCCGGATCTCTGCCGCTGTAATGAAGCAACTATACCGCTGGGCCACCGTGCCACCCCAAATCAGTGAAATATTCAGAAACACATCACCACACAAACACTCCCCCACCACATCCCACTGCTTAACAAGCTCACCCCACCTGGGACATTTCCAACTTACCATCCCAACCTTCCCAATTGTCTCAGCTGACTAATAGGACCAGTTGCATCTTAAGAGATAGACCTCGCAAACATTGTAGAAACTTAAGCTCCACCAATTAGTTTCTTTATCATTGCCTTCTTTTTCAGCAGTCCCTCAGGATTGAGGACGACTGGTTTCTGAGCTGGCGTGTGGGTTTGTATGTTAATTGGCCTCTGTAAATTGCCCCGAGTGTATAGGGGGTGGATGAGAAAGTAGGATAACATAGATCTAGTGTTCACCTATCATAGAGTCATAGAGGGTTGAACCCGGCCCTTCGGCCCAATTTTCCCACACTGACCAACACGTCCCATCTACACTAGTCCCACCTGCCTGCATTTGGCCCATAGCCCTCCAAATCTATCCTATCCATAATATTTAAATATTTCTTAAACGTTATGATAGAATCTGCCTCAACTACCTCCTCTGGTTGCGCATTCCATACACCAACCATCCTTTGAATAAAAAAGTTACCCCTCGGATTCCTAATACATCTTTCCCCCTTGTCCTTTAACATTTGTCCTCTGCTTCTCAATTCCCCAACTCTGGGCTAGAGACTGCCTCTACCCGATCTGTTCCTCTCACAATTTTGTACACCTCTATAAAATCACCCCTCATCCTCCTGCGCTGCCAAGGAATAGAGTCCTAGCCTGCTCAACCTCCCCCTTATGCACAGTGCCTCGAGTCCTGGCAACATCCTCGTAAATCATCTCTGTAACCTTTCCAGCCTGACAACATCTTTCCCATAACACTGTGCCCAGAGCTGGACACAATACTCCAAATGCGGCCTCACCAACATCTTGTACAACTGCAACATGGCCTCCCAACTTCTATACTCAATACTCAACATCACTTGTAGAATCAAGGAACTGCAGATGCTGGTTCACACAAAAGAACACAAAGTGCTGGAGTAACTCAGCATCAATCAGCATCTCTGAAGAACATGGATAGGTGAGTCGGGACCTTTCTTCAACCCTGGAGGGGAGAACAAAGAGAGAGCAAAGAGACTCCAGTACTTCATCACCTATCACTTGCCAGGTTTTATTACACCCCACGTCTTTTCCGGCTTTCTTCCTACTACGATTGGATGTTTGACGTAGACTCAGTGGGCCGAAGGGCCTGTTTCCATGATGCCTCAAACAATTAGGCCTCATTGCAGTGTTTGCATCATTTTCCGGAGTGGAAGCACAGCCATCAGATGGCGCTGCTGGTAGAGCTGCTGTCTCACATCGCCAGAGACCCAGGTTGGATCCTGACCTGGGGTGCTGAGTGTGCGGAGTTTGCACGTTCTACCTGTGACAGCAAAGGTTATTCCATTTCCTCCAATTTCCTCCCACGTCCCAAAGATATTTGGATTGAGAGGCGAACTGGCTGTGATAATTTACACCTAGTATGCGGGTGAATGTCAAGTCAAGTCACGTCACATTTATTTATATAGCACATTTAAAAAACAACTCTCGTTGGCCAAAGTGCTTTACATTTGTTATAAGAATAGTATAAACAAACAAACTACATACATATATATCTATACATATAGCCCTCGCTCAGTGGACGTCAGGAAAGGCTTGGGAGTATAGATAAGTTTTTAAAGGAGTAGATGGTGGGGGCAGTTCTGATGGGGCTGTTCCACAGTCTAGGAGCTACAACCGCAAAGGCACAGTCGCCCCCTAAGCTTATGCCTAGACAGTGAGATATTCAGCAGTCCCAAGTCGGCCGATCTGAGGGACCTGGAGGTGGAGTGGTGGGTGAGAAGACTTTCAATGTAGGAGGGGGCAAGCCCATTGAGGGCTTTGTAGACATAGAGGAGGGTCTTGAAATGTATATGGAACCGCACAGGGAGCCAGCGGAGAGAGGCCAGGATCGGGGTGATGTGGTCCCTTTTTCGGGTGCCCGTCAGGAGTCTCGCTGCGGCGATTAGGACCAGTTGCAGGCGGGACAGGGAAGATTGGCTGATGCCAGTGTAAAGAGAGTTGCAGTGATCTAGGCGGGAGGAGATAAATGTGTGGATGATCTTTTCGAAGTCATCAAAGTGGAGGAATTGTTTTATTTTAGCTGAAAGAAGCTAGCTTTTACCACGGCATTGACTTGTTTGTCAAATGTCAGTGTTGAGTCAAATATTACGCCAAGGTTTTTTACGCGAGGTTTGAGTAGTGGGGTAAGGCGACCAAGGCTGCCTGCTATCATTTTGATTGATTCCGAATGGAAGAATTTGGGGAGGCTAGTTGATGAAAATGTGGGGGAGGGAATGACATTAGTGCGGGATTAGTGCAAATGTTGTGTGATGGTCGGCGTTGACTCGGTGGAGGGGAAGGCCTGTTTCCATGCTGTACAACTCCATGACATCTTTGTAAGCTACTATTTATCAAATAGATTGGAGACGACTTGATGGGCTAAATTACCTAATTCTGCTTCTATATCATGATATACTCAAATAATCAAATTGGGCGACATGGTGCAGCGGTAGAGTTGCTGCCTTAAAGACCCGAGTTCGATGCTGAATACGGGTGCTGTCTGTACGGAGTTTGTATGTTCTCCCCGTGGCTGGGTAGGTTTTCTCCGAGTGCTCCAGTTTCCCACCACACGTCAAAGACATGCAGGTTTGTAGATTAATTTGGCTTTGGTAAAAACTGTAAATTGTCCGTGGGATAGTGTCAGTGTGTGGGAATCGCTGGTTGGCACGGACACCGTGGGCCGAATGGCCTGTTTCCACTGTATCTCTATACTACTAGATCAAGATCTGTTACAGGGAGAATGTCCAAAATCGAACACGGGTCTATGGGGCTGTGAGTCCGCAATTCTATCAGTGGCAGTACTGTTTTGCCCAGCACGTAGATTTCTAACTACATCTGCTCCGTACCTCTCACAGCATCTCACAGGCAATTTGATGTTGTTGAAGTGTGGTCACGGTGCCACAGCCTCAGAATAGAAACATAGAAACATAGGTGCAGGAGGAGGCCATTCGGCCCTTCGAGCCAGCACCGCCATTCATTGTGATCACGGCTGATCGTCCCCAATCAATAACACGTGCCTGCCTTCTCCCCATATCCCTTGATTCCACTAGCCCCTAGAGCTCTATCTAACTCTCTCTTAAATCCATCCAGTGACTTGGCCTCCACTGCCCTCTGTGGCAGGGAATTCCACAAATTCACAACTCTCTGGGTGGAAAAGTTTTTTCTCACCTCACTTAAATGGCCTCCCCTTTATTCTAAGACTGTGGCCCCTGGTTCTGGACTCGCCCAACATTGGGAATTATTTTTCCTGCATCTAGCTTGTCCAGTCCTTTTATAATTTTATATGTTTCTATAAGATTCCCCCCCTCATCCTTCTAAACTCCAGTGAATATAAGCCCAGTCTTTTCAATCTTTCCTCATATGACAGTCCCGCCATCCCAGGGATCAATCTCGTGAACCTACGCTGCACTGCCTCAATCACAAGGATGTCCTTCCTCAAATTAGGAGACCAAAACTGTACACAATACTCCATATGTGGTCTTACCAGAGCCCTATACAACTGCAGAAGAACCTCTTTCCTCCTATACTGAAATCCTCTTGTTATGAAGGTCAACATTCATTAGTTTTCTTCACTGCCTGCTGTACCTACACACCAACTTTCAGTGACCGGTGCACTGAAATAAAAGGACGTGGTTTTAGAAAGGAGATGAGGAATTTCTGTAGTCAGAGGGTGGTGAATCTGTGGAATTCATTGCCACAGACTGCTGTGGAGGCCAAGTCAATGGATATTTTTAAGGCAGAGATTGATAAGATACTTGATTAGTACAGATGTCAGGGGCTATGGGGAGAAGGCAGGATAATTTGGTTAGGAGGGAGTGATAGATCAGCTATGAATGAATGGCGGAGTAGATTTGATGAGCCAAATAGCCTCATTCTGCACCTATGGCATGAATTTAACTTACTTGTTACCTGATTTCCCTCATGTTAAACAGGCCCTAGAGAGAGGGTAGAAGGGTGTCAGGGATCTCCTTCAATAGTATTAAATAAAGGCAGCACAGTGGAGCAGCACGTAGATCTGTTGTCTCACAGCGCCAGACATCCAGTTCGATTCCTACCTCGGCTGCTGTCTTTCAGGGTGTTGACAACTCTGGAGGCCAAGGTATTGGGGTTTTTTTTTAAGCAGAGATTCATAGATTATTGATTAGTAACTGTGTCAAAGGTTATGGGGAGAAGGCAGGAGAATGGGGTTGAGGGAAAGATAGATCAGCCACGATTGAATGGCGGAGTAGACTTGATGGGCCGAACCGCGTAACTGTGCTCCTTGAACTTATGAATTTATGATCAGTATCGAGTTAGTTTTCATGGCACTGGTGTGAGACATTTTTCCAAAAGTAGTGTTACCTTGAGAACTTTGCTGCCAATGGTGGCCCCTGATCGAAACACTCCATCGGCGACCCCCAGTCTATCCACATTGAACATGAACGGTGTCACTAAGGTCACATAGGTAGCTCCAGACCATGGCTTCAGCAGGCTCAGGGCCCAGTCCTCTGTGTGTCCTCCCACGTTATCCAGGATAAAATCAAACCTGCACAAGAGACGAATGGTTTAGTTTGGGAAGTAATTGCAGATGCTGCTTTATACCGATGACAGACACAAAATGCTGGATCAACTCAGCGGGTCAGGGAGCTTCTCTGGAGAAAAGGAATAGGTGACATTTGAGGTCGAGACCCAAAACTTCACCTATTCCTGTTCTCTAGAGATGCCACCTATCCTGCTGAGTTACTCCAGTATTTTGTGTCTATCAATGGTTTAGTTTAGTTAAGTTTAGTGTTGCGTGATAAGCGTGCGGAAAGACTATCCATGATTACAACAGAGCCGTCCATAGTGTACAGACACAGGAGAAAGGGAATGATGTTTAGTGCAAGATATAGCCTAGTAAAGTCCAATTAAAGATAGTCTGACGGTCTCCAATGGAGTAGATGGTAGCTCAGGACCACTCTCGAGTTGGTGGTGGGATTGTTCAGTGCCTGATAACAGATTATAATGCTGGCAAAGCATAGCTACAAATTCCCACTGAAGGCAACGGAATTAGATTCAGATTCATGGGAGTATCGGCCTGTAGCAGTGCGGTGTGTAGATATATACATACACACACTCATACACTATTCATATATATTATATTTATATTATATATACCACCAGGGGGCGCCGCACAATGGCAGCCTCGCCAACAGTCAGTCTGTCTGCCTTTTCATCTTTTTTTGTTATTTTTAGTGTGTTTTAACAGTTTGTGTTATGGTTTGTTTTATGTGGGGGGTGGGGAAGGGGGGAGGGGGAGGGGGAACGTTTTTTTCAATCTCTTACTCTCAAAAACAGGAAGGCAGATTATTGTCTAAATGGCATCAAGTTGGGAAAAACGGGAAAGCAGATTATTATCTAAACGGTGGCCGATTGGGAAAGGGGGAGATGCAGCGAGACCTGGGTGTCATGGTACACCAGTCATTGAAGGTAGGCATGCAGGTGCAGCAGGCAGTAAAGAAAGCAAATGGCATGTTGGCTTTCATAGCAAGAGGATTTGAGTATAGGAGCAGGGAGGTTCTACTGCAGTTGTATAGGGTCTTGGTGAGACCACACCTGGAGTATTGCGTGCAGTTTTGGTCTCCAAATCTGAGGAAGGACATTATTGCCATAGAGGGAGTGCAGAGAAGGTTCACCAGACTGATTCCTGGGATGTCAGGACTGTCTTATGAAGAAAGACTGGATAGACTTGGTTTATACTCTCTAGAGTTTAGGAGATTGAGAGGGGATCTTATAGAAACTTACAAAATTCTTAAGGGGTTGGACAGGCTAGATGCAGGAAGATTGTTTCCGATGTTGGGGAAGTCCAGGACAAGGGGTCACAGCTTAAGGATAAGGGGGAAATCCTTTAAAACCGAGATGAGGAGAACTTTTTTCACACAGAGAGTGGTGAATCTCTGGAACTCTCTGCCACAGAGGGTAGTTGAGGCCAGTTCATTGGCTATATTTAAGAGGGAGTTAGATGTGGCCCTTGTGGCCAAGGGGATCAGAGGGTATGGAGAAAAGGCAGGTACGGGATACTGAGTTGGATGATCAGCCATGATCATATTAAATGGCGGTGCAGGCTCGAAGGGCCGAATGGCCTACTCCTGCACCTAATTTCTATGTTTCTATGTTTCTAAGTTGGGAAATGGGGACGTACAACGGGATCTGGGGGTTCTTGTACATCAGTCTATGAAAGTAAGCATGCAGGTACAGCAGGCAGTGAGGAAACACAGAGAGTGGTGATACTGTGGAATTCTCTGCCTCAGAGGGCGGTGGAGGCAGGTTCTCTAGATGCTTTCAAGAGAGAGCTAGATAGGGCTCTTCAAAATAGCGGAGTCAGGGGATATGGGGAGAAGGCAGGAACAGGGTAGTGATTGGGGATGATCAGCCATGATCACATTGAATGTCCGTGAATGGCCTACTCCTGCACCTATTGTATATTACCTTGCCGGAGATGCGATTGTTCTCCAGACCGTCTCTCTGGTCGCTCTGCAGCCTAACAACATGGAGCTGGAGGCCTTGCTCGGGACTGACTATGAGACCCACCGTGGGGACTAGCAGAGCCAATCCCTTGCCTGGGATTTCACCACCGAGGAGCTCGCAGTCTCGGGTAGAGACCGATGTCGGGAAGCTCCAAAAGATGCAGAAGGTTTCAACCAGCCCCGGCCCGGGGTCAGATCGCCCAGAGCGGGGAGCTGACATCCCCCCTATGCAGGAGCTTGATCGCCCCGACACGAAGGGCCCGACTGCCAGCAACCGGAGCCAAGAGTCTGTGGAATTCTCTGTCTCAGAGGGCGGTGGAGGCGGGTTCTCTGGATATTTTCAAGAGAGAGCTAGATAGGGCTCTTAAAAATAGCGGAGTCAGGGGATATGGGGAGAAGGCAGGAACGGGGTACTGATTGGAGATGATCAGCCATGATCACATTGAATGGCGGTGCTGGCTCGAAGGGAACAAGTGGCCTACTCCTGCACCTATTGTCTATTGTCTATAAGATCGTCCTGACAACGGAAGGCTCGAGGCCCGCGACCGCGGGAGAACAATGAAGGGAAGAGATTAAACTTTTTTTTCACCTTGCATCACGGTGAGGAATGTGGGGGAATCTCTGCGGTGGATGTTAATGATAAAATGTATTTTGTGTGTTTTGTTCCTTTTTAATGATATGACCTTATGGAAAAATCAAATTCTTCGTATGTTGCAAAACATACTTGGCTAATAAAGTATGATTCTGATTGATACACACCATTTATCTATAAACATATTTGTTGTCATATAAATGTATAAAATAACTTTTGTTGTTGTTTATTATGGATTTTATAGAGTACTATGTGTTGTGCTGCTGTATGTAAGAATTTCATTGTTGTGTTTCGGGGACATATGACAATAAAACACTTGAGTCTTGTGCACATGGACTGAAGAGACAGCCTTGGAAGGTGGTCAGAAACAAGTCACAGGTTTGCGAGTTCCTGTTCGCTATGGCACACGACTTACGGTTGCAGGTCCTTCAGCTGCCCCTCCACACTCCGAGCTTGATAGTCGACAAGGTGATCCGCGCCCAAGTCTCTCAGGAACGAGCAAGCATCTGCTGAGCAGGTGGTGGTCACGTGGGCACCCCAGGCTTTCAGAAGCTGCACAGGAGGAAAGGTCCAGTGGAGTTTAGAAGAATGAGGAGGGACCTCATTGAAACGTACAGAATAGTAAAAGACTTGGATTGAGTGGATGTGGAGAGAATGTTTCCACTAGTGGAAGCGTCTAGGACCAGAGGTCACAGCCTTAGAATGAAAGGACGTTCTTTGAAGAAGGGGATGAGGTGAAATTTCTTTCATAAGAGGGTGGTGAATCTGTAGAACTCCGATTGTCACTGCCACTTATTGTCAGTGGATATTTTTTAGGCAGAGATAGATAGATTTTTGATTAGTACAGGTGATCTGTGCAGAGGTTATGGGGAGAAGGCAGGAGAATGGGGCTAGGAGGGAGAGATAGATCAGCCCTGATTGAATGGCGGAGTAGACTTGATGAGCCGAATGGCCTAATTCTACTCCAATCACTTATGACCTTATGTGATTAGACCTGCTACTTTGTACGGCAGTCACAGCTAGAGGTTTGGTTACGATTACAATTTTAGTTTAGATTAGTTTAGAGATACAGCACGGACATATGTCCTGCGGCCCAGCGAGCCCATGCCAACTGAAAAATTGCCTAAGTGGGGACAGGCCCTTTAGGCAGTAGCTCTACCACTGCCCCTATCAATGAATCCTAAAGTAGTTGAACTAAAAATAACACCAATCATTGTTTATAGATTCACACGTTGTAGGATCAGAATTAGGCTATTCGGCTCATCAAGTCTATTCTGCCATTCAATCATGGCTGTTCTTTCTCATTCTCCTGCCTTCTCCCCATCACCCCTGACATCTGTGCTAATCAACAATCTGTCAATCTCCACCTTAAAAATACCCATTGACTCGGCCTCCACAGCCGCCGGTGGCAATGAATTCCACAGATTCACCAGATTTGGGTGATCACGGTGGCGCAGCGGTAGAGTTGCTGCCTTACAGCGAATGCAGCGCCCGAGACCCGGGTTCAGTCCCGACTACGGGTGCTGTCTGTATGGAGTTTGTACGTTCTCCCCGTGACCTGCGTGTGTTTTCTCCGAGATCTTCGGTTTCCTCCCACACTCCTCCCACACTCCAAAGACGTACAGATTGGCTTGTAAATGTAAAAAAATGGCCCTAGTAGGTGTAGGATATAGTGATCGCTGGTCGGCGCAGGCCCAGTGGGCCGAAAGGCCTGTTTCCGCGCTGTATCTCTAAACTAAACTAAATAAATTCCTCCTCTGGTTCTACTCTCCCGTGAGTGGAAAAATCCATGTCTATTGTAATTAAATCTAACACACTGAATGGAGAAAGTGGAGCAGGTGGGGTTGGGGATAGGTGGATGTGGCAGATAGGGAATCATACTCATAGAGTCAAACAGCCCTTCAGCCCAACTTGCCCATGCCAACCAAGATGCCCACCAACACTAGTCCCATTCGCTTGCATTTGGCTCATATCCCTCTAAACCTTTCCTGTTCACGTACCTGTCCAAATATCTATCTATCTATCTATCTATCTATCTATCTATCTATCTATCTATCTATCTATCTATCTATCTATCCATCCATCTATTCATCTATCTATCTATCTATCATATTAAAACTCTGTGGCTGGCTGGCTGTGAGTGTGTGTGTGTGTTTCTGCCTGACTTGTGGGTGCCAGCCTTTGATTTGTGCCTTTGATTCGTTACTACGCCAACACCAAACCCAGAAACACCCAGATTTTTTCCATATCGGTAAGAGATTTCACGTTTCATTCCAAGTATCCACTCCTCATTAAATTTCGTCGTGTTTATGTACAACTTTTTAATAAAATCCTTCTCCCCCCCCACACTCCCTAATTTTGTCGCCTCCTGCTGGTCAGCGACCATAATGGCTGCTGGCGCCCGCCTCTCGCCTCAAAGACGCCATTTAAAAACAGCCGCACTACTGAGTCCTGAACGGCTTGAGTTGGAGGACCACGTCTCCCGTGGGGGCTACGGGTAGTATCTTTTAAATGTTGTAATAGTCCCTGCCTCAACTACCTCCTCTGGCAGCTCCTTCCATACGCCCACCACCCTTTGTGTGCAAAGGTTATCCCTCTGATTCTCGTTAAATCTTTCTCCTCTCTCACCGTAATCCAAGGTCCTCTGGTTCTTGATTCCCCTACTCTGGGTAAAAGTCTCCGTGCATTCACCATATCTATTCTTCTCTTGTTTTTATGTACCTCTTTAAGATCACCCCTCAGCCTCTGAGCTCCAGGAGTAAAGCCAGAACCTACACAACCTCTATCTATAGCTCAGACCATGGGGGCAGAAGGATTGAGGGGGCGGGGGGGTTTGGTCTTACATGGCTGTAACTGTGAAAAGCATAGTAATGTGATGAGCAGACCTGGGGACTAGCAAGCAGCACACCACATGTGTGTCGGCATTTGCTGCTGGCTTCTTTTTTAAGTTTAGTTTAGTTTATAGATACAGCGCGGGAACAGGCCCTTCGGTCCACCGAGTCCACACCGACCAGTAAGAGGAATAGATCAGGTAGATGCACAGAGTCTCTTGCCCAGATTAGGTGAATCGAGGACCAGAGGACATAGATTTATGGTAAAGGGGGAAAAGATTTAACAGGAATCTGAGTGGTAACTTTTTCACACAAAGGGCGGTGGGTGTATGGAACAAGCTACCGGAGGAGGTAGTTGAGGCTGTGATTATCCCAACATTTAAGAAACAGTTAGACAGGTACATGGAAAGGACGAGGTTTGGAGGGATATGGACCAAACACGGGCAGGTGGGACTAGTGTAGTTGGGACATGTTGGCCGGTTTGGGCAAGTTGGGCCAAAGGGCTGGTTTCTACGTGGTATCACTATGACTTTATGACTAAGACACCAAATGTGCAAACTCCACACAGGCAGCACTTGAGGTCAGGATCGAACTCATGAACTCACCGATGCTGTGAGGCAACAGCTCTACCAGGCCTGGATAGAGTGGATGTGGAGAGAATGTTTCCACTAGTGGGAGGCTCTAGGACCAGAGGCCATAACCTTAGAATAAAAGGACGTACGTTTAGAAAGGAGATGAAGAGGAATTTCTTTCATCAGAGGAATCTGTGGAATTCATTGCCACAGAAATCAATAGATATTTTTAACGCAGAGATTGATCGATTCCTGATTAGTGCGGGTGTCAGGGGTTATGGGGAGAAGGCAGGAGAATGGGGTGAGATGGAAAGATAGATCAGCCATGATTGAATGGCAGAGTATACTTGATAGGCCGAATGGCCTAATTCTGCCCCTAAAACTTATAGATTTATGAACCAGCTACACCACTAGACCACTTGTGACGAAATAATAATATTACTAAAAGAAACAGGAGAAACAAAGAGCTTTTCACTGTACCTCAGTACACGGGACAATAAACTAAATCAAAAAAGCAAAAAGACTGGTGGGAAAACCAATCCAGAATTCTCAGAAAATAGTCCCAATTAAACTAAATGAATATCTGTTTATGCAGCTTTGAGTAACCACAACACCTTTCCTCTGAGTGATTTATATTTGATAAATAATCATTAGGCAGGTTAATTTCCACTTCACCAGTCCGGACTGGAACTCATTAATTTTCTATGGCTTGGCATCAGGGACTGTGGATGAGGTCTGTGTCGGCACAGTGAAAAACATGTATCTGTTCCAACCCCAGATGGCCAGTTACATCGAGGGATCGAAAACACAGTAGTCACGGGACCTGATCCAAACAAAACCCAAACAGATTTATCCAGAAGAAAGAACTCTATTACAGCATTTAACACTTCATAACAACATTTTAAAGGACACTTAGTTACATAGAAACATAGAAATTAGGTGCAGAAGTAGGCCATTCGGCCCTTCGAGCCTGCACCGCCATTCAATATGATCATGGCTGATCATCCAACTCAGTATCCCGTACCTGCCTTCTCTCCATACCCCCTGATCCCCTTAGCCACAAGGGCCACATCTAACTCCCTCTTAAATATAGCCAATGAACTGGCCTCAACTACCCTCTGTGGCAGAGAGTTCCAGAGATTCACCACTCTCTGCGTGAAAAAAGTTTTTCTCATCTCGGTTTTAAAGGATTTCCCCTTTATCCTTAAGCTGTGACCCCTTGTCCTGGACTTCCCTAACATCGGGAACAATCTTCCTGCATCTAGCCTGTCCAACCCCTTAAGAATTTTGTAAGTTTCTATAAGATCCCCTCTCAATCTTCTAAATTCTAGAGAGTATAAACCAAGTCTATCCAGTCTTTCTTCATAAGACAGTCCTGACATCCCAGGAATCAGTCTGGTGAACCGTCTCTGCACTCCCTCTATGGCAATAATGTCCTTCCTCAGATTTGGAGACCAAAAAACTGTACGCAATACTCCAGGTGTGGTCTCACCAAGACCCTGTACAACTGCAGTAGAACCTCTCTGCTCCTATACTCAAATCCTTTTGCAATGAAAGCTAACATACCATTCGCTTTCTTTACTGCCTGCTGCACCTGCATGCCTACCTTCAATGACTGGTGTACCATGACACCCAGGTCTCGCTGCATCTCCCCCTTTCCCAATCGGCCACCATTTAGATAATAGTCTGCTTTCCTGTTTTTTGCCACCAAAATGGATAACCTCACATTTATCCACATTATACTGCATCTGCCAAACATTTGCCCACTCACCCAGCCTATCCAAGTCACCCTGCAGTCTCCTAGCATCCTCCTCACAGCTAACACTGCCCCCCAGCTTAGTGTCATCCGCAAACTTGGAGATATTGCCTTCAATTCCCTCATCCAGATCATTAATATATATTGTAAATAGCTGGGGTCCCAGTACTGAGCCTTGGGGTACCCCACTAGTCACTGCCTGCCATTGTGAAAAGGACCCGTTTACTCCTACTCTTTGCTTCCTGTTTGCCAGCCAATTCTCTATCCACATCAATACTGAACCCCCAATGCCTTGTGCTTTAAGTTAGTTTTAGTGTACCGAGGTACATAGAGTCACAGAATCATAGACTGTTGAAACATGCCCTTTGGCCCAACTTTCACCAGACTGATTCATGGGATGGCAGGACTTTCATATGAAGAAAGGCTGGATAGACTCAGCTTGTACACACTTGAATTTAGAAGATTGAGGGGGGATCTTATAGAAATGTACAAAATTCTTAGGCTGTTGGACAGACTAGATGCAGGAAGATTGTTCCCGATGTTGGGGAGGTCCAGAACAAGGGGTCACAGTTTAGGATAAGAGGGAAGTCTTTTAGGACCGAGATGAGAAAATCTCTGCCACAGAGGGTAGTTGAGGCCAGTTCATTGGCTATATTTAAAAGGGAGTTAGATGTGGTCCTTGTGGCTAAAGGGATCAGGGGGTATGGAGAGAAGGCAGGTACAGGATACTGAGTTGGATGATCAGCCATAATCATATTGAATGGCGGTGCAGGCTCGAAGGGCCAGATGGCCTACTCCTGCACCTATTTTCTATGTTTCCCACACCAGCCAGCATGTCCCATCTACACTCGTCCCACCAGTCTGCGATTGGACCATATCCCTCTATAGCAAAGTCCTGGATTCGAACCGTGACTACGGGTGCTGTCTGTACGGAGTTCTCCGTGACCGGGTGGGTGCTCCAGTTTCCACTTACATTCCAAAGACTTGCAGGCTTGTAGGTTAATTGGCCTCAGTAAATTGGCCCTAGTACGTGGGATGGAGCTTGTATATGGATGATTGTTGTCTGCATGGGCTTGATGGACCGAAAGACCCGTTTCCATGCTGAATCTCTGAAAAAATGTTTAAAAATTTCAAAGCGCGGGGAGGTGGGATTAATCAGAGTGTCCACTCGTACGATTGGGCTAAATGTACGATTCTTTGACTCTGTGAATATAATTGAAAACAGATAGCAACCTGTATCCAGATCACATTAAACAAGTTAAAAACAATCTCAGTCTCCATCACAGGAAATAGACTATCGACTACATCTATTATAAACCTACTGACTCCCACAACTATCTCAACTGCATTTAATCCCACCCTGCCTCCATCCCTTTTTTGCATATCCCTCATTCATTTGTTCTATAGTATATCTCTCTATATCACTGTCTATATCTCAATAGACAATAGGTGCAGGAGTAGGCCATTCGGCCCTTCGAGCCAGCACCGCCATTCAATGTGATCATGACTGATCATTCCCAATCAGTACCCCGTTCCTGCCTTCTCCCCATATCCCCTGATTCCGCTATCTTTAAAAGCCCTATCTAGCTCTCTCTCGAAAGCATCCAGAGAACCGGCCTCCACCGCCCTCTGAGGCAGAGAATTCCACAGACTCACCACTCTCTGTGAGAAAAAGTGTTTCCTCAGCTCCGTTCTAAATGGCTTACTCTTTATTCTTGTGGCCCCTGGTTCTGGACTCCCCCAACATCGGGAACATGTCTCCTACCTCCAGAGACATTTCCAAAGAACCAGCCTCCAACACCCTCTGAGGCAGAGAATTCCACAGACACACCACTCTTAGTGAGATTTGTTTCTCTTGTTTCCCTTTCCCCTGACTTTCAGTCTGAAGAAGGGTCCCGGCCCAAAACTTCACCATAATCCTTTTCTCCAAAGATGCTGCCTGACCTGCTGAGTTACTCCAGCATTTTGTGTCTATTTTCGGTTTAAACCGGCATCTGCAGTTCATTCCTGCAAAAGTTAATAACGTGCATTTCTTTACCTGAGTAGCAAAGGTACCGACTCCACCCGAGCCTCCAAGGATCAAAACCCTGCATTGAAGAAGATTTTAAAAAATTACAAAAAACTAATAAACTACATTTTCATCTCTGGAAATCTGAAATATTATTGCCTTTACGTGAAACAATAGTTCAGGAAAATATAAGTAGTGATGTGGGATAGGAATCACTTGATAGCTTACTGAATATCCTGGTTACCTTGAAATGTTCAGCACTGTAAAAAATACGTACATTTAGTTTAGAGACACAGCATGGAAACAGGCCCACTGAGTCCACGTCGACCATCGATCACACGTTTACACTTGTTCTATGTTATCCCATTTTCACATTTCTACTCCCTGCCCACCAGGGGTAATTTTACAGAGTACAGTTAAACTACAAGCCTGTACGTCTTTGGCATATGGAGGAAAACCCAGCAGTCACGGGGAGAAACGTGCAAACTCCACACAGAGAGAGTCCTCGATCAGGATTGAACCCGGGTCTCCGGCGCTGAGGCAATGACTCTACCAGCTGTGCCATCTTGCCGCCCACAGGTTTAAGTGAAGAAACATCTGATAACTTGGGAAAAATATTAACTGTTTCCTGGCTGTAGAAACATAGAAAATGGGTGCAGGAGGAGGCCATTTGGCCCTTCGAGCCAGCACCGCCATTCAATGTGATCATGGCTGATCGTCCCCAATCAATAACCCATGCCTGCCTTCTTCCCATATCCCTTGATTCCACCAGCCCCTAGAGCTCTATCTAACTCTCTCTTAAATCCATCCAGTGATTTAGCCTCCACTGTGGCAGGGAATTCCACAAATTCACAACTCTGGGTGAAAAGGCTTTTTCTCACCTCAGTCCTAAATGGTCTACCCCTTGCCACATCTACCCTTGACACAGTCACTTATTCACATGTATTTTGGGAAAGAGCAACAAATGCTGATCCTGGGTTAGTGGGTATAAGGTTTACAATTTTAGTGGATTTAAGTTTTGTAATTTAACATACCCGCCACGCAAAGTTTTTTCACAGTTCAACGGTACTTATGTAGTCTTACTATAAATGGGCAGCATCATACCCAAGTGCAAGAACAATATATTGGAGCAATACACAAGAGTCAGGACAACAAATTAAGGGTGGCACAGTGGCGCAGCGGTAGAGTTGCTGCCTCACAGCACCAGAGACCGGGCACTCGCTTAAATGCTGTTATAGTTCCTGCCTCAAGTACCTCCTCTGGCAGCTTGTTCCATATACCCACATGTTCCATATGTGTGCAAAAAGACGCCGCTCGGGTTACTATTAAATCTTTCCTGACTCGGGGTGCTGCCTGTACGGAGTTTGTACATTCTCACTATGACCGTGTGGGCTTTCCCCAGAGTGCTCTACCCGCACTACAAAGACCTGCAGGTTTGCAGGTTAATTGGCTTCTGTAAATTGTCCCTAGTGTGTGTAGGATAGTGTTAGTGTGCGGGGATCGCTGGTTGGCAAGGACTCGGTGGGCCGAAGGGCCCGTTTCCTCGCTGTATCTCTAAAACTAAACAAGTGTACGGGGGGGATCTCTGGTCAGCACGGACTCGGTGGGCTGAAGGGTCTGTTACCAAACTGCATCTCTAAACTAAACTGAAGCAAACAAATCGGAAAATAAAGGAAAGAGGTGGGATAGGGGGAAGAAGGAAGACATTAAATTGGCAATTCTACAGTGAAAACTATATCCCAAGTGTCGTGCATAGTCTATCTTGCTCCTTCTTCACTGTGCATGTGAATGTTACTGTTGTTGTTAAAATGGTTTATTTTTGGGTGCGTAGAAGTACATTTAGTTCCACTTCCCTAAAATTCATCATTGCAAAGGAACTGTTTTCAGCACATGTAAAATGTACCCACACTGGTCATGGTGCATTAAACATTATGAAACACAGTAACGGATCTGATTTTTATTAAATGCTAAAGTGTGAAATAGCACAGGAACAGGCCCTTTGGCCCACAATGTCTGTGCTGAACATGGTGTTAAGTGAAACTAATCTCCTCTGGTCACTAACCCTCCATATCTATGTGCTGAGGCAAAAGCTTCTTAAATGCCACTATTGTATGTGTGTATGTGCCTCAGACAATGAATTCAACAGATTAACCACCAAATTCTGACTAAAGAAATTCCTCCTCGTCTCCTTTCTAAAGTTACATCCTTTTATTCTGAGCCTACGGCCTCTGGTCCTAGACTCTCCCACTAATGTCAAAGAGTAATACAGCGTGGAAACAGGCCTTTCGGCCCAACTTTCCCACACTAGCCAACATGTCCCAGCTATACTAGTCCCACCTGCCCGAGTTTGGCCCATATCCCTCCAAGCCTGTCCTATCCATGTACCTGCCTAACTGTTTCTTAAACAATGGCATAGTCCCTGCCTCAACGACCTCCTCCGGCAGCTTGTTCCATACACCCACCATCCTTTGTGTGAAAAAGTTACGCCTCAGATTCCTATTAAATCTTTCCCCCTTCACCTTAAACCCAAGTCCTCTGATCACCTACTCTGGGCAAGAGACTCTGTGCATCTACCCGATCTATTCCTCTCATGATTTTATACACCTCTATAAGATCACCCTCATCCTCCTGCACTTCAAAGAATATCGAGTCCCAACCTACTCAACCTCTCCCTATAGCTCAGACCCTCAAGTCCTAGAAACGTCCTCGTAAATCTTTCCAGCTTGACAACATTTTTCCTATAACATGGTGCCCAGAACTGAACACAATACACTAAATGTGGCCTCACCAGCGTCGCTTACAACTGCAAATCATTACCTCCAAACTTCTATATTCAATAGACACAAAATGTTAAAGTAACTGAGCGGGACAGGCAGCATCTCTGGAGAGAAGGAATGGGTGACGTTTCGGGTCAAGAACCTTCTTCAGACTGGCTTCTATATTTAATACTCTGACTGATGAAGGCCAATGTGCCAAAAGCATTTTTTGACCACCCTATCTACCTTCAAGGAACTATGCACCTGAGCTCCTAGATCCCTCTGCTCTACAACACACCCCAATGCCCGACCATGCACTAGTGGAAACATCCTCTCCACATCCACTCTATCCGGGCACACGCGGTAAACGAGGCTTCCATTACCGTTTGCCGCTGCAGTTGTCTTTGCTCAGTCCTCCAGTGGTCACCAGGGCCGACCAGGTCGTCAGGGCAACGTAGGGCAAGGTTGCAGCTTGGCTGTGGCTGAGCTCCTTTGGCTTGTGGCCCACCTGGTGTGAACAAGCCCTCTGGTTAGAAGAGTGAACCAACTTTCAAGATGTTTTAGCCCCCTTTGGGAACAAAAGGGCTGGCTCCATAGAATATTTAAACTAAACAGAACAACGGTAGGCAATAGACAAGCTCTTCAGCACGCATGTCCGTGACGAACATGACGCCAGATTAAACTCATTTTTGTTTTGAGATACAGCCTGGAAACAGGTCCTTCGGCCCACCGAGTCCGCGCCAACCAACAATCACCCCATACTTGTTCTATCCAACACACTCGGGACAATTTACAGAAGCCAATTAACCTACAAACCTGCATGTCATTGAAATGTGGGAGGAAACCGGAGCACCCGGAGAAAATTCACACTGTTAACCTGCGATAAAAGCTAGCCTGCATTTTGAGAGGGAAAAGCTGAAATCGGACGTGTCTGTGTTACTGTTGAGTAAAGGTGACTACAGAAGCACGAGAAGGTTCTGGCTAAAGTTAGAAGAGGACCCCAGCAGGAATGACAGTGGAACAGTAATGCCAGGCGTTTCCGGGAGTAATTCGGAAAATGCATGATCTTTTCATTTCAAAGAGGAAGAAACGTGCTAAAGGGAAGTATGAGGCCACCGTGGCTGACAAAGGAAGACAGCATAAAAGCAAAAGTGAAGGCATCTAACATGGCAAAGATTAGTGGGAAGCTGGAGGATTGGGAAGCTTATAAAAATCAACAGAAGGCAACCAGAAAATCAAAAGGGGAGAAAAGATGAAACATTAATGTAAGTTAGCCAATAATTTAAAAAAAAACAGAGGATACCAAAGGTTTTTACAGATAATATAAGGAGTGAAGGGGAGACAAGAGTGGTCATTGGACTAGAAAATTATGCTGGAGAAATAGCAATGGGGAACAAAGAAATGGCAAATGAACAGAATTGCGGACTTTTGCCGCAATCTTTAAAATGCCTGAAATTCAAGAGAGTCAAGGGGTGAGAGTCAGTGGAGTGGCTATCATTAAGGAGACGGTGCTTGGGAAGCAGAAAGGGCTGAAAGTGGATAATTCACATGGACCAGGTGTATTCACATGGAACAGATAGTATTAGTTGTGAACTTTCAAGAATCGCTAGAGTTGGGAATGGTTCCAGAGGACTGGAGATTCGCAAATATAATGGAAAATCGCAAATGACAGGTGCATGGATAGAACATGTTTGGAAGGATATGGGTCAAATGAAGGAAGGTGGGACTAGTATAGAAGGGACATCTGGCTGGTGTGGGTAAGTGTTGGCATGGTCGAAGGGCCTGTTTCCGTGCAGTATGATTCTATCACTCTGTGATGGCGACCCGTCCACATTTCCAATAAAGACCAAAATTCATTGTTAGTTTTGAAATAATGTGCTGGAGTTAGCGGGTCAGGCAGCTAGTAGTAGTAGTAGTAGTAGTGGTAGTAGTAGACCCCTGCTCGGTCATGAATGACCATGGGTGATGCATCCTAATTTGCAGGTGATGTGTGGTCGGATACAAGCCTGGGCGATCGATGTCATATGGAGGACAGGCTGTTGCCCATGCAGCATGTGCCCCCTCTCCACGTCGCTGATCGATCCAAAGGAACAGCAGGGCCGTTACAGTTTGGCACCAGCGCCATCGCAGGAGCTGCCAGAGCGAGGTTGTAGACAATGACAAACTGCCTTAGGGGCTCCGACTACGAATTTTTTATGAGGTTTACTCCTGGAACCCTTTCCATGGCTGGATATGGCCACAAGGCAGTGGAGGTTTTAAATCAGAGTATTCCCTCTCCTAGATGGACTGCCTTCCCAGGCCGACGAGCCCCATCTGCCCGAGACTCGTGGGGGGGGGGGGGGGGGGGGGGGGGGGGGGGGGGGGGAGCGTCTACCTTCCCGTGCAGGTCTATGGCACCTGCCCAAAGATACTGCCCGGGTCAGGCAGCATCTTTGGAGGAAAAGGTTAGGTGATGGTGTGGGTCGGGACCTGTCTTTAGACTGAAAGTAGGAGGGATGAAGAGCTGGAGGCAAGAAAAGACCAAGACCAATCATGGCTGGCAACAGATGACCTCGGGCAGGGCGGTGCCTGGTAGATCCATTGTTGGCTAGGGAGGGTCTGAGCTCAAGAGAAACAATGTGGAGAACTGTGGAACAGGTCAAAAGTCTAGGATGGAGGAAGGGGGGCAAGGGTGGAGGGGAGTGTAAGTAGAACTTACTTACAATGAAAGAATTCCGCGTTCATGCCGCTGGGCTGTAAGTTCCCCAAGCGTTACTCCAGCACTGTGTCTATCTTGGGTATAAATCAGCATCTGTGGCTCTTTGTTTCTTCATTGTCAGTTTGATTGGTTTTGTACTTGTCCACTTCCTAAAACCGTATGCATACTAGCAATACTCGACAGTACAACACAAGCCCACTTCTTTCAATTTAGAAAACACTTCAATTGATCTTTCTCGACCACAACGCACTTGCTGAGATGATGCAAGAATATTTCAGTTGAAGTGTTGCCGAAACAAGTGCATGGTGGAGCAGCGGTAGAGTTGATGCCTAACTGCGCCAGAGATCCGGGTTCGATCCTGCCTACGGGTGCTGTTTGTACGGACTTTGCACGTTCTCCCCGTGACCTACATGGGTTTTCTACGGGACCTCCGGTTTCCTCCCACACTCCAAAGGAGTACTGGTTTATAGCCTAAATGGCTTGGTAAAATTGTAATTTGTTTAAGCTGGAAAATCGAAGGTACACAAAAATGCTGGAGAAACTCAGCGGGTGCAGCAGCATCTATGGAGCGAAGGAAATAGGCAACGTTTCGGGCCGAAACCCTTGGGTTTCGGCCCGAAACGTTGCCTATTTCCTTCGCTCCATAGATGCTGCTGCACCCGCTGAGTTTCTCCAGCATTTTTGTGTACCTGGTAAAATTGTAACTTGTCCCTAGTGTGTGTGTAGGATAGTGTAAGTGAGCGGGGGTTGCTGATCGGCACGGACTTGGTGGGTCCAAGGGCCTGTTTCCATGTCTCTAAACTAAATTAAGAGTGAAGTGACACTACAAAGGCTTTCTCATCGCCTCTCACTGCAGGGAAACATCACTCCCTGTGTTCACCACAAACATTCCTGCTTTCATTCTTTTTCACAGTAATTCATGCTTAGAATCATCGTTATAGAGTGTAGAAAAGGCTCCTCAACCCAACTTATCCACAGTGACCAATATTTCCCATCTAGACTAGTCCCACCTGCCCGAGTTTGGCCCATATTCCACTAAACCTACCCCACCCATGTACCTGTCTAAGATAGCCACTGAATCTGAAGAAGTTCCTGTTCATAAGTTAAAGGAGCGGAATTAGGCCATTCGGCCCATCAAGCCTACTCCGCCATTCAATCATCCTTCCCTCTCAATCCCATTCTCCTGTCTTCTCCCCATAATCCCTGACACCCATACCAATCAAGAAATGCCAGCCATCCTTTTTCTCCAGAGATGCTGCCTGACCTGGTGAGTTACTCCAGCACTTTGTGTCTATCTTTAGTATAAACCAGTATCTGCAGTTCCATTCTACGCATGTAGCTATCTCAACCTCCCGCTCCGGCAGCTTGTTCCATACATCTACCACTCTTTGTGCAAAAAAGTTGTCCCTTGGGTTCCTATTAAATCTTTCTTCCCCCCCCATCTCACCTTATACCCATCTCCTCTTGTTCTCAATTCGCCTACTCTGGGCAAAAGACTCTGGCCGACTAATTTGGCCGATCTATTAATCTATTAATCTTGTACACAGCTCTATAAGATCACCCCTCAGCCTCCTGTGTTTCACAGTGTACCAGCTCCTGTATATTGCAGCATCAACCACCAGAATAAATCAATTAATTTTCTAACAACTGAATCTTTCGGATTGCTAATGATTATGCCTAATTAGCGGAACTGTAGTTCGTAAACAAATTAATCTCTGCTCTGGAGTTTAGGATGAAACAACTGCCAATTAAAAGCCAGAGTTTTGGATTAGAATCAGTATCAGGGGAAATCTCCGGATCTGTTTCTCCTGTTACACTCTGCTATCTTGGCCTGGGTTTTACTGGCAATTGTCAATGTTCCAGACAAAACCAGGTTGGAACCAACAGGAATACAAGAGACCGCAGGTGCTAAAAGCTCGAGCAAAACACAAAGTGCTGGAGGAGCTCAGCAGGTCAGGCAGCAACTGTGCAGGGAATAGACAGACAGACGATGTTTTGGGTTGTGATGCAGAGTAGAAACAGGCCCTTCGTCCCAACTGGCCCACACCGTCCAACATGCCCCATCTACACTAGTCTCACATGCCTGCGTTTGGCCCATATCCCTGTAAACCTGTCCTGCCCAGGTTTACATGTTTCTTAGACATTGCGACAGTCCCTGCCTCAACTACCTCCTGTGGCAGCTTGTTCCATACACCCACCTCTTCTTCAATCTGACAGAGTAAAGGAAGAGAAAGAAGAAAAAGAGTGCGGGGGGGGAGACAGAGTGATTGGTAGATACAGGTGAGAGGGGGGTTTGATTGGCAGATGGGTGGGGTGAATTACAACGTCTAGAGGGGTAAAGGAGACAAAAGGTTGTCAGATGAGGAGAGTGGATGTGGGGGGGGGGGGGGGAATGGGAGGGGAGGGGATGGGGGGAAGGGGGGAAGGGGAGAGGGAAAGGGGGAGAGGGGGGGAGGGGGGGAGGGGGGGGGGGAGGAGATGGAGGGGGGAGGAGGGGGAGAGGGGGGTTGGGGGGGCAAGGGGAAGGGGGGGAAAGGGGAAGGGGGGGGGGGGGAAGGGGGGGGGAAAGGGGAAGGGGGGAAGAGAGGGGGGAAGGATGGGCCCTGGGAAAGGGGGGGGGGGGGGGGGAGGGGGAAAGAAGGGGAGGAAGGGAGAGGGGGGAACAGGGGGAGGGGGGGGGGGGGGGGGGGAAGGGGGGAAAGGGGGGGGGGGGGGGAGGGGAAGGAGGTGGGAGGAGGGGAGGGGGGAGGGGGGAAGGGGGGGGGGGGAGGGGGAGGGGGGGGAAAGGGGAAGGGGAGGGGGGGGGGGGAGGGGGGAAGGGGGGGGGAGGGGGAAGGGGGGAAAGGGGAAGGGGGGGAAAAGGGGAAGGGGGGGAAAGGGGAAGGGGGGAAAGGGGAAGGGGGGAAAAAGGGGGAAAGGGGGGAAAAGGGGAAGGGGGGAAAGGGGAAGGGGGGAGGGGGGAAGGGGAAAGGGGGGGAAAGGGAAAGGGGGGAAGGGGGGAGGGGGGAAAGGGGGGAAAGGGGGAGGGGGAAGGGGAAAGGGGGGAAAGGGGAAGGGGGGGGGGGGGGGGAAGGGGGGAAAGGGGGAAGGGGGGGAAGGGGAAGGGGGGGGGAAAGGGGGGAAGGGGGGGAAAGGGGGAAGGGGGGAAAGGGGAAGGGGGGGGGGGGGAAGGGGGGGGGGAGGGGGAAGGGGAAGGGGGAAGGGAAGGGGGGAAAGGGGAAGGGGGGAAAGGGGAAGGGGGGAAAGGGGAAGGGGAGGAAAGGGGAAGGGGGGAAAGGGGGGAAGGGGGGAAAGGGGAAGGGGGGAAAGGGGAAGGGGGGAAAGGGGAAGGGGGGGAAAGGGGAAGGGGGGAAAGGGGAAGGGGGGAAAGGGGAAGGGGGGGGGAAAGGGGAAGGGGGGAAAAGGGGAAGGGGGGAAAGGGGGAAGGGGGGAAAGGGGAAGGGGGGAAAGGGGAAGGGGGGAAAGGGGAAGGGGGGAAAGGGGAAGGGGGGAAAAAGGGGGAAGGGGGGAAAAGGGGAAGGGGGAAAAGGGGAAAGGGGGAAAAGGGGAAGGGGGGAGGGGAAGGGGGAAAAGGGGGGAAGGGGGAAAAGGGGAAGGGGGGGGGGAAAGGGGGAAGGGGGAAAAGGGGAAGGGGGGAAAGGGGAAAGGGGAAGGGGGGAAAAGGGGAAAGGGGGAAAAAGGGGAAGGGGGGAAAAGGGGAAGGGGGAAAAGGGGAAGGGGAAAAGGGGAAGGGGGGGGGAAGGGGGAAAAGGGGAAGGGGGAAAGGGGAAGGGGGGGGGGAAAAGGGGAAGGGGGGGAAAGGGGAAGGGGGGGAAAGGGGAAAGGGGGGGGAAAAGGGGGGGGGAAAAGGGGAAGGGGGGGGAAAGGGGGGGGGGAAAGGGGAAGGGGGGAAAGGGGAAGAAGGGGGAAAAGGGGAAGGGGGAAAGGGGAAGGGGGGGGAAAGGGGAAGGGGGGGAAAGGGGAAGGGGGGAAAAGGGGAAGGGGGGGGAAAAAGGGGGAAAGGGGAAGGGGGGAAGGGGGAAGGGGGAAAGGGGAAGGGGGGAAAGGGGAAGGGGGAAAGGGGAAGGGGGGGGGAAAGGGGAAAGGGGGGGGAAGGGGGAAGGGGGAAAGGGGAAGGGGGGAAAGGGGAAGGGGGGAAAGGGGAAGTGGGGAGGAAGGGAGGGAGGGGAAGAGCAGGTGAGGGGGAAGCGGGGAAGGGGGGGTGGGGGAAGCGGGGGGGGAGGGGGAAGCAGGGAGGGGGGAGGGTGGTCGACAAGCCTGGGCCCACATGATCTCAAGAAGGGAGATCATGATAGGGAATATATAGGGTACAGTCTTTTACCAGAGGTAGGGGAATCAAGAATCAGAGGACATAGGTTTAAGGTGAGAGGGGAAAGATAGGAACTCGAGGGACAACTTTTTCCATACAGACGGTGACGGGTATATGGAACAAGCTACCGGAGGGGATAGTTGAGGCATGTACGATAACAACATTTAATAGCGATTTGGACAGGTAAATGGACAGGAAAGGCTGAGAGGGATATGGACAAAATGCATGCAGGATTCCCCAGTTTTGTTTATTGTCATGTGTATTGCGGTACGGTGAAAAGCTTTTGCTGCGTGCTATCAAATCAGCAGAAAGACAATACATGATTACAATCGAGCGTTGCAAACTGCTGGGTGAAAATTGAAACCAATTAAATAATAAGCAGACTAATGGTCCATTCTATACAATCAATCTCCTCTGAGCTTACCTCATTTGCACTTGCCACCACAAATTCTGCCAATGTTCCCTGCTTCCAGGGTGGAACAGCTGCCCACACCTGAAAAGGAAACCGAACAAGAAAAGTCACGGAAATTACATTTGTTGGATTTCGCAAAAAATATCACTGACAACGTGCATTTAAATAATTATATTGGGGACATAACAAACTGCAGATGCTGGTTTACAAAAAAAAAAAACCAAAGTGCTGGAGCAACTCAGTGGATCCGGCAGCATCTCTGAAGAACATGGATAGGCGACGTTTCGGGTCAGACCCTTCTTCAGTTTGATTTCAGTTATAGCGGAAGGACCTACTGACCTTCACTGCCAGGACCCAGTTGCCGACTACCCCCGGCCCGCTCCACCTCCCCGGCCGTTTCCAGGCTGGATCCACTGACGCTACCGTTGGCACACGCAGCTATACTGGCAGCTTTCAGGCAGTGCCTGCCTCTGCCACCACCAACAACCCTCCCCTGCACTCCGGCCACCCAAGGCACACAACCATTGACTCCGCCGATCCAATCCTCAACTCTCCTGGATACCGGACCCAGTTCCAGTCCAAGAGTCGGAAGAAGGGTCTTGACACAAACGTCACCTATCCATGTTCTCCAGAGACGCTGCCTGACCCGCTAAGTTTCTCCAGCACTTTGTGTCTTTATGTGTGTCAACCAGCATCTGTGGTTCCTTGTTTCTACAAAAATGCTGGAGTAACTCAGCGCTCCAGGCAGCATTTCTGGAGTGTTTGCAGAAGGGTTCCGACCCAAAACGTCACCTATCCACATTCTTCAGAGATGACTCTGTGCTCAAATTAACAGTTAAACTTCCAATAGTGACCATACTTCATAAATATTTAATTTGCCCTAAAGCACTTTTGTCACATCCAGGGATTATGAAAGGCACTTTGTATGCAGGTTCTTTCTTTTTATGTGTTACATAGATAGGAAAGGTTTAGAGGAATATGGGCCAAAAGCAGGCAGGTAAAATATTTGTTTACTTTATTATTGCTATGTGTACCGAGGTACAGTGAAAAGCGTGCTCTCCAGTTGCATGCTATCCAAGGATGAGAGGGCATCTTATTGAAATATAAAAGATAATTAAGGGTTTGGACACGCTAGAGATAAGAAACATGTTCCCAATGTTGGGGGAGTCCAGAACAAGGGGCCACAGTTTAAGAATAAGGGGTAAGCCATTTAGAACGGAGATGAGGAAAAACTTTTTCACACAGAGAGTTGTGAATTTGCTGCCTCAGAAGGCATTGGAGACCATTGACTCCGCCGATCCAATCCTCAACTCTCCTGGATACCGGACCCAGTTCCAGTCCAAGAGTCGGAAGAAGGGTCTTGACACAAACGTCACCTATCCATGTTCTCCAGAGACGCTGCCTGACCCGCTAAGTTTCTCCAGCACTTTGTGTCTTTATGTGTGTCAACCAGCATCTGTGGTTCCTTGTTTCTACAAAAATGCTGGAGTAACTCAGCGCTCCAGGCAGCATTTCTGGAGTGTTTGCAGAAGGGTTCCGACCCGAAACGTCACCTATCCACATTCTTCAGAGATGACTCTGTGCTCAAATTAACAGTTAAACTTCCAATAGTGACCATACTTCATGAATATTTAATTTGCCCTAAAGCACTTTTGTCACATCCAGGGATTATGAAAGGCACTTTGTATGCAGGTTCTTTCTTTTTATGTGTTACATAGATAGGAAAGGTTTAGAGGAATATGGGCCAAAAGCAGGCAGGTAAAATATTTGTTTACTTTATTAATGACAATTAAATGTATCTTGTATCTTGTATTGCTATGTGTACCGAGGTACAGTGAAAAGCGTGCTCTCCAGTTGCATGCTATCCAAGGATGAGAGGGCATCTTATTGAAATATAAAAGATAATTAAGGGTTTGGACACGCTAGAGACAAGAAACATGTTCCCGATGTTGGGGGAGTCCAGAACAAGGGGCCACAGTTTAAGAATACGGGGTAAGCCATTTAGAACGGAGATGAGGAAAAACTTTTTCACACAGAGAGTTGTGAATTCGCTGCCTCAGAAGGCATTGGAGACCAATTCTCTGGATGCTTTCACCAGAGTTAGATAGAGCTCTTAAAGATAGTGGAGTCAGGGGATATGGGGAGAAGGCAGGAACAGGGTACTGATTGTGGATGATCAGCCATGATTACATTGAATGGCGGTGCTGGCTCGAAGGGCCAAATGGCCTACTCCTGCACCTATTGTCTATTGTCAGTCAACAAAAAGACTATACATGTTTCCAAACAAGACATCCACGGTATAAAGATATAGGATAAAAGGAATAATGTTTAGTACAATGTAAAGTTCATTAAAGTCCAATTGAAGATAGTCTGAGGGTCTCCCATGAAGTAGATGGTAGCTCAGGACTGTACTCTAGTTGGTGATAGGGTGGTTTAGTTGCCTGATAACAGGTTACTATAATCCTGGCAAAGCCCATCTACAACTTCCCACTGAAGACAACAAAATTAGTTTCGGATTCATGGGAGTGCAGTGGAACATCAAATTTGAAAGTCCGGTGTAGAAGGGGCATCTTGGTCGGCATGGACAAGTCCCCCACTTTCTGTACTGTATGACTATCTCTTTTATAACGTAACAGCCATATGCACTGGAGGTTAAAAGAAAAGCAAGTAACCCTCACTTAATTACTCACAAGTAACCCTCACAATCAGCACAGGAGCACCTCAAGGCTGCGTGCTCAGCCCTCTGCTGTACTCACTCTATACCCATGACTGCGTAGCCAACCACAGTGCGAACTCCATCATCAAGTTCGCTGACGAGACCACTATTGTGGGGCGTATCACTGATGGGGATGAGTCAGAATATAGAAGAGAGATCGAGCAACTGTCCATATGATGCCAGCGCAATAACCTGGCCCTCAACACCAGCAAAACCAAGGAACTGATTGTGAACTTTGGAAGAAGTAGGAGGGGGACCCACACCGCCAAGACTGCAACAACTTCAACCAGGTTCAGGAATAGCTACTTCCCCACAGCCATCAGGCTATTAAACCTGGCTCAGACAAAACTCTGGTTATTAATAACCACTTTCTGTTATTTGCACTTTACCAGTTTATTTATTCATGTGTGTATATATTTATATCATGGTATATGGACACATTTATCTGTTTTGTAGTAAATGCCTACTATTTTTTTGTGTGCTTAAGCAAAGCAAGAATTTTATTGTCCTATACAGGGACACATGACAATAAACTCACTTGAACTTGATGTTTCCACTAGTGGGAGAATCCAAGATCAAAGGCCACAGCCTCAGAATAAAAGGACGTTCCTTTAGAAAGGAGATGAGGAGAAATTTGTGGAACCCGTGGAATTCATTGGTACAGACGGCTGTGGAGGCCAGGTCAGTGAATATTTTTTTCTATTTTAGAGATACAGCGCAGAAACAGGCTCTTCGGCCCACCGAGTGCGCACCGACCAGCGATCAGGGCACATTAACACTACATGCACTATGGACAATTTTACACTTACACCAAGCCAATTAACCTACAAACCTGTACGTCTTTGGAATATGGGAGATCTCAGAGAAAACACACACAAGTCTCGTGTACAAGACACGTGCTCACGAGAATGTATAAACCCCGTACAAATAGCACCTTACAAGCGCTGTCTGATTAGAGCTAAGGGCATTACCAGAGCCCCCACACACCCACAATTTGGACTGTTTATACTGCTTAACTCTGGGAGGAGGTACCGCAGCATGAAGAGCGGGACAACCAGGTTCTGCAACAGCTTCATCCCCCAGGCCATAAGATTACTGAACAATCAACAAAACCGAGGCTAGAACCTTTTAAATATCGACACTTTTTAAAAACTTTTTATATATATTTATTTTACAGAACCATACACATGAGGCAATTTTATGGACGCACCTAGCACTTTTTACTATTACCTGATTTTGGAGAGTCAAATGCAACGAAATTTCGTTCAAGGTGCACTGTGTCTAGGTGTATATCTGAATGACAATAAAGTTTTCATTCATTCATTCATGCATACATTCATTCATTCACCTGTAGTCAGGATCAAACCCGGGTCTGGCGCTGTAAGGCAGTAGTTCTACCACTATGCCACCATGATGCCTAAAGGTGAAGATTGACTGATTCCTGATTAGTATGGGTATCAGGGTTTATGGGGAGAAGGCAGGAGAATAGGGTTGAGAGGGAAAGATAGATCAGCCATGATTGAATGGCAGAGTAGAATTGATGGGCCGAATGGCCTAATTCTGTTCCCAGAATTTATGAACACATGAACTTAATCAGGCACATCGAGAGACACAGTCCAATAAGTACCTCATCTCCAGGTTTGAAATAAGATACATCCAGTCCAGTTTCCATGATGACACCAGAGACATCGCGGCCCAAAATCATAGGAAATTCACTGCCAGCAGCTTTTAAATGCAAGGGGTCACGTTTCATTCTTAGTGCTATAGCACCATATCCATCTTTAAGAGACAACAAACAAGCAGTCTATTGGTAGTTTATTTTAGAGATACAGCGCAGAAACAGGCCATTCGGCCCACCGAGTACACATCGACCAGTGATCCCGACACATTAACATTATCCTACACACACTAGGGACAATTTTTCACTTACACCAAGCCAATTAACCTACAAACCTGTACGTCTTTGGAGTGTGGAGGAAACCGAAGATCCCGGAGAAAACCCATGCGGGTCACAGGGAGAATGTACAAACTCTTTACAGACAGCACCCGCAGTCGGGATCGAACCCAGATCTCTGGTGCTGTAAGGCAGCAACTCTACCGCAGCACCACTGCGCCACATCAATGACAAACCAAACACACCAAAACTCCCAGCATCAGTTGTATTCAATACATTACTGATTATGGCTTTATTGGAGGTGAGGTAAAGCAGATTTTCTGTCAGTTATCAACTATAACCAGACCCTTCAATCGCACAGTTTTGGAACAAGATAATTTGAAACACTAACAGGATTAATTTGATTCAAACGTCCAAACTGATTTTCTGGAAAGAGCAATTCGTATTATACATAATGCCAAGTATCTGGGGCATACAAATCCATTATTTTTAGAGTCAAAATTATTAAAATTAGAAGATTTGGTTACATTCAAAACAGCTCAGATAATGTCTAGGGCCAAAAATAAAAATTTACCTGGAAACATTCAAATATTATTTAACGAGCGTGTGGGGGGGGTTACAATTTAAGAGGAATATTTAATTTTAAGAAACAAAGAGTCCGTATGACTAGAAAAACCTTTTGTATTTTGGTTTGTGGAGTAGGAGTGTGGAACAAATTGAACGAGGAATTAAAGCAATGTACAAACAGGAATCATTTTAAAATAATATATAAAAAAATAATTTTCAAGGGGTGGAGGGGATGGTTGACAAGTGGGGGTTAATGTTTATCTATTGCTTTACAATAGTTTACTTATGTTTGGTTACTTCATATATGAAGTTTGTATGTGTATAATAGTTGTATGTATATATATGTCTGTAGGTATTATGGGAAATTGCCTGGGGTAGTATTATTATTATTAATTAATTGATTTTTAAATATGGTAGAAGTGTTGGGGAAAAGGGGTGAGATTTAATAAGTTATTCTTCTTCTCACTCCTTTTCGAGCTTGTACAGACACAGAGTTGGACATTGGAAATTTGCTTTTTGTTCTTTTCACTGCTTGTAAATGCAAATTATCTTGTTCCAAAACTGTGCGATTGAAGGGTCTTATCATTGATTGTAATGTCCAATTGTTTGATAATTTCGATTTTGTTACTATTAATGTCTTTAATGTCTTTACTTGTTCGGAATAAATAAAATAAAAATAAATGATGCCAATTTAAACTGCACATCTGCCTACAAGTAGTCTTCAATCAATCTGAAGAAGGGTCCCGACCCAAAACATCACCTATCCATGTTCTCCAGAGCTGCTGCCTGACATGCTGGGTGACCAGCACTTTGTGTCAAAAGCCTTCTTCACCGCTCTGTCTACCTACTTTAATGGTAGGTAAAGATCACTTTCATGGGATTTGAGTTTTGATGGCAATGTTCAAAACTACTAATATTATGGACACAGCAACCAGGTCAATAACCAGAGAAATCAGTCTCTAGCCGTCTTTTTAATGAAGGTAATTGTGATCTGGATTCCACTCTGAAAAGCCGGCGAAAGCAGATTCAACAGTAACATTGACCTGCTGAGTTATTTGGGCCTATTTTTTTTGTAAACCAGCATCTACAGTTCCTTTTTTCTTCTAATTACAGAAGTTATTCTACAGGAAATGAAATTAATCTCCAGTTTTCACCAATTTCATGATCATTTAACCCATGGTGTGTGTTATTCAATGAAGTCATAGCCTGGCCTTAATTCGCGTCTTTTCTCCCCATAATCACTTTATGAGTTTGAGTTTAGTTTATTGTCACGTGTACCAAGATAGAGTGAAAAGCTTTTGTTGCGTGCTAACCAGTCAGCAGAAAGACAATGCATGATTATAATCGAGCCGTCCACAGTGTACAGATACATGATGTAGGGAATAACGTGAATAATGTTTAGTACAAGATAAAGTCGGTAAAGTCCAATCAAAGGTCGTCCGAGGGTTTCCAGTGAGGCAGATATTAGTTCAGAACTGCTAGAACACAAAGAAGAACTCAGCGAGACAGGCAGCATTTGTGGAGGGTAAGTATATGTGATGTTTTGGTTTCAGCATTCTTGCTCAGACTGATTGAGATGAGGGGGGGGGTAGAAAGCTGGAAGAGAAGTGGGGGCAGTAGGAACTTGGCAAGAGATAGGTGGATATAGGTGAGGGTGGGTGGACAAAGGCTAGAGATGAGAAGGTGGCAAAAGAGTGTCAGATAAGGAGTGACGAGGAGTGAAATATAAAGCAAGAGAGAGTGATTGAGTGAGAGTGAGATAGAGATAGATGGAACACATCGGAGGGATATGGGCAGGGCGAGAGGAATACGGAAGATCATTTTATCCCCTTTCTCTCACTACCCTGCCCCTCTTTCCATCCACAGATGCTGCCTGGCCCGCTGAGTTCCTCCAGCACTTTATATTTTATTCTGGAACGAGGACGGTTTCCAGGTCTCTCCTCGTGAATCTACGCTGCATTGCCTCAAAAGCATGGATGTCCTTCCTCAAATTAGGAGACCAAAACTGCACACAATATTCCAGCTATGGTCTCACCAGGGCCCAACACAGCTGCAGAAGGACCTCTTTACTCCGATACTTAAATCCTCTAGTTATGGAGGACAGCTTGCCATTAACTTTCTTCACTGCCTGCTGTACCTGCATGTTTACTTTCAGTGACTGATGTTCGAGGTCTCATTGCACTTCCCTTTTTCCTAATCTGACACCATTGAGATAATAATCTGCCTCCTTGTTCTTGCCACCAAAGTGGATAACCTCACATTTATCTACATAATACTGCATCTGCCATGCATCCGCCCACTCACTCAACCTGTCCAAGTCACCCTGCAACCTCCTAGCATCCTCTTTATAGTTCACACTGCCACCCAGCTTTCTGTCATCTGCAAATTGGCTAGTGTTACTTGTAATCCCATCATCCAAATCATCAATATATATTGTAAATAGTTGCAGCCCCAGCACCAAGCCTTGCGGCACGCCACTCACCACTGCTTGCCATTCTGACAGGGACCTGTTTATTCCTATTCTGTTTCCTGTCTACCAACCAATTCTCTATCCATGTCAATACCCTACCCCCAACACCATGTCCTCTAATTTTGCCCACTAATCTCCCGTGTGGGACCTTATCAAAGGCTTTCTGAAAGTCCAGATACACTACATCCACTGGCTCTCCTTCATCCATTTTACTTGTCACATCCTCAAGTCGCTGTGGGAGGCGCCCCCAAGGCACACAAGTGGACAGGCAAGGAAGGCGATGAATGGAGGCCCACATGCAGGGAATAGAGGGATATTGATCATGTGCAGGCAGAGGAGATTAGTTTAACTTGGTATCATGTTAGGCACGGACATGGATGTCAGGGGTTATGGGGAGAATGCAGGAGAATGGAGTTGGGAGGGAGAGATAGATCAGCCATGATTGAATGGCGGAGTAGACTTGATGGGCCAAATGGCCTAATTCTGCTCCTAGTACTTACGATACTGTGTGCCAAATGATCTATTCCGCGCAATCTAATACCACTTGAGCTACTGCTCCAAAAATGTGTCCCACCTCCCATTCTAATAATGCATGATCAGTTGAGCAAAATGGATGGTGTTTACTGAGAGTTGTGTCAGAAGCACTTAACGTGTTGCGTGTTTGCAGGGAGTGAGCCGGCCACCGGTCGGAGGACCTGGCAGAAGGGGTCTACAGGGGGGAGACCAGCGAGCCTACCTCTGCTCCTCCCTTGGAGACCAGGGGAACGAAGCAGTGACGACGACGGATAAAGAGCAAGGCCGATAGGAGAGGGAACCGGGGTCTAGCCGACCACGCCCTCAAAGTCGCTATGGGAGGCGCCCCCGAGGCACAAAAGTGGAAGAGCAAGGAGACAGGCGTGGCGTCCAAGGAAGGCGATGAACAGAGGCCCGCAGCAGCCTGGGGCTTCCCTGGTTTGGGCACTGCTTATAAGGACTAGAGCGCGGACTGGACTTTAAAATTGGCCTCGTGCATGCAGCCTCAGTAGACTATTTCTGTACATTTGCTAATCGAGGATGTGCTTAGATACAGCAGTACTGTACTGTAGTTCCTTCCTACAGAGCTCCTAGTGGCTGTTCTTTCCTACACGGTACTGTACTGTCTGTAAGAAAATAATTTCACTGTGCAAAAAACAATAAATGCACCATTAAACCATTATGAAACAACAGATATATATATAACATGTTTTTAAGAAGGAACTGCAGATGCTGGAAAATCGAAGGTACACAAAAATGCTGGAGAAACTCAGCGGGTGCAGCAGAATCTATGGAGCGAAGGAAATAGGCAACGTTTCGGGCCGAACAAATATATAGAATATAAAAGCAGACATACACCCCACAAAAAATTCTATAAAAATTCCCCACATCCAAATGCACAACAATAGATACATCAGTAATGTGTGGAGTTATTAAATACATAATATTAACATTTTAAATGAAGAACATTTTTCAAACTCCCATAAAAACGTGAACTTACTTCTCATGGAAATGTCAATAGGATTTAAGCTGCAAGCGTGAACTTTAATTATAACTTCATTGGGGTAGTGTATAATAGGAAAGAGAGAATCCTTTGTAAACCGCAGCATACTGTTGTTCCCATATTTATCTATCACCCAAGCTGGCATTACTGTCTGCTTGCACAAAGAGGTAGAAATGTGCCTAGAGAAGCCCTTTGCAAATAAATTTACTCCAAACCCCATAGTTTTACCTAAAAGGCCACTACTGACCGGGAACAACATTGTAAGGAGTGCTGGGTAATGTGTCGGAAGGAACTGATTTACACCGAAGATAGACACAAAAGGCTGGAGTAACTCAGCGAGTGCTGTCTGCTGCAATTTATAAGCTCATAAAAACTAATAAGTCTGCTGTCACTAATCATGTTTCATTGAGCATTGATAACTTGTGCCACTTACAAATATCCTTGCCTTGTCTAAATCCACCCCCTGCAAGATTTGGACCAGTAAATGATACGTCAGGTGCAGAAATAGACGGGTTGTAAGAGCAGAGATGTGAGGCTGCCACTTGCAAATATCCTTGCCTGCTCTGAATCCACCACCTGCAAGATTTGGACCAGTAACTGATATGTCAGATGCAGAAAGAGACGGGTTGTAAGAGCAGAGGAGATGTGAGGCTGTTCCCTGACTTGTGCCACTTGCAAATATCCTTGCCTGGTCTGAATCTTCCCTGGTCTGGTCTGGTCTGGTCTGGTCTGGAATCTGCCCAGGCAAGATTTGGGCCCGTAAATGCAATGTTATTCGCAGAAAGGGACAGGTTGTAAGAGCAGAGGAGATGTTGGGGCTGTTCCCTGAAGCCGCTCTGTCCTTCGTGACCTTCCCCGCGCCCCCTTCACCTCCCTGACCCCCGAACCGCCGTCCAATCAGCGCCGCTCCCCGGCAGCAGTGGCCAATCAGCGGCCGCGTCGCTGGCGGGTGACCGGCGCCCCGCACCAAGATGGCGGCGCCCATGGGGTGACGGTTGGGGACGGCGGTTGGAGCGCGGGCGGTTGGAGACGGCGGTTGGTGACGGCGGGAAGTCGCGGCCGCCGTCAACATCAACATCAACATGAGGGGCCGGACCGTGAGGGAGGTGAGGGTAACACAGCGGGACAGGCAGCATCATGTTGCAGGTAGACACAAAATGCCGGAGTAACTCAGCGGGACAGGCAGCATCTATGGAGAGAAGGAATGGGTAACGTTTCGGGTTGAGATCCTTCTTCAGACTGATGTCACTGTCAGGGGAGTGGGCTGGACATGTAAGTCGGAGACAGTAAGACCAGTGGGAGAACGGGGAAGGGGATGGTGAGAGAGAGAGAAAGAAAGCAAGGGCTATCTGAAGTTAGAGAAGTCAATGTTCATACCACTGGGGTGTAAACTACCCAAGCGAAATATGAGGTGTTGCTCCTCCAATTTGCAGTGGGCCTCACTCTGGCCATGGAGGAGGCCCAGGACAGATTGGGAATGGGAGGGGGAGTTGAAGTGCTGAGCCACCGGGAGATCAGGTAGGTTAAGACGGACTGAGCGGAGGTGTTCAGCGAAACGATCGCCGAGCCTGCGCTTGGTTTCGCCGATGTAGAGAAGTTGACACCTGGAACAGCGGATACAGTAGATGAGGTTGGAGGAGGTGCAAGTGAACCTCTGCCCCATCTGGAAAGACTGGGTCCTTGGATGGCATGGAGGGTACTGATGATCAGCTGGCCCGAAGTGCCGAATTGCTCACCACCTATTTTTCTGTTTCTATGAGAAGGAATGGGTGACGTTTCGGGTCGAGACCCTTCTTCAGACTGATGTCAGGGGAGTGGGCGGTACAGAGATAAAATGTAGTCGGAAACAGTAAGACTGGTTGGAGAACTGGGAAGGGGGAGGGTTTGGCGAGAGAGAGAAATCATAGAAACATCGAAAATAGGTGCAGTTGTAGGCCATTCGGCCCTTCGGGCCAGCACCGCCATTCAATATGATCATGGCCGATCATCCAAAATCAGTACCCCGTTCCTGCTTTCTCCCCATATCCCTTGATTCCGTTAGCCCTAAGAGCTAAATCTAACTTTCTCGAAAACATCCAGTGAATTGGCCTCCACTACTATTGGCACTATACACTACTACTGCTTGATTTTTGAGTATATATATATATATGTACAAGTGAGTGTGTTTACAGTGTTCATGTTTATATATTCTGTTCTGCAGCAAGTACGAATTTCATTATTCTATCTGGGACATGATAAAAATAAAACACTCTTTACTGTCTTCTGCAGCAGAGAATTCCACAGATTCACAACTCTCTCAGTGAAAAAGCAAGGGCTACTTAAAGTTTTCAAAATCAATACAGGTGCACAACCTTTTATCCGAAGATCCAAATAGCGAAAACCTCCGAATAGCGGACATTTTTTCAGTCCTTGAAAAAAAGTCCTTGAAAACGTTCACTGAGGACGGCCTGCAGAGGTGACAGCGGAACCTCCGGTCGGTCCTCGAAGAAAGGGGAACTAAATCCCCATTCATAAAAGAGAAGGTGAGGGTATATTGCGCGGTAGGGTTAATAATTGACAATATGCTGCTGTCTGCCCGCTGAGTTAAAAAGTTCCCACGGTAGACTCATGATACACAGTGTATCGTGAGTCTTGCGTGGGAACTTTTTAACTCAGTGTGACCAGGCAGGCAGCAGCAGATTGTCGCTCCCTTCAGTTTCACACCCCAACTACACCCTCTGCTTCCCGGCCATGTACACACCCCTTCCCTCCCCTAACTCCCCCGCCCATTGCAATTCGTGGGGGCTTTGCACTGTCTTCACGTCGGCAATGCCAGTCACCGGAGACGTCAGGACCAACGGGACACCGACCCCCAGGCCCACTGCAAGCACGGAGATCCCAGAGACCCACAGCCAGCAGCAGCCCAGGCCCGTTTTACTCCAGAGGAAAACTGCAAACTAGCGGGAGGACATCGGGACCACCAGAAGCCGCTTCACGATGGGCCGCTACGGCGACAAGTGGCAGTTCGCCCACAGCCCGAGCTGTGCACCCTCATCGGGACACCGACCCCCAGGCCCCCTGCAAGCACGGAGATCCCAGATCAGCAACTCCAGCCCAGCCCCGCTCCAACTCCAGAGGGGCAATACACTGATGGTGCGCAAGGTGCATCTTGTTCTTGGGGTAAATAGCGCGCAGCTCGGGCTGTGGGCGAACTGCCACTTGTCGCCGTAGCGGCCCATCGGAGAGCGGATTCCTCTGGAGTTGGGGGTGGGGGGGGAGGGGGTGGGGGGTATTGTACTGTTTGTTCGCCCCCTGCTATCCCAGGGACAGGGAGACAGGACGTTCACCGAGGGCGGCCCGCAGAGGTGACAGCGGAACCTCCGGTCGGTCCTCGACGAAAGGGGAACTAAATCCCCATTCATAAAAGAGAAGGTGAGGGTACATTGCGTGGGAGAGTAGGAATCCCAAGACAAAGTTGAGTGAGCGTTCACCGAGGGTGGCCCGCAGAGGTGACAGCGGAACCTCCGGTCGGTCCTGGAGGAAAGGGGAACTAAATCCCCTTCATAAAAAGAGAAGTGGAGGGTATATTGCGTGGGAGGGTATATCGCCTACCTGGAAGAAACCGGCCTTTTTTTCCAGGATGTCGTCTGCACACCAAAGCTCACGTTTGGCGCCTCTGCTGTACATGGATATAAGAGTGTGAAAATGTCGCCTTAGGCCGCCTTAGGGCATGTAGCCCCGCTACGGTGACATGAGTGCGGGAGGTGATTCAATGCTGCGGTCACATTTACAAATTCAGGAATACATTCAACACACTGCATTTCATACAGACATTTATTCTGCAAGAAAAACTACATTGAAGACTCAAACTCACGACCGAGGAACTGCTGGGATCAAGGTGCAAACTCGCGACCTTGCGGATATGAGCCGGGAACTCTACCACCGAGCCAGCCATTAAAATCTACGCTAAAAAATTTCCATTCCGAAGACCGACAAATTCCAAATTACGAAAAGTGTCTGGTCCCAAGGCTGTCGGATAAAAGGTTGTGCACCTGTATTCATACCTTTAGGGTGTGAGCTGCCCAATATGAGGTGCTGTTCCTCCAATTTGCGCTGGGCCTCACTCTGACAATGGACAAAAAGTGTTTCGCAACCAGGAGATAAGTAGGTTTAGGCGGATCGAGGGGAGGTGTTCCTCAGCATCTCCGGGGAGCTGGGGATCTCTTCAGAGCTGTCCAGGGGCCATGGAGGTCGAGGGGAAAGTGGAGATCGCAGGGCGGCGGCGGCAGCAAACATCGCGAAGATCCCGACCCTGAAGCAGATCCCAACACTGACCCTGAACCTCCCAATATCAACACTGACCCTTAACCTCATCAAATAACAACACCGCCCCTTAATCTCATCCCAGCCCTGAACCCTGTCACTGACCCTTGTCCGAATACTGACCCTAATCCTCATTCTCCATTGGGGTTCTGGTTCACCAACTACCTGACTGGCCAACCACAATATGTCAGGCTACAGAACTATGTCTCAGATATGGTGATGAGCAACACAGGGGCCCTACTGAGAATGGTTATCTCTCCCTTCCCTCTACCATCTACACCTCGGACTTCACATATTACTCGGACTCCTGCCACCTGCAGATGACTGCAATTGTGGGCTGCATCAGTGAGGGGAGGGAAGCTGAATACAGAGGTGTAGTCAACGACTTTGTTGAGTGGTGTGGGCTGAATAACCTGCAGCTCAACACCGACACGACTAAGGAGTTAATAATGGTGGACTTTAGGAGGAGAGAAACACCCCTGTACCCTGTCTCCATCAATGGTGTGTATGTGCATTTTGCCAGGGAGTACAAATACCTTGGACTGACTTCCCTCTTCCCCACCCCCCCCCCCCACCCCCAATCTTTGCACATCCCCATTCCTTTCCACTTGTCACTTTAATTTCATGTATTTTACGTTTATGACAGTATTATGACTGTTGGCAGATCAATTTCCCTACCAGGATCAATAAGGTGCTGTCGTATCGTATTCCAACACAGACCATCAAACCGAACCTTGTCCCAACACCGACACTGAACCTTGTCCCAGCCCCAACTCTAATCCTAATCCTCATCCCAACGTAGAACGTGAACTTTGTCCCAACCAAGACACCGACCCTGAATCGTGTCTCAACAACGAGCCGCAACAGACCCGCATCCTGAAGATAGACACAAAATGCTGGAGTAACTCGGCGGGACAGGCAGCATATCTGGAGAGAAGGAATGGGTGATGTTTCAACCTGAACCATGTCCCAACACTGACCTTCAACCCATAACTTGTCCCAACACCGACATTGACCCTGAATCTTGTCCCAACAGAACACTGACCTTAAACCTCATCCCAACACCGAACCTGAATCTGAACAATAGTTGGAGAATCGTGAGCAGTTTGTGCCCCGTATCTGAAGAAGGATGTGTTGGCATTGGAGAGGGTCCAGAGGAGGTTTACAAGAATGATCCCAGGAATGCATGGATTAACATATGATGAGAGTTTGAAGTGACTGGGCCTGTACTCGCTGGAGTTTAGAAGGATGAGGGGAGACCCAATTGAAACATTAAATAATGAAAGGCCTAGATAGAGTGAATGTGGAGAGGATGTTTCCACCAGTGGGACAGTCTATAACCAGAGGCCACAACTTCAGAATAAAAAGACGTACCTTTAGAAAGGCGATGAGGAAGAATTAATTTTGTCAGAGGGTGATGATCATCTTGGATCCTCGGCTTGGCTTTAAGGAGAGGGGAGCAAAGTTCAAGGGAGATTGATTGAATAAGGGGGGGGCCCATACTCACTGAAGCTCACAATAAAAAGCTACAACTTTATTGACACATAAGAACCAATAAGTGACCAATAGGCATGATGCTCAAATGTTTCCCCTAGCTGAAAAATCAGAACTTGGAATAAAAGGACATACCTTTAGAAAGGAGGAATTTCTTTTGTCAGAGGGTGGTAAATCTGTGGAATTCAAGGCACAGGCGACTGTGAAGGCTGAATCATTGAGTGTTTTTAAGCGAAAATTGACAGGTTCTTGATTAGTAAGAGTGTTAAGGGCCTGTCCCACTTTCACGACCATAATTCACGACCTCTGCCGGGTTTTCCCTTGACTCATACTCGCAGCATGGTCGTCACGAGGTCGTAGGTAGGTCATGATGCTAGTCGTGGGTCCTCGTGGCATCAAGTAGGTCGGGGCGTTTTTCTAGCCTAATGAAAAATGTCCACGGGTAAAAAAGGTCGTGAAAGTGGGACAGGCCCTTTAAAGGTTACGGGGAGAAAGCAGGAAAAATAGGGTTGTGAAGGAAAGATTGATCAGCCATGTTTGAATGGCAGAATAGACTCAATGGGCCGAATGGCTTAATTCTGCTGCTATGACATATGAACTTGTATGTAATGGTAATTGTATGCGATGGTGATTTTTTTTAACTTAGATAGTTGGAAATCTTTGAATTTTCTCCTTCATATCGTAGTGAAAGCATCGGCACTGAGTACATCAGATTATTAGCAATTAGATGTTTGGCGTGTAACAGATTTGAATGTAGGATTTGAATGTAACAAAATTAACAAACCACTGGATGTTCTCTGGTTAATGAGAGAAGTATGGTCCATTTCGCTTTCTTTATTCTTTTGAATGATACAGAATGTTCAGTTTTTTTAAATAAATGAATGCTTCTAAACTGAAGAACATTTTCCTTTTTATTAAAGAAATAAACTGTCCACATCAAAATTAGAGATGCTAACAATTTATTACAATCCATTGATACTCAAAATTTGCTGCTATTGAAATAAACTGCTTTCAATAAACAATTTGGAGCTCGAAGTCGTGACTCCTAACATCGGAAAACCTGAGCTGATGATCATAAATTTTGTTCACGTGATAGAAGCAGAGAATTAGGCCATTCGGCCCACCAAGTCTACTTCGCCATTCAATCATGGCTGATCTATCTTAACCCCATTCTCCTGCCTTCTCCCCATAACCCGTGACACCCTTACTAATCAATGTTGTAGGGAGATCACTGGTTTCAAGCATTTATCCCATTGCTAACTAGTTTAGATTCATAACAAGACTGCTGACGTGTAGATGTTTAAGGCAAGATAAATTGCACAGAATGCTGGGGGATGGGACAAAAAAGCTTGTTGGGAATTGCAGCAAACTTTCATTCGATAGAAGAAAATGTTTTGAATAGTAATCCTACCCATGTTACTAAGTAAAGTTTATGCAGCCTAATAACACGGTGGCAAAGTGGCGCCGTTAGGATGTCACAGTGGCGCAGTATGGTGGCACAGTGATGCAGCTGGTAGAGAAGCTGCCATGCGGCGACAGTGAACCAGAAGATAGACGCAAAAAGCTAGTCAGACAGCATATCTGGAGAGAAGGTATAGGTGGCGTTTCGGGTCGAGGCACTTCTTTGGACTGAGAGTCAGGGGGGAGTGGAGCGAGAGAACCAGGTTCAACCTCAGGTGCTATCCGTGGGTCAGAACTTATTTTAAGGAAAAAGATTAATTTTAGCAATGGGCGACATGGTGGCGCAGCGGGTAGAACCGTTGCCTACATCACCAGAGACCCAGATTTGATCCTGACCTCGGGTGCTTTGCGTGGAGTATGCACTTTCTCCTTGTGACCGTGTGGGTTTCTTGTGGGTACTCCAGTTTCCTACCATGTCCGAAAGTCGTGCGGGTTTGTCAGTTAATTGACCTCTGTCGAAAAATGAAGACCCTAATGTGTAGTCGATAAGAAAATGGGATAATATAGAACTAGTGTGAATGGGCGATCGATGGTCGGCGTGCATTCAGTGGGATCATGGTCCTGTTTCCACACTGTGCTTCTAAGCAAAACTAAACATATACTCTTATTCAAATTTTAGGTGTCCCAGGCATTAAGGCAAGGCCGAATTAGTCCGACAGAGCTATGTCAAAGATGTCTGTCATTAATCAAGAAAACAAAAGTTTTGAACGCGTATATTACCGTCTCTGAGGATCAAGCCATGAAACAGGCCGCAGATGCAGAGAAAAGACTGCAAAAAGGTGATTTCCAGCTTTACCTGTTGTTAAAATGTTTAACAATTTAAATGAATTAATTCATTTTAAATATGCTACATTTTACTCTTTCTAAATGTACTAATTGTAACAAGCCTCGCTTCCGTTTGACCTGATTTAATTTGATTTTCATCTTTGTTTTCTGTCAGTGTACCTGTTAGGATAAATGGTTTACAGGTGCACAACCTTTTATCCGGTGTTCCAGAAACCGAAAAGCTCCGAAAACCGGCCATTTTTTCCAGATGTCGTCTGCGCACCAAAGCTCGCGTTTGGCGCCAAACCTGACCCAAAACGACCCACGGTCAACCCAGGTCTGTACTACTGTAGCGGCTGCCTCCTCCCTGGAGACCGGGAGACGCTTAAACATCTGTAAATCATTGCTTAAATGTTAGTCAGTTAGTTCGGAGGGCTTTTATGTGAAGGGGGGTGAAGGGGTAAACTTTAATTCTTAGTCCCCTACCTGGTCGGAGAGGCGGGGAGCGGTCAATGCCTTACCGGGTCGCCATGCAGTAAGCTCCGCAGCGCTGTGGCCGGTGGGGCAGCGGGTGGCGCCGGTTGTAGCTCCGACCCCGGCAACTCTACCCCTGGCTGCGAGGCGCTCCAAATCCAGCACGGCCCGCGGCCGGACGCCCCAGCTCCGCGAATGGCGGGAGTCGGCGACATCGCAGCGCTGGGATACCAGCGGGGAGCGAGCAATGCCTTACCGGATCGCCGTGCGGCAAGCTCCGGAGCGCTGTGGCCGCCGACACACAACATCGCGGAGCGTCGCTGGATTTGGAGCCGCGCAGCCAGGGGTAGAGTTGCCGGGGTCGGAGCTCCAACCGGCGCCGCCCGCGGCCGGACGGAGCCCCCAGCTCCGCGGCTCCAAATCCAGCGACGCTCCGCGAATGTTGGAAGAAGGCGGCCACAGCGCTCCGGAGCTTGCCGCACGGCGACCCGGTAAGGGCATTGCTCGCTCCCCGCTGGTATCCCAGCGCTGCGATGTCGCCGACTCCCGACGTTCTCGGAGCTGGGACGTCCGGCCGCGGGCCGCGCTGGATTTGGAGCGCCTCGCAGCCAGGGGTAGAGTTGCCGGGGTCGGAGCTACAACCGGCGCCGCCCGCGGCTGGACAGAGGACCCAGCTCCGCGAGGTTGGGAGTCGCTGACCAGGTAGGTAGGGGACTAAGAATTAAAGTTTCCCCCTTCACCCCTACACCACCACCACCACATAAAATCCCTCCAAACTAACTGACTAACATTTATGCAATGATTTTCCCGGTCTCCGGGGAGGAGGCAGCTGCTCCAGACTTTTCAAGCCGCCCGCGCTACCTACCTAATCTACGCTAAAAATCTTCCATTCTGAAATCCGAAAATGTCCGAAATCCGACAAGTGTCTGGTCCCAAGGCTTTCGGATAAAAGGTTGTGCACCTGTATTAGTTTTGCTTAACATACTGAGTTAGATATTTGTCCCTCTTTTTCTGATCGGGTTGTTTAGCAGCGATTGAGTTTTTGATCATCGGCACAGTAGCGCAGCTGATAGACACTACCAGGAAACCAGGATCGATCCTGGCCTATGAAGTTTCCACATTCTCCCTGTGACTGCATGGGTTTCCTTCAGATGCTTGGGGTTTCTTCCCACATCCCAAAGACATGTCGATTTGTAGGTTAAGTGGCCTCTGTAAATTCTCCTAATGTGGAGGCAGTGATTGTGAAATTGGAATAACATAGACCTCATGTGAACAGGTAATATACGGTCGGGGCGGGCTGAAGGGCCTGTTTTCATGCTGTATCTTTCAATCAATCAATTAATTTTACACGCACTTACAATTACAAATGAAGTTACAGGGATCAATCACGGGACTGTCATGTGAGGAAAGATTGAAAAGACTAGGCTTGCATTCACTGAAGGTTACAAGGATGAGGGGGTATCTTATAGAAACATATAAAATTATAAAAGGACTGGACAAGCTAGATGCAGGAAAAATGTTCCCAATGTTGGACGAGTTCAGAATCAGGGGCCACAGTCTTAGAATAAACTTTTTCACCCAGAGAGTTGTGAATTTATGGAATTCCCTGCCACAGAGGGCAGTGAAAAAATGAAAAAATGATGAAATGATTCAATTTATTGTCATTGTCAGTGTACAGTACAGAGACAACGAAATGCATTTTTAGCATCTCCCTTGAAAGGGAGACACAGGGCGTCGCGGTGTGCCCGCGCCTGCCGCCGTAATTAGGCAGTGGAGGCCAAGTCACTGGATGGATTTAAGAGAGAGTTAGATAGAGCTCTAGGGGCTAGTGTAGTCAAGGGATATGGGGAGAAGGCAGGCACGGGTTATTGATAGGGGACGATCAACCATGATCACAATGAATGGCGGTGCTGGCTCGAAGGGTCGAATGGCCTCCTCCTGCACCTATTTTCTATGTTTCTAAGTACACAAATGTTAGGGTGAAAATTTTTCATTTGTGTTACAACTTTTATATAAAGAAAAAGATCACTCCAATTAATTACTTTTTCCAAGTCGACACAGTGGTGCAGCGGTAGGGTTGCTGGCTTACAATGCCAGAGACCCGGGTTGGATCCTAATTATGGGTGCTGTCTGTACGGAGTTAGTACGTTCTCCCTGTGATCGCGTGGGTTTATTCCAGGTGCTCTGGTTTCCTCCCAAACTACAAAAACATACAGGTTTGTAGGTTAATTGGCTTTTGTAATTTATAAATTGTCCCAAGCATGTAGGATAGTATTAGAGTACAGGGTGATTGCCGGTTGGCATGGGCCGAAGAGCCTGTTTCCACGCTGTTTTGTTGTAGTGTTGGTTCTGAAAGAACTTTTGCCCAGAATAGAAGGAACAACTGCAACTTAATTATCTGGTTATATAAGGATATTTTACATCCTTCTGAACCAGCAGATAGTCTCATCAAAGCCTGGAACCTATGCCAATACAGCACTCACAGTGCTGTACTTGAAACATCAGTCTTGTTTGGTTCAGAGATACGGCATGGAAACAGGCCCTTCAGCTCACTGAGTCCATGCCGACCATTGATCACCTGTTCACACTTGTTAGAAACATAGAAAATAGGTGCAGGGGTAGGCCATTAGGCCCTTCGAGCCTATGATCGGCCTGATCATCCAAAATCAGTACCCTGTACCTGCTTTTTCCCCCATATCCCTTGATTCTGTTAGCCCATAGTCTAAATCTAACTCTCTCGTGAACCCTCCACTGCCTTCTGTAGCAGAAAATTCCACAGATTCACAACTCTCTGGCTGAAAAAGTTTTTCCTCGTCTCAGTCCTAAATGGCCCACCCCTTATTCTTAAACTGTGACCCCTGGACTCACCCAACATCGGGAACATTTTTCCAGCATGTACCCTGTCCAATCCCTTAAGAATTTTAAATGTTTCTATAAGATCCTCTCTCATCCTTCTAAATTCCAGTGAATACAAGCCCAGTCGACCCGTTCTTTCATTATATGTCAGTCTCGCCATCCCGGGAATTAACCTGGTGAACTCTCTCAATAGCAAGAATGTCTTTCCTCAAATTAGGAGACCAAAACTGAACACAATACTCCAGGTATGGCCTCACCAGGGCCCTGTCCAACTGCAGTAGGACCTCCTTGCTCCTTTACTCACATCCTCTCGCTATGAGGGCCAACATGCCATTTGCTTTTTTCACTGCCTGCTGTACCTGCATGCTTACTTTCAGTGATGAAGTACAAGGATACCCAGGTCTCGTTGCATCGCTCCTTTTCCCAATCTGACACCATTCAGATAATAGTTTACACCCCATCGGTATGAACATTGACTTCTCTAACTTCAGTTAGCCCTTGCTTTCTCTCCATCCCCTCCCCTTCCCAGTTCTCCCACTAGTCTTACTGCCTCCAACTACATTCTATCTTTGTCACGCCCCCTCCCCTGACATCAGTCTGAAGGAGGGTCTCGACCCAAAACGTCACCCTTTCCTTCTCTCCAGAGATGCTGCCTGACCCGCTGAGTTACTCCAGCATTTTGTGTCTACCAGTCAGATAATAATCTGCCTTCTTGTTCATGCCACCAAAGTGGATAACCTCACATTTATTCACATTATACTGCATCTGCCTACTCACCCAACCTGTCCCAAGTCACCCTGCAGCCTCATGGCATCCTCCTCGTAGCTCATACTGCCACCCAGCTTTGTGACATCCGCAAACTTGGAGATGTTACATTTAATTCCCTTGTCTAAATCGTTAAAATATATTGTAAATAACGGGTCCCAGCACTGATCCTTGCGGCACCCAACTAGTCACCGCCTGCCATTCTGAAAAGGACCCATTAATTCCTACTCTTTGTTTCCTGTCTGCCAACCAGTTCTCTATCCGTGTCAACATCCTACCCCCAATACCACGTGCTCTAATTTTGTACACTAATCTCTTATGTGGGACCTTGTCAAAGGCTTTTTGAAAGTCTAGAAACAGTACACCACATCCACTGGCTCTCCTTTATCCATTCTACTTGTTACATCCTCAAAAAATTCGAAAATATTAGTCAAGCATGATTCCCCATCATAAATCCATGCTGACTTTGTCGATCCTGTCAATGCTTTCCAAATGCGCTGTTATTTCATCTTTAATAATCGACTCAAGCATCTTCCCCACTACCGACGTAAGGCTAACTGGTCTATAATTCCCTGCTTTCTCTCTCCCTTCTTTCTTAAAAAGTGGGGTTACATAAAGCTACGCTCCAGTCCACAGGAAATGATCCAGTCTATAGAACATTGGAAAATGATCACCAATGGAATCACGATTTCTAGGGCCATCTCCTTGAGTACTCTGGGATGCAGACCCTCAGGCCCTGGGGATTTATGTGCATTTAGTTCCAACAGTTTACCTAATACCATCTTCTGACTAATGTGGATTCCCTTCAGTTCCTCCCTCCCACTAGATCCTCAGTCACCTCCTATGTTATCCCACCTTCTCATCCACCCCCTACACACTAGGGGCAATTAACTCACATTCCCACATGTCTTTGGGATGTGGGAGGGAACCAGAGCACCCGGAAAAAACAACACGCAAGGTCAGGATTGATCCCGGGTCTCTACCGCTTTGAGGCAGCAGAGAGGGATAAAGTAGATGTGCGAGGCAAGTTTTTTTTTATACCGAGAATGGTGGGCGCCTGGAATGTGCTGTCCAGGGTTGTGGTGGAGGCAGACACTAGTCAAGTCAAGTCAAGTCTTTTATTTCTATAGCACATTTAAAAACAACTCTCTTGACCAAAATGTAGGTAGGTTACAAAACCTACCTGAATCGCCATTGGGAATCTGCCCTCAGCCATGTCGGCGATTTTGGCGCTGTTTGGAGGGGGCGGGTTTAAAACGCGATTTTTACTAGGCTGTACTAATCGCACATGTTCAGCCTAGTAAATCATTAACGAAAAATCGCTGCAAGACCCGGTCGCAAAAGGTATTATTAGTTTTATAGGCCTCGATAATATAGTTATAATAGTCTTAAAATTACTGTTTTATTCCGCGACCTCTCGCAGCCCCAGGGTTTTATAGAGCAAACAATTAAAGGTATGTACCTTATTTTTACATTAAATGGGGCATATATATAACCCTGTAATTAAAGTTATCTATAGCGAATAGTTTATTTTGGGCTTTTTATATCCCGCAGTATTTTTCTCGGCATTTGAGGGCACTAATCTAGCGCGCTGTCAACATTCTAAACCAGCGCGTTCACAGAAACCCACTGGAAAGCCGATTTAAATGGGCATTTATTTACAGCAATTGAACACTAAATTCCTTCCATTTGGCCTATAAATTAATGTAAATTAGATATAAAAATCATGTTATATTGTGAATTATTTGTGAATAATCTTTGGACACTTAGGCTATTTAAAAATGTTATCTTTCCTTAAGAAATGGCCTGTTGACTATCCAAGATCACAGCTTTTTTGTAATGTCCATTGAAAATCAATAGGGAACAAGATGCTAATTTCCATACTTTTTTAATACTTGAGATATGAAAGAGAATTTGGTGTCAAATTAAACTTATTGTTATGCTTTATCTGATGGGATAAATTGCAGACTTGATTTTTAAAATCTCAAAATTTTGTAACATTGCTACAAAATGCTTTACATTAGTGCAGGTACTAACTTGCTACAAACAGTGGTACATAGATCAACAATACATACATAAATACATACAGCGCTGCCTCAGAGGACCTCAAGAAAGGCTTGAGAGTAGAAATAATTTTTAAGACTGAAAAGAGTTGATGGAAGAGGCAGTTCTGATGGGAAGAGGGATGCTGTTCCATAGTCTAGGTGCTGCAACCGCAAAAGCCGCCCCTGATCTTATGCCTAGACCGCGGGATGGTCAGTAAACACCAAATTGGCCAATCTGAGGGCCCTGGAAGCGGTATGGTGGGAAAGCAGATTTTTGATGTAGGTGGGAGCCAGCCCTTTAGGGCTTTGTAAACAAAAAAGAGCTTGAAATTGATTCGGAACCGCACTAGGAGCCAGTGGAGAGAGGCCAAAATCAGGGTGATGCGGTCTTTTTCGGGTGCCCATCAGAAGTCTCGCTGCAGCGTTTTGGACCAATTGCAGGCGGAACAGGGATGATTGTTTAAAGACGTTTGATAGACATATGGATATGCAGGGAAGGGAGGGAAACGGATTATGTGCAGCCAGGTAGAGTTTGTCTTGACATCATGTTCAGCACAGACATTGTGGGCCGAAGGGCCTGTTCCTGTGCCGTAGTTCTTCCAATTTAATGTTTCATAATCCTTAATTCTAATTAATAAAAATTTTTGAACAGATAATCTGTGTGTGATCGTATTAACATTATTTCTTAATACCTAGGAAGTCCTTTGGGTGCATTGGATGGAGTTCCAGTTGCTGTTAAAGATAACTTCAGCACTGCTGGTATTGAGACCACGTGTGCATCAAAAATGTTAAAAGGTAAAGGCATCTTGGAAATCATAGTCATAGTCATACAGCGTGGAAACAGGCCCTTGGGCCCAACTTGCCTATGCCGACCAGGATGCCCCATTTACACTAGTTCCACCTGCCTGCGTTTGACCCATATCACTTTAAACCTTACCCATCCATGTTCTTGACCAAATGTCCATTAAATGTTGTTATGGTGCCTGCCTCAACTCCCTCCTCTGGCTGCTCGTTCCACATACCCATTAAACAGTGTGGAAAAGGTTGCCCCTCAAATTCCTATTACATTTTTGCCCTCTCACCTTAAAACTATGTCCTCTGGTTCTTGACTCCCCCACTCAGGGTAAAAGATTTCTGTATATTCAACCTATCTATTCCCTCCATGATCGTATACACCATTAAATGATCGCCTCGTCCTCCTGCGCTCCAAAGAGTATAGTTCTCATCTACTCAACCTCTCCCTGCAGCTCAGCCTCTCAAGACCTGGCATCATCCTCACCTTGTGCTTGTTTGCAACAAACCAATTGAAATAAATAATGATGGAAAATATGGCATAATTTAACTTTAGTACTTAGTATTTATGTGCGGAAATAGGCCCTTCGGCCCATCAAGTTCATGCTGACCATCATTCAGACTAGTTCTATGTTATCCCACTTTCACAGCACACTCGCAACAATTTACAGCAACCAATTAACCTATAAACAAACCGCTCAGAGGAAGCCCACACACATGGTCACTAGGAGAACGTACATACACCACACAGGCAGCAGCCGAGGTCTCTAGTGCTGTGAGGCAACTGCGCCACTGTGCCGCCCTAACCGATTTTAATATTTATGTAATGCCTTCAATGACTTATGTATTCTGTGTGGTGAATATTCTGTCAAACATCTACTCTTGAGAATTACTGCATGCCTCAACAATTTTACATTTGATTTATCAATGTTCTACTGAGTAATGTCTGCTCTCAAGAAATTACATTTCATTCAGAAAATGCTGCAGCCTACATTTTTGCCTCTATAAATTCCATCATTCCTATCTCTAGATTTTTAGGATTTTTTGACGATTAATTATTGTTTTATTTAGTCACAAAAGGATGCAGAGTAACTCGCCTTTCTCAACAAAACCTGCTGAGTAAAGCCCCTGTCCAACTGTACAAGGTAATTTAAGAGTTCTCCCGAGTTTTCCCCTGATTCGAGATGTCCGTAGCGGGTCCGTAGAAGTGCGTGGATGTCTTGTAGCGGCTCATGGAAGTTACTCGGGACATCCTGTAAACTCGTGACGTTTTTTCATCCCTGTAAAAAATGTCCACGAGTGAAAAAATACCTGTGATGAAAAAAATGGTTACTTTTTGCTCGTACGAGCTGCTACGAGACATCCACAAACTCCTATGGACCCGCTACGGACATTCTCCGAGTTCGATTCAGGGGAAAACTCAGGAGAACTCTTGAATTACCTCGTACAGTGGGACAGGGGCTTAACTCCAGCACCTTATGACATTTTGTGTAGTAACCAGCATCTGCAGTTCCCTGTTTTTATGTTTTATTTAACTGTTGGTTGATTAAAGTATAGTGACCCCAGTCTTTAAGGAGCCTCGGATCTAAGTTTATTTTTGTTACATCTTCTGAGTTACAGAGAAAAGCTTTGTTTTGCATGCTATCTAATCAGATCAAATATACCATTAGTGAATACAATCAAGTCTCAGGGTGGCATGGTTCAGATCAGTTTAGTTTATTGTCACGTGTACTGAGGTACAGTGAAAAGATTTTGTTGCGTGCTATCCAGTCAGCGGAAAGTCAATACATGATTACAATCGAGCCATTTACAGTGTACAGATACATTATAAGGGAATAACGTTTGGTGCAAGGTAAAGGCAGAAGAGTCCAATCAAAGATAGTCTGTGGGTGACCAATGAGGTAGTTAGCAGTTCAGCACTGCTCTCTAGTTGTGGATGGATGATTCAGTTACTTGATAACAACTGGGAAGAAGTGGTCCCTGAATCTGGAGGCGTGCGTTTTCATGCTTCTATACCTTTTGTCTGATGGGAGAGGGGAGAAGAGGGAATGGGCAGGGTGTGACACTTCCTTGATTATGCTGCTGGCCTTGCCGAGGTAGCGTGAGTTATGGAAGGGAGGTTGGTTCGTGTGATGGTCTGAATTGCATCCACAATTCGCTGCAATTTCTTGCAGTGTTGGATGGAGCTGTTCCCAAACCAAGCCGGCCCACTATGGTGTACACCCACGACTGTGCATTCAATTTTCAAAGTTGCAGATGACAACTTTTTAAAATTGAATGCACAGTCATGGGTGTACAAAGAGTAAAGAAGGGGGGTGAGAATGCAGCAGTGACGCAACGGTAGAATTGTGTCTTATAGCACCAGAGACCTGGGTTTGATCCTGACTACAGAGTGCCTGTCTGTACAGAGTTTGTACATTCTTCCTGTGACCACATGGGTTTTCTCCGGGTGCTGCGGTTTCTTCCCATATCCCAAAGACTTGTGGGTTTGGATGTTAATCGGCTTCTGTAAACTGCCCCTAGTATGCAGGATAGTGCTAGTGTACGGGCTGATTGCTGGTCATTGCTGACTCGGTGGGCCGAAAGGCCTGTTTCCACACTGTATCTCTAAACCAAAGTAAACTTACAAAATTAAACTCAAGTACAAAGTGCACCAGTTCCATGGGCAAAGTCCAATGACCGCATTGGGATAGAGGTGAATTAGACAGTACCCTAGCCTATGGAAGGAAGGAGGGGAGTGTGAGGTGAATTGATCGAGGGATGGAAAAGGTCATGGTGTTAAACAGATTTATTATACACAATCAAGAGTTCCACCTCTTTAGGGGCGGCACGGTGGCGCAGCGGTAGAGTTGCTGTCTTACAGCGCTTGCAGCGCCGGAGACCCAGGTTTGATACCAACTACGGGTGCTATCTGTACGAAGTTAGCATGTTCACCCCGTGACATGCGTGGGTTTTCTCTGAGGTCATTGGTTTCCTCCCACATTTCAAAGACGTACAAGTATGTAGGTAAATTGGTAAATGTAAAAACTCTCCCAATATCCGTAGGATAGTGTTAATATGCAGGGATTGCGGGTCGGCGAGCACCAAGTGGGTCGAAGGGCCAGTTTCTGCACTATATCTCTAAACTAAACTGTAAATACTCCCTTCCTCCACATCTTTTGTGTTCATAGAGGTATCCTGTCAACAGAGAGAGCCCTTGGGTGCAAAGACAGACAGTTCACTTGAAAGTCTTGCTGCAAGTGCATGCAAAGCTCTGCTGCTTTACGCTGCCAGAATTAATAATAAAACACTGAGCACAACCTTCTGTTTCTACCATAAAGATGTGTTGTTCAAGGTTTCCCTCTCCCTTACTCTCAGTCTGAAGAAGGGCCTCAACTTGAATCGTCACCTATTCTTTTTCTCCAGAGATGCTGCCTGACCCGCTGAGTCAATCCAGCTTCAAAAAGCCTTTTGTGTCTACTGTTGTTAAATGTTGCTTGTTACCTTTATGGTGAAGTGCAAAGTTTAAAACATCTTTTGAATCTTCAGTGTTTAGCATGAAATTGCAAGTGCAATATTTCAATCTATTTCCCAAATTGTTCAGTTCTTTCTGAATGCTATTTTGGAGACTGCACCATCTTGGAGCGTTTTAATGAGCAGTGCTGTCAAGTGCTTGGGCATGAGTTAATGCATGTGGTGTGTCAACATCTGTGCAAGTGTTGGCAGCTAATTAAAGGCTGGAGCTACCAGAAGACCAAGGTTCCCGGTGACAGAAGGGATGTGAGCTCGACAGATCTGAGAGAAATTCTGAAAAACAGCTGCAATTGGGTCCACCAACCCGCACATCTTTGAATGATAAAAACATCTATATTTACTTTCTTCTTGACGTCTGGGACATGGGAGGCTGGGGGGAGACATGGTAGAAGTATATATAATATGAGAGACAGAGATAGGGTGGGCGGTCGGAACCATTTACCCCCGGGGTGGAAAATGTCAAAGACAAGAGGGCACAGCTTCAAGGTGAGAGAGGCAGAGTTTAAAGGAGAAGTGCAGGGCATGTTTTTTACATAGTAGTGGGTACCAGGAACACGCGGATATGATAGTGTTTAAGATGCTTTGAGATAGGCACATGGATAGAACATAGAACAATACGACGCAGAAGATAGTGCAGGACTTCACTGTCACCCACCAGAGATGAAGCTTAATTGAGATCTGATGATAGAATTAAAGACATTCCCTTTTTTGTTGTACTGCAGATGAGAGAAACAACTTTTTTTTATTTTAGTTGATTTTTTTTTACTCAAGCTGTTTTTCTATAATTAACTATATTCGGTTAAATTGATGCACAGGCAAAGATCTGAGAAGCTTTCCAATATATAATCTACAATGTGCCCTGCCTAGTTGAGTTTGGTTTATTGTCACATAGAATGAGATACAGTGAAAAGCATTTGTTGCGTGCTAATCAGTCAGTTGAAAGATAATCTGTCTGAAGAAGGGTTTCGGCCCGAAACGTTGCCTATTTCCTTCGCTCCATAGATGCTGCTGCACCCGCTGAGTTTCTCCAGCTTTTTTGTGTACCTTCCAGTTGAAAGATAATACTTGATTAAAATCGAGCCACCCACAGTTTACAGATACAGGATAAAGGGAATAATGTGTAGTACAAGATAAAGTCCAGTAAAGTCTGAAGTCCAAAGATCTCCAATGGGATAGATAGCAGCTCAGGACTGCTATCTAGTTGTTGGAAGGATGATTCAGTTGCCTGATAACAGCCTGGAAGAAACTGTCCCTGAATCTGAAGGTGCGTGTTTTCACCTTTCTGTACCTCTTGCCTGATGGGAAGGGTGAGAAGAGGGAGTGACCGGGGGTGAGACTCGTCCTTGATTATGCTGGTGGTCTTGCCGAGGCAGCGTGAGGTGTAAATGGAGTCAATGCATACTGCAATAAATAAATCCTCATTATCTCAATCATTGTGTAGCCATTTTTCCTTGGAGTATAGAATATAAAATATTTTCACAATATTTGAAATACTAACTTTGAAATATTATATCCATAATGTTCCCCTGCGGGATTTTGCTAATTTGACTCAGTTTTTATAAGATAATCGAAAGAAAGCTCAAATTAAGCAGCATGTTTAAAAGTACTGTAGACAAAAATTGAAAGCGCATGATAACTTTCAAACAGACATTTTATGCTTGTCTGCTGGAAGTGATTCACAGCGCCCTCCATAATGTTTGGGACAAAGACCCGTCATTTATTCAATTGTATCTGATCTACACAATTTGAGATTTGTAATAGAAAAAAATCACGTGGTTAAAGTGCACATTGTCAGATTTTATTAAAGGATTTTTTTATACATTTTGATTTCACCATGTAGAAATGACAACTGTGTTTATACATAGTCCCCCCATTTCAGGGCACCATAATGTTTGGGACACATGGCTTCACATGCATTTGTAATTGCTCAGATGTGTTTAATTGCCACCTTAATGCAGATATAAGAGAGCTCTTAGCATCTAGTGTTTCCTCCAGTCTTTCCATCACCTTTCGAAACGTTTATTGCTGTTTATCAACAATGTAAGTCAAAGAAGCCATTATGAGACTGAGAAACAAGAATAAAACTGTTAGAGACATCAGCCAAACCTTAGACCTACCAGAATCAACTGTTTGGAACATCATTATGATGAGAGCACTGGTGAGCTTACTAATCGCAAAGGGACTAGCAGGCCAAGGAAGACCTCCACAGCTGATGACAGAAGAATTCTCTCTATAATAAAGAAAAATCCCCAAACACCTGTCCGGCAGATTAGAAACACTCTTCAGGAGTCATGTGTGGGTTTGTCAATGACCACTGTCCGCAGAGGACTTCATGAACAGAAATGCAGAGGCTACACTGCAAGATGCAAACCACTGGTTAGCTGCAAAAAAAGGTTGGCCGGGTTACAGTTTGCCAAGAAGAGAGCACCACAGTTCTGGAAAAAGGCCTTGTGGACAGATGAGACAAAGATTAACTTTTATCAGAGTGATGGCAAGAGCAAAGTATGGAGGATGAGTAGGAACTGCTGAAGATCCAAAAAAAGCATGCCACCTCAGCTGTGAAACATGGTGGTGTTGGTGTTATGGCCTGGGCATGTATGGCTGCTGAAGGTACTGGCTCACTTATCTTTATTGATGATACAACTGCTGATGGTAGCAGCATAATAAATTCTGAAGTGTATTGACGCATCCTACCTACTCAAGTTCAAACAAATGTCTCAAAACTCATTGGCCGGCGGTTTATTCTACAGCAAGACAATGATCCCAAACATACGGCTAAAGCAACAAAGGCGTTTTTCAAAGCTAAAACATGGTTAATTCTTGAGTGTAGGGGACTAGCCCCCAAAAATAAGCATAAGCTAAAGATGGCTGCAATACAGGCCTGGCAGAGCATCACCAGAGAAGACATCCAGCAACTGGTGATGTCCTTGAATCGCAGACTTCAAGCAGTCATTGCATGCAAAGGATATGCAACAAAATACTAAGCATGACTACTTTCATTTACATGACATTGCTGTGTCCCAAACATTATGGTGCCCTGAAATGGAGGGACTATATTAACATTGCTGTATTTTTTATTTTTTTATTTATTAGAAGTAGTGTACATTACAGTGATATAAGCCAAAATACATAATACATTTCCTGTACCACTTCATATTTTAAACTTTAAAAAGGAGAAAGGTAAAGAGAGTTAGATAGGATAGTAAGTGCGTGAAAGAGTGATCAAGAGAGACCCTTAAAAACGTAAAACTCAAAAAATAGTTAAGAATGCCAAAGAAAAAGAAAGAGAGAAGAAGAGAACAGAAGATATAAAAAAAGTAAAAAAAGATAAAAGGGATATACCTACTTCGTATCTTTACTCACCCCTCACCAGGTCCTGAAACCATTTAGTTTCAAAGTTATGTTGCACCCTATACTTGTAATAAGTCGATAAATGGAGACCAAATCTTTTGGAAAACATTGCTGTAATTTCTACGTGGTGAAACCAAAATGTATAAAAAGGCCTTTATTAAAATCTGACAATGTACACTTTGGCCACATGTGATTTTTTTTCTATTACAAATTTCAATTTGGGGAGTACAGAGGCAAATAAATAAATGACGGGTCTTTGTCCCAAACATTATGGAGGGCACTGTAAAAAGGTGATAATATCAAGTAACTGCAGATGCTGCCTCACCCGCTGAGTTACTCCAGCTTTTTGTCTACACACAATGCTGGAATAACTCAGCCGGTCAGGCAACACCTCTGGAGAACATTATTTGCTGTTTCTTCATGATCGATGTGCTTGATCTGACTTCAGTCAGAGTATTGAACTAGTCTCTCAAACTGAAGTAACAACATTTCCTGCAGTGTGTAAGGCTATGTTTTAAGATTTCAGACTGACGGATTCAGATTTGATCAATTGTCAGATTATTAGTGCAGTTCATGTACTAACGTCATTCTTAAACTAATTATATCCTGATAATAGATTTGATTCCATCTTTTCAACTCGCTGTAATTGTACACACGATCCATAGCCTCATGATATATTTACTAAGGCTATGCTGTTGCTTCCAGGTTATGTTGCACCTTTTAATGCCACAGTGGTGCAGCGGCTACTAGACCAAGGTGCTGTTCTGATGGGAAAGACCAACCTTGATGAATTTGCAATGGGGTAAGACCATTTCATATCTTGCTTACCTGCAGAAATGTTCTTTGTGGATGATTATTAATCAAGTGAAAGGCCTGGATAGAGTGGATGTGGAGAGGATGCTTCCACTAGTGGGAGAACTCTAGGAATAGAGGCCAGTGCCTCAGAATAAAAGGACATACCTTTAGAAGGGAGACGAGGAGAAATTCCTTTAGCCAGAGTGTGGTGAATCTGTGGGAATCATTGCCACAGACGGCTGTGGACGCCACCACGTCAATAGACAATAGGTGCAGGAGTAGGCCATTTGGCCCTTCGAGCCAATGGATATTTTAAAAATGGAGATTGATAAGTAAGAGTGTTAGGGTTTCTGGGGAGAAGACAGGAGAATGGGGTTGAGAGAGAAAGATTGATGTGATTGAATGGCGGAGTAGAGTCGATGAGCCGCATGGCCTAATTCTGCTCCTATGACTTATAAATGTGGTTTTTAGAACATAGAACAATACTGCACAGGCCCACATGTCTGTGTTGAACATGATGCCAAGACCAATTTTTGTTTGCTTGCGCATAATCCATATCCCTCCATTGCCTGCATATCCACATGTGCCTATCCAAAACCCTCTTAAATGCCGCTATTGTATCTACCTCCAACACCAATATTGGTAGCGCATTCCAGGCACTCGTCAAATCGTGTAGAAAAAAAGTTGCCCCGCACATCTCCTTTAAACTTTGCTCCTCTCACCGTAAAACTTTGTAGTCTAGTATTTGTTATAATATTCCTTTGAGAATTTGTTTTCATACATGCCTGTATTCATCTCTAATTTGATCCGTAATTTTCCAGCACACCTTAAATATTTTCAAAATGGAAAACTTTACAGAAAGAAAGCTGGCAGCAAGAAGAAAACTAGTTTTAAATGAATTCCCAAGATTGAAAAGAGAAGGCAGTGAGTGATGTGCAGGAATCTTTTGGAATGGAATTTGCTGGTTATCTTTGAATTAATATCCACTTTCGGGAACTCATCTGCAATTGTCCTCGGAGTTTGTTTTAACTACTTCCCCAGAAAATATGTGAACAGGATCAATAAAACCGCAGATAAAGGATGTGGTCAAATATGACTGAACAGTATGGCACCAGAACGTGGTTCATATTTACATTAGCTGTACACCGGGAATTCTTGTATTGATTCATCAAATTTGCTGGCATAAATCCAATTGAAGATCTGAGGAACTCTGAGGATGTTTACCCCATATATAAATACAATCAGTTAAATACAATAGATAGAGAAAGCATAGGAACATAGAAGCCAAGGGGAAGATACAGAGTGAAGAATATGGTTCTGAGCATTGTAGCACATCAGTTCCATAGACAAAGTCCAGTGTCCACAATGGGGTAGAGGTGAATCGGACAGTACCCTAGCTAATGGACGGACTGGCTTCCTGGAATGGCGCAATGGGGCCATTCTCTGCCTCACAGCGTCAGAAAACTGGTTCAATCCTGACCTCGGATGTGTGGAGTTTGCACTTTCTCCCTGTGACCACATAGGTTTTGTCCGCATGCTCCTGTTACCCGCCCATGTACCAAAGACATGGATATTGTAGGTTAATTGGCCCTAATGCATAGGGAGAGGATACGAAATTCTTAACAAAATTTCTTACAAAATTCTTAAGGGGTTGGACAGGCTAGATGCAGGAAGATTATTCCCGATGTTGGGGAAGTCCAGAACAAGGGGTCACAGTTTAAGGATAAGGGGGAAGTCTTTTAGGACCGAGATGAGAAAATCATTTTTCACACAGAGAGTGGTGAATCTGTGGAATTCTCTGCCACAGAAGGTAGTTGAGGCCAGTTCATTGGCTAGATTTAAGAGGGAGTTAGATGTGGCTAAAGAGATCAGGTGGTATGGAGAGAAGGCAGGTATGGGATATTGATTTGGATGATCAGCCATGATCATATTGAATGGCGGTGCAGGCTCGAAGGGCCGAATGGCCTACTCCTGCAACTATTTTCTATGTTTCTATGAAGGTGGGATAGCAGAAATACTGTGAACGATTGATATGGACTCGGTGGGCCGAAGGGCCTGTTTCAATTAAACAAAGACACAAGGTGCTGGAGTAACACAACAGGTCAGGCAGCAGCTCTGGAGAACATGAATAGGTGACGTTTTGGGTCGGGACTCTTCCTCAGAATGAAAACAGGCCTTTTTCCATGCTGTACCTTTCAATCAACAAGTGTGATGAGCTGCTGTACCTAACAATGTCGCCATGATTATTTTGATTTTCCAGGAGTGGGAGTGTTGACAGCATCTTTGGGCCAGTGAGGAACCCTTGGGGATATTCTGAACAGTATAGAGAACGGCAAGTAGAAGGCCAAGACACGGAAGACTCCAACTGGGTAATAGCGGGTGGCAGCTCTGGAGGCAGTGCAGTCGCTGTTGCTTCATGGACATGCTTTGCGTAAGTATTCCCGTGTTTACTTTCTTTCCTTCACTTTTCCCAAACATCATGAAATATATTTTTACATGCAGCTTAAGCACTAAATTGGAAATATCAAAATATCATCTTTTTAATTTAAATTAGTTTCGAGATGCACTGCGGAAACAGGGCCTTCGACACACCGAATCAGCGATCCCCGCACACGAACTCTATCCTGCACACACTAGGGACAATTTACAATTATACCTAGCCAATTAACCTACAAACCTATACGTCTTTGGAATGTGGGGGGAATCCGGAGCACCCGGAGAAAACCCACGCAGGTCACGGGAGAACATACAGACGAGGACCCATAGTCAGGATCGAACCCGTGCCTAAGTTGCTCTAAGGCAGCAAATCTACCATCGCGCCATCTGTAAAGTATGCAGTGCCCTCCATAATGTTTGGGACAAAGACCCATCATTTATTTATTTGCCTCTGTACTCCACAATTTGAGATTTGTAATAGAAAAAAAATCACATGTAGTTAAAGCGCACATTGCCAGATTTTAATAAAGGCCATTTTTATACATTTTGATTTCACCATGTAGAAATGACAGCTGTGTTTATACTTAGCCCCCCAGGGCACCAGAGAAAGAATGGGTGACGTTTCGAGTCGAGACTTTTCTTCAGACTGGCTAGGAATAAGGGAAACGAGAGATATAGATGGTAATGTGGAGAGATAAAGAACAATGTATGAAAGATTTTCAAAAATGTAATGATGATAAAGGAAACAGGCCATTGAAAGCTGTTTGTAGGGTGAAAATGAGAAGCTAGTGTGACTTAGGTGGGAGAGGAATAGAGAGAGAGGGAATGCCGGGGCTACCTGAAGTGAGAGAAATCAATATCCATACCACTGGGCTGTAAGCTGCTCAAGTGAAATATGAGATGCTGTTCCTCCAATTTGCGTTTAGCCTCACTGACAATGGAGGAGACCCAGGACAGAAAGGTCTGTGTAGGAATGGAAAGGAGAAATAAAGTGCCCAGCAACCGGGAGATCACACAGGCTGAGCGAAGGTGTTCCGCAAAACAATCGACCAGTCTGTGTTTGGTCTCGCCGATGTATAAGAGTCCACATCTTGAACAACAGATACAGTAGATGAGGTTGGAGGCAGTGCAAGTGAACCTCTGCCTAACCTGAAAGGACTGTCAAGGTCCTTGGACAGAGTCGAGGGAGGAGGTATAGCCACAGATGTTGCATCTTCTGCGGTTGCAGGGGAAGGTACCAGTGGAGGGGGTGGTTTGGGTGCGAAGGAAGGAGTTAACCAAAGAGTTGCAGAGGGAGCGGTCTCTGCGGTAGGCGGAAAGGGGTGGAAATTGTATCATTTGTTCAAGTTATACCATGGTATTTTTCGGTACCATTATTCATTTTGAAAAGCTTGATTTTATCCGTTTTAACTTTTGTTTTGTTCTCCACTTACCAGTTGCTGCTCGCTCTCCTTTATCAAGAATTATTTCATGGTGTAGGACCATTGTTTTAATAAAATTCATTGAAAGCATCAAAAAGTCTGGCCCGGTGGTGCAGCGGTATAGTTGCTGCTTCACAGCACCAGACCCAGGTTCGATCCTGACTGCGAGTGCTGTCTATACGCAGATTGTACTTTCTCCATGTGACCACGTGGGATTTCTCCGGGTTTTCCCGTTTCCTCCCATGTTCCAAAGACGTATAGGTTTGTAGGTTAATTCCGTGAATTACCCCGCTACTGTGTAGGATAGAAACAAAGAAAATAGGTGCAGGGGTAGGCCATTCGGCCCTTCGAGCCTGCACCGCATTTCAATATGATCATGACTGATCATCCAACTCAGTATCCTGTACCTGCCTTCTCTCCATACCCCCTGATCCCTTTAGCCACAAGGGCCACATATAACTCCCTCTTAAATATAGCCAAGGAACTGGCCTCAACTACATTCTGTGGCAGAGAATTCCACAGATTCACCACTCTCTGTAAAAAATTTTTTTCTCATCTCAGTCCTAAAAGATTTCCCCTTTATCCTTAAACTGTGACCCCTTGTTCTGGACTTCCCCAACATCAGGAACAATCTTCCTGCATCTAGCCTGTTCAACCCCTTAAGAATTTTGTACGTTTCTATAAGATCCCCCCTCAATCTTCTAAATTCTAGCGAGTACAAGCTGAGTCTATCCTAGAGATAGTGTATGGGGATGATTGCTGGTCAGCATGGACACGGAGGGCCGAAGGGCTTGTTTTCACGCTGTATCTCTAAAATAATCTAAACTAAACTACTCATTTAGTAAAACTTGGTTTGATCTGTTTTAATTCTCCATTTACTATTTTTGTTGCATCTTACTCTCCTTTATCAAGAATTCTTGTATGGTGAAGATTAATTGAAAGTATCAACACACAACGGATTAATCACCGGACAATTTATCCAGTTCTTTAGGTTCAGATACAGGGGGATCCACGCGTAATCCCGCAGCCCATTGCGGTGTTGTAGGCTTCAAGAGTTCCTATGGATTACTTTCTCGCCATGGCCTTATACCTTTGGTCAACTCCATGGATGTTCCTGGCATTATGAGCAGATGTGTAGATGATACAAGCACCGTACTTGGTAGGTTACATCACCAACATTTCCAAACCACTCACATATTTGTGTTTCTTCCACTGATGTTTGAAACCAAGTGGGAGAGGGCCAGTGACAATCAGTCATGGAGTGTGGAAACAGGCCCTTCAGCCCATCTTGCCCTCGCTGACCAACGTGCTACATCCTGTGTAATAACATTTTTAATTTAATCAACATTGCCTGCTGTTCAAAAACTTGGCTGTATTTTTTATAGAAATGTGTGCATGTTGCTTAGGAGATATGTTACAAAATGATCAATTACCAACATACGACTTAGTTGATCTTGAATCTAGTTTTAGATATACAGCACTTTACAGCACAGGTGCTCACCAACTAGAGAGCAGTCCTGACTGATCATCTACCTGATTGGAGACCTTTGGGCTAAGTTTAATCGGACTATACTGGCTTAATCTTGCACTAAACGTTATTCACTTTGTTCCCTTTATCATATATTTGTACACCGTGGATGACTCGAATGAAATCATCTATTCTCTTTCCGCTGACTGGTTTGCATGCAACAAAAGCTTTTCACTGTACCTCGGTACACGTCACGATAAACTAAACTAGAGTCATACAGCGTGGAATCACACACGACCCAACATGCCACATCCTATGAAATAACATTTTTTATTTAATTGACCATCGCAAGCTGTTCAAAAACGTAGCCGATTTTTGACAGAAATGTGTGCATGATGTGTAGGAGATATGTTACGAAATGATCAATTGTCATCATGCAATTTAGTTGATCCCAAATCTTTAGTTTAAGATATATTGGATTGGATTGAATTCCTTTATTGTCATTCAGACCTTTCGGTCTGAACGAAATTACGTTGTCTGCAGTCATACATATAATAATAATAAATAACAAAACATACAATAAACACAAATTAACATCCACCACAGTGAGTTCACCAGGCACCTCTCACAGTGATGGAGGCAAAAATGACAAACACAGCACAGATATTCACGAACCAGAGAGCAGACCTGACTTACCATCTACCTCAGTGGAAACCTTCGGGACTATCTTTAATAAGACTTCACTGGACTTTGTCTTGCACAAAACATTATTTCCTGCATCTGCACACTGTTGCTGGCTTGCTTGTAATCATATATAGCCTTTTTGCTGACTGGATAGCACATAGCAAAAAAAAGCTTTTCACCGTACATGTGACAAATATAAACTAAGCAAAACTAAACAGCATGGAAACAGGCCCTTTGGCCTATCAAGTCCATGATAACCATCGATCACCCATTCACACTAGTTCTATGCTACCCTATTTTTGCATCCGCTCCCTAAACACTGGGAGCAATTTACAGAGGCCAATTAACCTTGGTTAACTCAAACCGCAATAGCATCAGCCACTTAAATGTAAATTTTGTTTAAACAATTGATAGTGTCCAATTATGTTTACAGTTTGGGAACATTTTAACCAGATTTTTATTCTTTACTCTTTGCATTTTTCTGGGGGTGGGGGTTTATTTTTGAAGAATGTTTATTCCACTCATCACTAAACTAGAGACTTGCTATCAATTAAAGTGCACCCTGCTTTTAAATCCACCGAATCCATTAAATTATAGTTTTCCTGAGGAGAATTTACATAGCCCAGGTTGCACAGTGTTTATCTTCCATGAGCAGGAGAACGGTTACGTGCACAAAGTCATGAGGAGTACAGATGGGGTGAATGCACCGAGTCTTTTACCCATGGTAGGGGAATGAGAAAGAAGAGGACATAGATTTGTGAGGGGCGACAAGATTTAATAGGAACCTGAGGGACAATGTTTTCACACAGAGAGTGGTGTGTATATAGAATGAGTTGCCATTGTAAGCAGTTGAAGCAGGTACCAGAACTGCAATTAATAGACACTTGGACAGGTTCATGGATAGGGTAGGGTTAGACGGATATAGCGGGCAGGTGGACTATTGTAGATGGGGACATCTTGATCCGCATGGACAAGGTGGGCCGTAGGCTCGGTTTCTGTGCTCTATGACTCTATAAGCTTTGTTTTCCTCCCACACTCCAAAGACGTCCTGGTTTGTAGGTCAATTGGCTTGTCATAATTGTAAATTGTCCCTAGTGTGTGTGTAGGATAGTGCTGGTTTACCAGCTAGAGTACTATCACTGATCGGTGCGGACTAGATGGGCCGAAGTGCCTGTTTCCGCGCCGTTTCTCTAAACTAAACTAAGCTGATCTCTAGCGTTGTGAGACAGCACCTCCACAAGCCGCTGTCTCACAGTGCCAGAGATGCTTTTTTTTTAAAGGCAGTGAATGTATGCAAGGGTTAACATCAACTTTTCAAAACACTACAAATAATCTATTTTTTTAATCTGGCCTTTGTGACCCACAAACTCGTGTATGTTTATGTGTTACCAGCCAGCCATTCATTGAATTGTTCTGAACTCTGTACAACTGCCAGATTAGGACAATATTTCCACTAATTAGCCTGTAAATTCTGCTTCAGGCGTGCTTGCTGGGCATGATCCCAAAGACTCCACCACCGTGCAAGATCTCTTCAAACCCTTCGAATTACCCGAGGAGATTGACGTAAGAAATCTATGTGTGGGCATTCCAAAAGTGAGTGTTTGGATTTTGTAATCCTGTTGTAAATTGACTGTTGGAAATTAGTTTAGAGATACACCGTGGAAAAGGGCCCTTAGGCCCGCGTGTTTGCGCTGACCAGCGATCACCTCATACACTGGTACTATCCTACGCACAATTTACAGAAGCCTATTAACCTACAATCCTGAATGTCTTTTGGATGTGGGAGGAGACCGGAGCATCCGGAGGAAACCCACGGGGTCACAGGGAGAACGTACAAACTCCGTTCAGGCAGCACCACGAGTCAGGATTGAATTCTGGGTCCCTGGCGCTGTGAGGCAGAAACTCTACTGCTGCGCCACTGTGAAGAAACAGAACTGCAGATGCTGCTTTACAAAAAAGTACACAAGGTGCAGGAGTAACTCAGCGGGTCAGGTAGCATGTTTGGAGAAAATGTCTGAAGAAGGGTCCCAACCCAAAACATCACCTATCCATTTTCTTCGGCGATGCTTCCTGACACGTTGAGTTACTCTAACATTTTGTGTCTCTCTTTGGTTTAAACCAGCAGCTGCAGCTCCTTTTTGCAGCCTTATCCCTTCCCACTCCCCTTACTCCCCCCAACGCTTCAACCGCCCGACGAGCTACTCCAGCACTTTGTGTCTATCTTTAGCATTTTCCCCACATCTGATTGTTTATTTTTGAAAATGTTAGACCATAAGACATAGGGGCAATTAGGCCATTTGGCTCATCGAGTCTGCTCCGCCAATTGATGTTAGCTGATGTAGAATCATACAGCATGGAAACAGGCCCTTCGGCCCAACTTGTCCATGCCAGTCAAGATGCCCGATCTAAGCTAGTTCCACCTGCCCACGTTTTGCCCATTGCCCTCTGAACCTTTCCTATCCATTTAGCTGTCCACGCGTCATTTAAATGTTATTATTAGTCATACATCGTGGAAACAGGTCCTTCGGCCCAACTTGCCTATACTGACCTACATGTCCCATCTCCACCAGTCCCATCTGCCTGCGTTTAAACCTATCCATGTACCTGTCTAATATTTTCTTGAAAATGTCAATAGTCCCAGCCTCAACTATCTCCTCTTGCAGCTCATTCCAAACACCCACGACCCATTGTATGAGAAGAGTTAAATCTTTCCCACTTCACTTGAAACCTATATCCTCTGGTTCTTGATTTCCCTACTCTGGACTAGAGACTCCGTACGTGTACTCGATCTATTTCATTTTGTACACTTATATAAGACCGCCCCTCATCCTCCTGTGCTCCAAGCAATAGAGTGCCAGCCTGCTCAAACACTCCCTATAGCTTAGATCCTCATATCCTGGCAACACCGTAAACCTTCGCTGCACCCTTTTCAACGTTATAACACCTTTCCTATAACATGGTGCCCAAAACTGAACACAAAACTCACAATGCAGCCTCAGAATGGGGTTGAGAGGGAGAGATAGATATGCCATGATTGAATGGCAGATTGGACTTGATGGGCCAAATGGCCTAATTCCGCTCCTAGAATATATGAATTTGTGAACTGCTGAATGTGTGTTAAGATGTAATTAATTTCAATTTAAAAAGGCTTTGGGAGATTAGATAACTGGCACCTATTTTTCGTTTTAAAACTGCTGAAGGAATATCATGCGTCTGGATTGTCCGCAGAAACATTGGAAATGTGGGGAAAGGCCGCGGACTTGTTTGAAAACGCAGGAGCCAAAGTTATTGAAGTATCCCTTCCTCACACCCAGTACTCAATTGTGTGTTACCATGTCTTATGCACTGCAGAAGTGGCATCAAATATGGCTCGCTTCGATGGACTTGAGTACGGTATGGAGCCACTTTTTCACACAATAAGAATCCTATTGTTCCGTTTCGGGTCATAGGACAATAAAACACACCTGACTCTTAATAACTTGGGGTGGTATAGTGGTGCAGCGGTAGAGTCGCTGTCTTACGGCGCCAGAGACCCTGGTTCGAACCTGACTGCAAGTGCTCTCTGTGCAGTGTTTGTGCGTTCTCCACGTAACCGCATAGGTTTTATCCGGCTGCTTCGTTTTCTCCCACACTCTAAAGTGAAGTGAATAAGTTTATTTGCCAAGTATTCACAAACAAGGAATATGCCTTGGTGCTCTGCCCGCAAGTGACAACGACATACAGTGACAGTTAGGAATGACGCATAAAACACTAAACATTAATAATAAAACATTATTGATTAAACATGTGAATCAAATAAAATACCAGAGCTGAAGGAGGCAAAATGAGGAACCAAGATGTACAGGTTTGTAGGTTTATTAGCTTTGGTAAATTGTTCCTAGTGTGTAGGATAGGGCTAGTGTGCGGGGATCACCGGTCAGTGTGGACTAAATGGGCCGAAGGGTTTGTTTCCCCGCTGTATCTCCAAAACCAAAACTAAAAACTGAGATATTAATTCAGTGGGTAATGTCAATTGGACAGCAGTCATAATACATGTGCTAAAATAAGAAATGTTATTAAAAAACCTAACTTGGCAATTAACTTAATGTATTAAAAATGATACAGAATTATGGAGTAATACAGCATGTTCAGCCCAACCTGTCCTTGACGACCAAGATGTCCCATCTAAGCAAGTTCCATTTGCCCGTGCTTGGGACAGCGTGCCCTCAAATCCCAGAGGGCATAGCTTCGGGGTGAGAGTGGCAAGGTTTAAAAGATATGCAAGGCAAGTTTTTTTTTATACAAAGGGTGATGAGTGCCTGGAACTGAAGGCAGTGGCTGAATAAAATGTGTTAGCGGCATTTAAAACACTTCCGGCTAGTCATAGAACATGCTGGGAATGGAGGGATCCGAGTAAAGTGCAGGTAGATACGTATGGTCGGCATCATAGTCGGCACAGACATTGTGGGTCGAAGGGCCTGTTATGCTGTACTGTTCTATGCTCTATCTCGCTTCCCAGCTGTTATTTGGCAACTGAACCATCTTATCACCAACTGGAGAGTGGTCCTGACCTACCATCCACCTCAATAGAGACTTATATTGCACTAAACATCCTATTCTCCAGTGTCTGTACACTGTGGATGGCTTGACTATAATCATGTATTGTCTTTCCACTGACTGGATACCATGCAACAAAAAGCTTTTTACTGTACCTCGGTACACTGACAATAATAAAATAAACTAAATAAACCAAGCTTTCTAAACCTTTTCTAACATGTACTGTCCAAGTTTCTTTTAAATACTATTGTAGTACCCACATCAAATATCTCCTTTGCAGCTCGTTCCATACATACACCAGCCTCTAAGTAAAAAAAAAATGCCTCTGGTTCTTGATTCCTTTACCCTAGGAAAGCATTTCTATGTATTTACCCCATTTATTCCCCTTGTAATCTTATACATCGCTATAAGATCACCAATCAGCTGCTTGTGCTTCAAGAAATAGTCCCCACCTGCCCAACCTTTCCCAATAGCTCAGGTCCACCACCCTTTGAGGGAAAAAAAAATTGCCCTTCAGGTTCGTATTCAATCTTTCCCTTATCACTGTAAACCTTTGTGTGCTATCATGTTCTCGCACATTAAACCATGTCCTCTCCTCTTGATAAACCTATTCCCCTACTCTGCGTAAAAGACACTGCCTTCACCCTATCATTCCTCATCATGATTTAATACACCGCTATATGATCAATGACGCGAAGGTAAAATGCAGTCTTGCTCAAGTAATGAATGAGACAGAGTAAATTGCTGCATGGAACCTGGTCTTTGCAAGCAGTTCTTAAAGGGCTTTCTCACGGTGCGACCTGACGCAAGACTTAACAAGAGTTTAACATCGTGGGAACCTCCTGCGATAACAGTACGGCATTCGTGGACCACCGAGGACCTCCGTGGCGCTAACGGCAGGTAGTCGTGTAACTTTGTACGGTCGGGAGAAAATTCAAACATTTTTGAATTTCTCCAAGAGTGACTTGAGCACTTTTTGGTGAGCGTTGCAACATTGTATGAACGCAGATGCCAGTGCGATATCCGTAATGACTCTTGCGGGTACCGTGGGAACTCCTGCGAACGGTAAACCCGGAAGCTTGACAGAGGGGACATAAGGTGAGTAAAAAAGGTGGTCTCAATATCGCCAATGGACCATGTGTCCATCGAGGACGTCCCACCTAATTGTCATTGTTTGAGAATCTTTTTCACAGTAAGACTTGCAGAGATGCCTCTCAGAAAAGCGCAAAGAAAGGGGTCAAAGAAAGTCAGAACGTTTTTAGCCATGCAGGTAAATGAGGAGGAGACTCAACAAGAGAGACAGGTGGAGAGGCAAGAGGAGATGTCAGAGATACCACTGCCTGTGGGCTCCTTGGAGCAGGGAGAGGGTGATCAAGGTGGATTTGAGATTGCCTCCCCAGTAGCTGTTGCCTCCCCAATAGCCTCAGCAGACGATAACATAAAGGGAAGATGGCAGAAGGTAAGGCCATATAACTTCAACAGGGAACAAGAGGGGGAACTGGTGGAGTGGTACCAATGCAATGAGATTCTCTGACAAATCCAGAGAGGATTATAGAAATAGAGAAAGAAAGCGCAACCTGCTGGAGACGAAGGCTGCGGAGTATCCCGGGTGCTCATGTCAGTATCTATAACAATATATTAGTTTATGTACAGGAGAACAATTTAACGTTATCCATGATTTAAAAACATGCAATGCTACTGTACTCGAACCAACTTTGTATAGGCATGTCTGCAAATGAGCCAATTCTACGAACGGAGGATATTTATATTGTGTGTGAAAAAAAGTGACATCATTTGTGCCACGTGATTAACTACACTACAGTCCACAATGTTCTTTCACGATTAACGGGAAAGATTGGGAGACGGACAAGTCACTCGCACAAATGACAGAATTGCCGAGTACCGTGGGAACTCTTTATCTACCCCCCGTTATATCGTGCGGAACTCGTGCTGGACCACGACCACTTCACTCTGGTGACATCTTGTGTCGGGTCGCACCGTGAGAACCGGCCTAGTATAATCAAATGAACCAGGCTCAGAGCACAAAAGCGGAACAAAACATTAAGTATTTGTGAGCACGTTGTCTTGAATGGTTGACTGTGATGAATGAGCTCTGTGCAGAGTGAAGCATGACCTTGAACAACAGTAGCTGGATGTGATGTGAATTTGTGCAGACAATGTTAGCAATAAGCATGCAGTGCTGCTCACCGATCAATATTCTCCTGTTATTTCAGATTAAATTTAAATAGCGCAATTTAGGTAAAATTGATCACAAAGAGCATTAAGATTCTATTAAAAAAAACCGACACAAAGCAAGTCAAGTCAAGACAAGTTTATTGTCGTGTCCCAGATAGGACAATGAAATTCTTGCTTGCTGCAGCAAAACAGAATATTGTAGGCATAAATACAGAACAGATCAGTGTGTCGTGGAGTAACTCAGCAGGTCGGGCACCAACTCTGGAGAACGTGGATCGGTGAAATTTCAGGTTGAACCCCTTCTTCACGGTGGTTTCCTCCTTTCAGTCGACACTTGCCCAAACAACTACTAATACTGTGGATAGACCCAAAAGTGCTGGAGTAACTCAGCGGGTCAGGCAGCATCTCTGGAGAGCATGGATAGGTGACGTTTCGGGGAGGGACCCTTCTTCAGACCTGTATGTACAAAAAAAAGTCCTGACCAGAAACATCACCCATCCGTGTTCTCCAGAGATGCTGCCTGACCCGCTGAGTTACTCCAGCACACTGTGCTGTTTATCTGCATTTCCTTGCTTCTACAAAATTCTATACTTGCATCCATCTGTATCTTTAATACAGTGAAGCAAGTTAAAACATATCACAGTGGTAAAATAAAATCTAAACAATTTTTCAATGCATAAAATATATTAAAAGCTTGGTCAAAGAGGCAGGTTTTAAAGGTGTGAGGGGTTAAAAAACAGGATTGGGATGAGAATTCCAGAGCTTAGGAATTGACTAATGAAAGAATGCTACAAACTGAATAAAAAAATACCAGTTACCAAATGCATTTAAAAAATGATCACCTTTTAAATTAAGCCAACAGTGCCTCATACCCACAGTAACATCGTAGCAAAGTGGGGAGTCATGCATTTTGGTAGTAGAAATAAAGGCAAAGACTATTAGAAATCGGAGGTGCAAAGGGACTTGGTGTGCTGGTACAGTATTCCCATACATTAATTTGCAATTTGAATTTGTAGTAAGGAAGGCAAATGCAATGTTAGCATGTATTGCAAGAGGACAAGAATATAAAAACAGTGATGTAATGCGGAGGCTTTAGAAGGCCACATTTGGAGTATTGTGAGCAGTTTTGGGCCCCCTATCTGAGGAAGGATGCACTGGGTGTGGCGAGAGTCCAGAGGGGGTTTTGTTTAGTTTTAGTGGATGTTTCCTCTAGTGGGAGAGTCTAGGACCAGAGGCCATAGCCACAGAATAAAAGGAAGTACCTTTAGAAAGGAGGAGGAATTTCTTTAATCAAGAAGTTCTTTAATGAATCTGTGGAATTCATTGCCACAGATAGCAGTGGAGGCCAAGTCAATGGATATTTTTATAGCGGAGATTGACAGATTGTTGATTGGTAAGGGTGTCGGGTTATGGAGAGAAGGCAGGAGAATGGTGTTGTGAGGGTAAGATAGATCAGCCATGATTGAATGGCAGAGTAGGCTTGATGGGTTGAATTACCTAATTCTGCTCCTGTGACATGAGCATTTATGTTGTTACCTTTATCTCGACTTATTGTTTAAATGCATTTGTATGATCTCAGTCTTCTGGAGGTATCCTTGGAACTTAGCATGTTAAGTGTATGCAACACACACTGATAGACTGAGGCATTCCGGCTCTGTAATTGTTTTCCACTATTTTTCATTAAAGGGCACCGCAGTAACGTTGAAAGCTCTACAGAAGCCTTGTACGCAGCAACCAGACACGAAGGCTTCAATGATGTGGTGCGAGGAAGAATCCTAGCAGGGAATTACTTTCTCTTAAAACAGTAAGTTCATACGTCATAGGGGTAGAATTGCCTCATCGAGTCTACTCCACCATTCAATCATGTCTGATCTATCATTCCCTCGCAACCTAACTCTCCTGCCTTCTCCACATAATCTTTGACATCCTTAACAATCAAGAGCCTGTCAATCACCACTTTAGAAATCACCAATGACTTGGCCTCCACAACTGACTTTAGAGTAGGGGTCGGCAACCTACGGCCCCCGGGCCGAATGCGGCCCATAACCCGAAATCATCCGGCCCACTAAGTGCGGCCGAGCGCCGAGCTCTGGCTGTACCTCATCCTGCGCAAAGCTGCCGGCATGGCCCCGCACCTTCTGTGAACACCTTTAACAAAGAACTGCAGATGCTGGAAAAATCGAAGGTAGACAAAAATGCTGGAGAAACTCAGCGGGTGAGACATGCAAGGATTGCATGAGGCTGCCTCACCCACTGAGTTTCTCCAGCATTTTTGTTTATATTCTGTGAACATGTGATTTGATGCCTGCCACCCGGGATCCATGTGTACACGTGATAAAGGTGGCCTGCCATCCGCTCACAAACATGCATCCTGGCCCCTATGCAGAACAAGGTTGCCGACCCCTGCTTTGGAGATACATCTCGGAAACAGGCCCACCGAGTTCCAGACACTGACCCCCCTCTGTGTTAAAAGAAACTTGCCTAGCATATCTCCCTTATACTTTGCCCCTCACACTTTAAAGATATGCCCTGTAGTATTTTATATTTATAATCTTAGGAAAAAGGGTCTCTACCTTATCTTTGCCTCTCCTAATTTTACGTGGGAGATCTCCCCGCAACCTCTATATGGTCCAGCGATACATAGGAAATAATCCAAGCCTGTCCAACCTCTTCCTGTAGCTAATACCTCCCAATCCATCATCCCATCATTCTTAAATATTGAGAGCCTTTGAATCTTATATTGTACCTATTAACTGAATCGGACTATTCTTGATCGAACATTGCTGATTTTACCACGCACTAAACATTATTCCCTTAAGATGTATCTGTACACTGTAAACGGCTCAATTGTAATCACGTATTGCCTTTCCGCTGACTGGTTAGCGCGCAACAAAAGCATTTCACCGACCCTCGGTACACGTGACAATAAACTAAACTGCAAACTATAAATTCCCAGTTTAACATCAACTGTGGTATCTTGAACCTTGGCAGCTGTTTCATGTTTCTCCTGTTAAAGCATGAAGTTGTTCTTGATGATATTATTATCCACAATACAGTAAAACTGCAATGAATCAGCACCATTAATGCTGGGCTAGGAGGTTTTCTGAACTATTATCTGAACTAGAGAGAGTACAGAGGAGATTTACTAGAATGTTGCCTGGTTTCAACAACTAAGTTACAGAGATAGGTTGAATAAGTTAGGTCTTTATTCTCTGGAGCGCAGAAGGTTAAGGGGGGACCTGATAGAGGTCTTTAAAATGATGAGAGGGATAGACAGAGTTGATGTGGACAAGCTTTTCCCTTTGAGAATCGGGACGATTCAAACAAGAGGACATGACTTCAGAATTAAGGGACAGAAGTTTAGGGGTAATATGAGGGGGAACTAGGCAGAGAGTGGTGGCGGTGTGGAATGAGCTCCCAGTGGAAGTGGTGGAGGCAGGTTCATTGGTATCATTTAAAAATAAATTGGATAGGCATATGGATGAGAAGGGAATGGAGGGTTATGGTATGAGTGCAGGCAGGTGGGACTAAGGGGAAAAAAACATTTGTTCGGCATGGACTTGTAGGGCCGAGATGGCCTGTTTCCGTGCTGTAATTGTTATATGGTTATTGGATGTTATTTCTATTAAATTCCCCAATGGTATTATAATGACTATTGAGTGACCAGTCAAGTACAAATTGAGGTAGACAAGAAAATGCTGGAGAAACTCAGCGGGTGAAGCAGCATAAATGGAGAGAAGGAATTGGCGACGTTTCAGGTCGAGACCCTTCTTCAAACTTATGCCGGGGGGTGGGAAAAAAAAAGGAAGTAGGTGGAGACTGTAGGACTAATGGGAGAACTGGGAAGAAGGAGGGAGAAAGCAAAGGCTAGCTAAAATTAGAGAAGTCAATGTTCATACCGCTGGGGTGTAAATCTGCCCAAATGGAGTTTGGGTAGTTTATACCCAAGTCAAGTATAAATGGAGCATGGGAACTGGGGCCAAGTGTGAATGAAAATGGAGCGCTATAACCAGGGCTTCAGTGGTTAGAAGTGGGGGTGGAATAGACACACAGTGGTGCAGCGGTAGAGCTGCTTCCTTACAGCGCCAGTGACACGGTATTGATCCTGACTACAAGTCCTGTCTGGGTGCTCCGGTTTCCTTCCGCGACCCAAAAATTTGCAGGTTAATTGCCTTCTGTAAATTGTCCCTACTGTGTAGGATGTAAAACTCGGACGACATAGAATTAGCGTACGGGTGATCGATGGTCAGCGTGGACTTGGCTGGCAGAAGGGCCTGTTGCCATACTGTATCTCGAAACTTAAAAAAAGGCAAAACTATTAGATAGATAGATGGATAGATAGATAGATAGATAGATAGATAGATAGATAGATAGATAGATAGATAGATATGCCATTTATTGTCACTATACATGTACAATTAAATTAAAAGCTGCACGTGCTCAGTGCATACATATAATTTAGTACAAAAAACAAGAAACAGAAAACAAAAACAGAAGGGAGAGGGGGGGGGGATAGGTGCACAATTCTGCGGCGCTATATACATATGTACAGATGGAAGTCTGGGTGATTGGGCTGTGAAGTCAGTGCATGTGTGAATTAAGAGTAGTTATAATTTTCGGAAAACAACTATTCCTGAGTTTATTTGTCCTGGATTTGATGCACCTATAGCGCCTTCCAGAGGGCAGTAGGTCGAACAGTCCAAACGCAGGATGGGAGCTGTCTTTGATGATATTCTTTGCCCTGCTAAGGCAGCGGGAGGTGTAAATATCCATCAGGGAGGGGAGAGGGCAGCCAATGATCTTCTGTGCTGTCCTAGTTACCCTCTGAAGCCTCTCCCTGTCTGCCATGGTGCAGCTGCCATACCATGCTGTAATGCAGTATGTCAGCAGGCTCTCGATGGACGAGCGGTAGAAGGTCAGCAGCAGGTTGGAAGCCAGGTTGTGCTTCCTGAGGACCCTCTATTAAGTGCTGGAGTAACTCAGCGGGTCAGGTGGCAACCCTGAAGAACAAGGATAACTGGCAAAGAAAGTCTGACGAAAGGTCTCTACTCAAAACGTGTTCTCCAAAGATACTACCAGACCTGCTGTGTTACTCCAGCACTTTATGGCCTTTTGTGTATTAACCAGCATTAGCAGTTCCTGGTTTATATAATGGTTTAGCATTCCATCCCTGTTGAATTGCTTTGTGTTGAAACATGAATGGTTAACAAATCGGCCTCCTCTCTCAGTTGTTTATCATACTACAAGATAACACATTGTTCCTCCCCCCCCCCGTTGATTTTTCTTAGGAATTATGATGACTACTTTGTGAAAGCCCAGAAAGTGAGGCGTCTTATTGCGAATGACTTTCTGAAGGTTTTTGGATCAGGCGTTGATGTCCTCCTGACGCCCGCAACTCTAAGCGATGCCTCCACTTTTGCCGAGTTCACAAAAGAGGACAATAGGACGAGGTGTGCGCAAGAGGATATCTTCACACAGTCCGCCAACCTAGCAGGTACGCAATGCTTGTTTTATACTGGACAAAGGCACTCTACTCAGTGTGAACTTCCTTTCTATATGCACACTATGTAAGGGCAATTTCAAAATTTTCCAATGTCCAACTTTCCGTTGCCGTTACTACACAGGCAGGAAGGAGTGAACTTACGCAAACGATAAGGAAAACGGATCTTCCAGTCTTTATTTCCAGTTTAATTGATTCTTTATTGAAGTAGTTGTACATACAAAGAGATGATTCATTCCAGGAATTCCTTATTCTCATACAAGCTGTAACTTTCCGTTCTCTCTCTCCTGGTAAGAACTGTATTCTCTCTCCCGTGTCTGCTCCAATCTGATCTGGACACTCCCTCTCGCATGATGTATGTAACATTCATCTATGTATCAAAAAGCCCACCCCCAAGCATTCACAATAATATTGCTGCAAATATCGAGACAAAATATTTAAATAGTTAACAGTAACTAGCCTAGGCATGAATGGCTCCTGCACACTATCTTTCAGGGCATGGTTGTGCGCTTACCAATAATCCTGTCCTTAGAAAGCCGTTTGATCATTGTTTGAGAGCACTCAAATTTGAAGAGAAATTTGTCATCAAAGGAAGGAAGTGTGTAGGAAGGAACTGCGGAAGCCAGTTTACGCCAAAGATAGGCACAAAAAGCTGGAGTAACTCAGCGCATCAGGCAGCATCTCTGGAGAAAAGGAATAGGTTGAAACCCTTCTTCAGACTTCTTCCTCAGATTTAAAAGATGTTCCGTTAGGAAAGAGATGAGGAATTTCTTTAGCCAGAGGGTGGTGAATCATGGAATTCTTTGCCACAGAAGGCTGTGGAGGCAAAGTCTATGGATATCTTTAAGGCAGAGATAAATTCCTGATTAGTATGGGTGTCACGGGTTATGGGGTGAAGGCAGGAGAATAGGGTTAGGAGGGAGAGATAGATCAGCCATAATTGTATGACGATGGGCCGAATGGTCTAATTCTGCTCCTATTACTCATGACCTTCGTCAGAACCCTTTTTAAGAAAGAAAGGAAGTCTACTGGTGATATTCTAACAGTATTGGTATAGAGTGGAATGGCTTGATCGATTTTATCCGCAATGCTAAACCCAAAATGAGTTGAGTCTGAAGAAGGGTCCTGACCGAAACGTCGCCTATCCATGTCCTCCAGAAATGCTGCCTGACACATCATCAACAGTACCTGGTTTCTCCAAAATATGTTTGGCTTTATTTATATCCATGCGTCTATCTAAAAGCCTCTGAAAGGCCACTATCATATCTGCCTTCACCACCATCCCTGGCAGTGTTTTCCAGACACCCATTGTGTAAAAAAAAAACTTACCCCGAAAATTTCCTTTAAACAATCCACCTCTCAATTTAAAGATATGCCCTCAAGTCTTTAACATTTCGACCCTGGAGGAAAAATATTTTGACTGTCCGCACTATCTATTTGACTGTCCGCACTATACCTATTATAATTTTATATACACCTATCGGGTCTCCTAGCAGCCTCCTATGTTTCAGAGAAAGCAATCCAAGTCTGTCCAACCTCTCCTTATCCTGTAGCTAATGCCGCCTAATCCAGACATAATTCTGGTAATCTCTCTCTGCGTCCTCTCCAGAGCCTCCAAATTCATCCAGTATTGGGGCAACCAGAACTTCACGTAATCAGGGGATATGGGGGGAAAAGCAGGAACCGGGTACTGATTCTAGATGATCAGCCATGATCATATTGAATGGCGGTGCTGGCTTTAAGGGCCAAATGGCCTACTCCTTCATCTACAATGCCTTCCATAATGTTTGAGACAAAGCCCCATCATTTATTTATTTGCCTCTTTGACTCCACAATTTGAGATTTGCAATAGAAAAAAAATCACATGTGGTTAAAGTGCACATTGTCAGATTTTATAGAGGCCAATTTTATACATTTTGGTTTCACCATGTAGAAATGACAGCTGTGTTTATACATAGTCCCCCCATTTCAGGGCACCATAATGTTTGGGAACACATGGCTTCACAGGCATTTGTAATTGCTCAGGTGTGTTTAATTGCCTCCTTAATGCAGGTATAAGAGAACTCTCAGCACCTAGTCTTTCCTCCAGTCTTTCCATCAACTTTGGAAACTTTTATTGTTGTTTATCAACATGAGGACCAAAGTTGTGCCAATGAAAATCAAAGAAGCCATTATGAGACTGAGAAACAAGAATAAAACTGTTAGAGACATCAGCCAAACCCCATGTTTACCAAAATCAACTGTTTGGAACATCTTTAAGAAGAAAGAGAGCACTGGTGAGCTTACCAATCGCAAAGGGACTAGCAGGCCAAGTAAGACCTCCACAGCTGATGACAGAAGAATTCTCTCTATAATAAAGAAAAATCCCCAAACACCCATCCGACAGATCAGAAACACTCTTCAGGAGTCGGGTGTGGATTTGTCAATGACCACTGTCCGCCGAATACTTCATGAACAGAAATACAGTGGCGACACTACAAGATGCAAACCACTGGTTAGCCGCAAAAATAGGATGGCCAGGTTACAGTGTGCCAAGAAGTACTTAAAAGAGCAACCACAGATCTGGAAAAAGGTCTTGTGGACAGATGAGAAGAAGATTATCTTATATCAGAGTGATGGCAAGAGCAAAGTATGGAGGAGATAAGGAACTGCACAAGATTCAAAGCATCATCTGTGAAACACGGTGGTGGGGGTGTTATGCCCTGGGCATGTATGGCCGCCAAAGGTACTGGCTCACTTATCTTAATTGATGATACAATTGCTGATGGTAGTAGCATAATGAATTCTGAAGTGTCGAGACACATCCTATCTGCTCAAGTTCAAACAAATGCCTCTGCACACATTGGCCGGTGGTTCATTCTACAGCAAGATAATGATACCAAACAAACTGGTAAAGCAACAAAGGATGTTTTTGGTCAATTCTTGAGTGGCCAAATCAATTCCTGAGTGGCAAAGTAAATCACCCGATCTGAACCCAATTGAGCATGCCTTTTATATGCAGAAGAGAAAACTGAAGGGGAATAGCCCCCAAAACAAGCATAAGTTAAAGATGGCTGCAATACAGGCCTGGCAGAGCGTTACCGGAGGAGGCACCCAGCAACTGGTGATGTCCATGGATCGCAGACTTCAAGCAGTCATTGCATGCAAAGGATATGCAACAAAATACTAAACATGACTACTTTCATTTACATGACATTGCTCTGTCCCAAACATATTGGGCCCTGAAATGGGGGGACTGTGTATAAACACAGCTGTAATCTCTACATGGTGAAACCAAAATGTATAAAGGTGGCCTTTATTAACATCTGACAATGTGCACTTTAACCACATGTGATTTTTTTTCTATTACAAATCTCAAATTGTGGAGTACAGAGGCAAATAAATAAACGATGGGTCTTTGTCCCAAACAGTATGGAGGGCACTGTATTTTTCTATATTTCTATGTTTTCTAAGCGGACAAAGCAAAGTTAGATAAAGCTGCATCATGACTTCCCGACTCTTATATTCAATGCCCCGACAGAAGGTAAGTAAATCATACGCCTTCTTTACTGTTCAATCAACTTAGATCATAGAATATAGTACAACACAGGAACAGGTCCATGTCAAAAATCATGCCAAGCTATACTAATCTTGTCTTCCTGCACCTGATCCATACACCTCAATGCCCTGCTTGTCCATGTGCATATTTAAAGGCATAAGAAACAACTGAAGAGGCTGGTTTAAATCGAAGTAAAAATGCTGGAGTAACTCAGCGGGTGAGGCAGCATCTCTGGAGAGAAGGAGTCGGTGACATTTTGGGTCGAGACTGAACACCTCCGCTCAGTGCGTCTTAACCTACCTGATCTCCCGGTGGCTCAGCACTTCAAATCCCCCTCCCATTCCCAATCTGACCTTTCTGTCCTGGGCCTCCTTCATTGTCAGAGTGAGGCCCAGCACAAATTTTGCACTTCATATTTTGCTTGGGTAGTTTATACCCCAGCGGTATGAACATTGACTTCTCTAACTTCAGATAGCCCTTGCTTTCTCTCTCCATCCCCTCCCCCTTCCCAGTTCTCCCACTAGTCTTACTGTCTCTGCCTACTTTCTATTTGTCCCGCCCCCTCCCCTGACATCAGTCTGAAGAAGGGTCTCGACCCGAAACGTCGCCCATTCCTTCTCTCCGGAGAAGCTGTCTCACCCGCTGAGCTACTCCAGCATTTTGTGTCTACCTGCATATCAAAAGGCTTCTTAAATGCCACTATCGTATCTGCCTTCACCACCACCCCTAGCAGCACGTTCCACCCACAGTTAGGAAGTCATGGTGCAGATCTTTAGTACATTGGTTAAGGCCGCATTTGGAGTATTGCATGCAGTTCTGGTCGCCCCATTACAGGAAGGATATGGTGGTTTCGGAAAGGGTGCAGAGGAGGTTTACCAGAATGGTATCTGGATTAAACTAAACTAAACTAGAGGGCATCATCTAGTGGATGAGGTTGGAGTTGGATTGTTTTTTTCTGGAGTGCTGGAGGTGAGATGCAAGAGGGGCAAAGTTTAAAAGAGATGTGTGGGGCTAGATTATTTTGCACAGAGGGTGGTGGGTGCCTGGAATGTGCTGCCGGGGGTGGTGAAGGAGGCAGATACAATAGTGGTGTTTAAGAGGTGGTTTTAGACATGGTTGTGCATGGAACGGAGGAACATTGATCATGTAAGAGTTAATCCAGGCATCGTGTTCTGCGTAGACATTGTGGGCCTAAGGGCCTGTTCCTGTGCTGTACCATGCTAGGTTCTAAAAGCCGACCTTGTAGTTTGCTCCTCTGTTGAAAATTTGCCGTCATCCTGCCGTCACTTTGCTCTTCAGGTTTGCCGGCTGTGACTGTCCCCGCCACGCTCTCCGGAAGAGGGCTACCGCTCAGCCTTCAGTTCATCGGCCGGGCTTTCTGCGATGAGCAGCTGTTGACTGTCGCCAAATGGTTTGAACAACGAATGAAATTTCCGCTCCTCAACCTCCAGACACTGTTAAACAATCCCAGTGAACCTCTCAAATCTCAGACCTCACTCCGTGCCCTCTGACTGGTCCGAAACCACAACGAATAAATGTTTGGAAAAAGACAATTTACTGTGAAGTTGAAACTGGAACTCACTATACATTGTAATATTGGTTTGTCATTGTCACGAACAGAGTGAAAAGCTTTGCCTGCTGTCCAGGCAAATTATACTATGCCTGAGCACAATCAAAAGGACGCAAAGTGCTGGAGTAATTCAGTGGGTCAGGCAGCATCTTTGGACAACATGTTCCAAACGTTCAGTCGGCGGCACAGTGCCACAGCGGTAGAATTAGTGCCTTACAGCGCCAGAGACCCAGGTTCGTTCCTGACCATCGGTGCTGTCCGTACCAAATTTGTACGTTCTCCCTGTGACCACATGGGTTCTCTCCGGGTCCTCCCGTTTCCTCCCACAATTCAAAGAAGTGCAGGTTTGTAAGTTAATTGGCTTCGTTAAAATTGTAAATTGTGCCTCGTGTGTAGGATAGGGCTAGTGTATGGCGTGATTGCTAGTCGGCATGGGCTCGGTGGAAACAGTGCCTGCTTCCACACTGTATCTTTAAAGTCTATAATGGTGATGTTTCGGGTCGAGACCCTTCTTCAGCCTGGAACTGACAGTCTATACACGTTACGTTACCCATCCATGTTCCCCAGAGATGCGGTCTGTGTCTTTGGTATACGATACGATATAACTTTATTTATCCCAGGAGGGGAATTGATCTGCCAACAGTCATAAAACACAAAATACATGAAACATGAAATTATAGTGATGAGTGGAAAGGATTGGGGAGTGGGGGGACGAGTGTCAGTCTCAGTCTACCTCACGACTGAAGGGGGAGGAGTTGTACAGTTTGATAGCCACAGGGAAGAAGGATCTCCTGTGGCGTTCTGTCCTGCATCTCGGTGGAACCAGTCTGTTGCTGAAGTTGCTCCTCAGGTTGACCAATGTGTCATGGAGGGGGTGAACTGTATTATCCAGGATGCTCCGCAGTTTGAGGAGCATCCTCCCCTCCAAGACCACCTCCCATGAATCCAACTCCACCCCCACAGGATAGAGCCAGCCTTCCTGATGAGTTTGTTGATACTATCGCCCTGCTGCCCCAGCACACGGCAGTGAAGAAGATGGCACTGGCTACCACCAACTGGTAGAACATCTGCAGCATCTCACTGCAGATGTTGAAGGAGCGGAACCTTCTCAAAAAGTACAGCCGGCTCTGTCCCTTCTTGTACAGGGCCTCAGTGTTCCTGGACCAGTCCAGTTTACTGTCCAGGTACACTCCGAGATATTTGTACTCCCTGGTAAACTGCACATCCACACCATTGATGGAGACAGGGGACAGGGGTGTTCCTCTTCTCCTAAAGTCCACCATTAACTCCTTAGTCTTGTCGGTGTTGAGCTGCAGGTGATTCAGCCCACACCACTCAACAAAGTCGTTGACTACATTTCTGCATTCAGCTTCCCTCCCCTCACTGGGTCCCAGCATCTCCTTTATTTCTTTTCTTTCTCCCTGTTGCCGAACCAGCAGGTCGAGGAACAGCTTCTTTCCGGCGGCTGTCACTCTACTGAAACAAAAAACCTCGGTGACCATGCCAATCACCAGACCCCCATAAGATTCCACCTCTGCCCCTTTTGTATGTGTTTTCCATTTTCATTTTCCTTCAAAAAAATGATCATTACTGGTAACATGTCAGTAATAAGATGAGGTGTTGCATTTTGGGCAGGACCTACCAGTGAACCCTCTGGGGAGCGTTTGTAGAGCCGAGGGATCCCATGGTTCCCCCCCCCTATTGGCCCCAGTCCCCCCCCCCCCCCCCCCCCCCCCCCCCCCCCCCCCCCGGACACAGAAGTTTTTTTTTTTTAATTCAAATCGTTTGCTATGTCGCTCTTCAAGGGAGATGCTAAATGCATTTCGTTGTCCCTGTACTGTACACTGACAATGACAATTAAAATTGAATCTGAATCTGAATCTGAACCCAGCATCTGCAGTTCTTTGCTTCTACCTGCTGCTTGACCTACTGAATTACTCCAGCACATTGTGTCCATTTGTATGACTGACCAGCATCTGCAGTTCCTTTTTTCTTCATGAGCACAAGCAAGTCTGAAGAAGCTAAAAAAAATCACCTCTCCATGTCCATCAGAGATGTTGCCAGACCCGCTGAGTTACTCCATAAGATTCTACATAAGATTCCAGCCTCTGCAGTTCCGAATATGATCGCATCATAAGCAAATACAACAAATAGTGCAAAGTGTATGGAGATTCTCAAAACAATGTCTATAATTAAATGTTTTTGTATGTGTTTTCCATTTTCCATTTTCCTTCAGAAAAAATGATCATTACTGGTAACATGTCAGTAATAAAGGTGAGGTGGTGCATATTGGGCAGGACCTACACAGTGAACGATAGGCCTCTGGGGAGCGTTGTAGAGCCGAGGGATCCAGGAGAGAAGGTGCATGGTTCCTTGAAGGTGGAGTCGCAGGGAGATAAGGTGGTTAAAAAGACTCTTAGCACATTGGCCTATTGGCCTTCATCAGTCAGAGTATAGAAGTTGGAAGTTCATGTAGCAATTGCATAAGACGTTGGTGAAGCCACATTTAGAGTATTGTGTTCAGTTCTGGGCACCGTGTTATTGGAAAGATATTGTCAAGCTGGAAAGGGTGCAGAGAAGATTTACGAGGATGTTGCCGGGACTAGAGGGTGTGAGCTACAGGGAGAGGTTGAGTAGGCTGGGACTCTCTATTCCATGGAGCGCAGAAGTATATAGGGTGATCTTGTAGAGGTGTATAAAATGATGAGAGGAATAGATTGGGTAGATGCACAGAGTCTCTTGCCCAGAGTAGGTGAAAAGTAGGAAAGTGAAACGATTTAACAGAAACACCTTTCACACAAAGGGTGGTGGGTGTATGGAACAAGCTGGTCGAGGAGGTAGTTGAGGCTGGGACTACCCCAACGTTTAAGAAGCAGTTAGACTGGTACATGGATAGGACAGTTTGAAGGAATATGGGCCAAACGCAGGCAGGTGGGACTAGTATAGCTGGGGCATGTTGGTTGTTGTGGGCAAGGTGGGCTGAAGGGCCTGTTCCCACACTGTAGCACTCTATTACTCTAAATGTGCTGCTGCTGCTGCTATTAAACTTCCCAGAAACTAAAATGGAAGCTGGTGGCTATTGCTGTATGAGCATTGTTGGAACTATGCACGTGCTAGACTGATTGCCTGTTCACCAAGCAGAATCATAGTTGGCCAGGTGGGGCAGTGGCACCTCTTGTAGAGCTGCTACCTCATAAAGCCAAAGACCCAGGTTCAACCCTGACTTCCGTTGCTGTGTGTGTGGTGTTAGTCATGGAGTCACACAGCATGGAAACAGGTCCCTCGTCCCAGCTTGCCCACACCGACCAACATGCCCCAGCTACACTAGTCCTACCTGTCTGCATTAGGCCCATATCCCTCTCAACCTGTCCTATCCATGTACCTGTCTAAATGTTTATTAAACGTTGCGATAGAACCTGAGATTGCATGACCTCCCCGTGACCGTGTGAATTTCTTCCGGGTGCTCCAGTTTCCTCCCACGTCCCAAAGACGTGCGAGTTTGTTGGTTAATTGTCCTCTGTAAATCCCACCAGTGTCTGGGAAGTCGTTGAGAAAGTGGGATAACATACAGCCAGTGTGAACGGTCTCAGTGGGCTAAATGGCCTGTTTCCATGCAAAATCTTTAGACTTTTCTTTAGCAACCTTTAGATTTCACAGATACAGGCCCTTCGGCCCATCAAGTCCGCGCCGGCTAGTGACCACCCCATGCACTAGCCAACACACACTAGGGAACAATTTACAATTTTACCGAAGACAATTAACCAACAAACCTGCATGTCTTTGGAGTGCGGGAGAAAACTGGAGCAAACACATGCGGTCACAGGGAGAATGTACAAACTCCGTACAGACAACACCCGTAGCCAGGATCGAACTCGGGTCTCTGGCGCTGTAAGGCAGCAATTCTACCAACCTGCGTGGGTTTTCTCTAGCAACTCCGGTTTCCTCCCACACTCCAAAGACGTACGGGTTTGTAGATTAATTGGCTTGGTGTAAATGTAAAATTGTCCCTGGTGTGTGTAGGATAGTGTAAGTGTGCGGGGATCGCTGGTCGGTGTGGACACGGTGGGCCGAAGGGCCTGTTTCCTCACTATATCTCTAAACTACACTAACCAATGGTTACAAATATAGAAACGGACACTTCCAACCTTCCTTCAGCTTGAGTGTTCTTTTCAATTTAATTGTGCTTCATTTATATTGGACATCTAATTACTAACTAGTTCAGAACCCGTGTGTATAGTGTGAAGTATATTCTTTTAAAAGGTTCTGCACTATTGATCTGCGTTAGCAGCTTATTTGCTTCTCCCTCATCGGGAGGTTCTGCCAAAGCAGTGGACGCATACAAATGCTGAGCAGTTGTAAGGGTTATCCAAATGTGTATATTTGGTGATGTTGTTTCACCAGTCAGAACCTTTCAGACAATTAGAAGAGATTGTCCGGAGGAGGTTTTACGAGAATGATCCCAGGAATGAGTGGGTTAACATATGATGAACAGTTGAAGGCACTGGGCCTGCACTCACTGGTTTAGAAGGATGAGAGGACACCTCATTGAAACTTACAGAATAGTGAAAGGCCTGGTTGGAGTGGATGCAGAGAGGATGTCTCCACTAGTGGAAGAGTCTAGGACCAGAGGCCACAGCCTCAGAATAAAAGGACGTACCTTTAGAAAGAAGATGAGGAGGAATCTCTTTAGCCACAGGGTGGTGAATCTGTGGAATTCATTCCCACTGACGGCTGTGGAGGCCATGTCAATGGATATTTTTTAAGGCGGAGATTGTCAGATTCTTGATTAGTACGGGTTTCAGGGGTTATGGGGAGAAGGCAGGAGAGGGAAAGATAGATCAGCCGTGATTGAATGTCGGAGTAGACAGCAAAAAAAACATTCATTTCACACCGAACCATCATGCCCCATCTACACTAGTCCCACCTGGCTGCATTTGGCCCATATCAATCTAAACCTGTATTTTCCATGTATCTCTGTAAACCCCATTCTGGGCAAAAGACTGTGCTTAACCAATCTATTCCTCTCGTGATTTTATACACCTCTGTAAGATTCCTGCGTTCCAAGGAATAGAGTCCCAGTCTACTCAACCTCTGCCTATAGCTCCCTCGATTCCTGGCAACATCCTCGTAATTCTTCTCTTAACCCTTTCAAGCTTAACAACATCCTGTAACGTGGTGACCAAAACTGAGCACAATACGGTAAATGTGGCCTTGCTAACATATAACTGTAACATGACCTCCCAACTTCTGTACTATCATAGCATTTGGAATATAAAATTACACGCTGCATCTCTAAACTAAACTAATGCCTGTGGCATTTCCAGGTTTCATATATTTGTATAAAAATTATGAGAGGCATTAACAGGGTAGACCAGCAGAACCTTTTTCGACTGGGTCGAAATGCCCTAGCTTAAATGTAAGCAGGGCGAAGTTTGATGGAAGTGTGCAGTGCACTGTTGTTTTACACAGTGGGACCCTTCTTCAGGCTCCTCATTATCTGGATGAGGAAGGGTCTCGACCTGAAACGTCACCCACCCGCTTTCTCCAGAGATGCTGCCTGACTCGCTGAGTTACTCCAGCACTCTGTGAAACTTCACTGATCCATGTTCTCCAGAGATGCTGCCTGACTCGCTGAGTTACTCCAGCACCTTTCTTTAACAACAGATAAATGGTCTGTATAGAAGAATCAGGGTAATAATGATTGATGTATTTTTTATGGGATATAAGGAGTCTGTTAATTTTGGTACTCTGGTACCGATCAATATTTGTGGTAGTCAGCCTGTCTACTAAAAATATGTTTTACACCTTTTAATGCAGTCTTATTGTCAATCTCTATCAGAAAGTAGGGCTTACCGAATGATGAATGTTAGAGAAATTCAGACCAAATAATCTATATTACTGAAAGTCTGATCTTCACCACTTCCTGTTGTTTGTCAATTGATTTTAGAAAAAACGCTGCCACTTACGGCTGTGATCTCACAGAGAGTGGTTAGTCTGTGGAAATCTCTGCCTCAGAGGGGGTTTCCCTGGATGCTTTCAAGAGAGAGCTAGATAGGGCTCTTAAAGATAGCGGCGTCTGGGGATATGGGGAGAAGGCAGGAACGGGGTACTGATTGGTGATGATCAGCCATGATCACATTAAATGGCGGTGCTGGCTCAAAGAGCCAAATGGCCTACTCCTGCACCTATTGTCTGTTGTCTATTGATTTTTGGCCATCTTACTCAGAGTCCCCCTCCGCTGCGCAAGACAAGAGTGCCCTTAATGTGGTTTGAAAATGTAGTTTGAAAATGCAAAAGTGTGTTTTGGTTTGAAAGTGCTAAAGCTGTGTTGCCTTTGGTTTAGAAAGTGCCAAAATCTAGCCGCCTTGCCTTTGGGTTTGAAAGTGCTAAAGCAAGCTGCCTTGCCTTTGGTTTTGAAAGTGCTAAATCGGGCTGACTTGCCTTTGGTTTTGAAAGTGCTAACTCGAGCTGCCTTGCGTTTGGTTTGGAAAGTGCTAAAGCGAGCCGCCTTGCCTTTGGTTTTGAAAGTGCTAAAGCGAGCTTCCTTACCTTTGTTTTTGAAATTGCTAAAGCGAGCTGCCTTGCCCAATTCGAGCTGCCTTGCCCAATTCTAGCTGCCTTGCCTAATTCTAGCTGCATTGCCTTCTATATAATTTAAAGTCTAATCTTGACCAATTAATTTAATTAGTTAAGACTAATTATTCATAGCAAAAGGATTTGAGAATAGGAGCAGGGAGGTTCTACTGCAGATGTACAGGGTCTTGGTGAGACCACACCTGGAGTATTGCGTACAGTTTTGGTCTCCTAATCTGAGGAAGAACATTCTTGCCATAGAGGGAATACAGAGAAGGTTCACCAGACTGATTCCTGGGATGGCAGGACTTCCATATGAAGAAAGACTGGATGGACTCGGCTTGTACTCGCTAGAATTTAGAAGATTGAGGAGGGATCTTATAGAAACTTACAAAATTCTTAAGGGGTTGGACAGGCTAGATGCAGGAAGATTGTTCCCGATGTTGGGGAAGTCCAGAACAAGGGGTCGCAGTTTAAGGATAAAGGGGGAAGTCTTTTTGGACCGAGATGAGAAAAACATTTTTCACACAGAGAGTGGTGAGTCTGTGGAATTCTCTGCCATAGAAGGTAGTTGAGGCCAGTTCATTGGCTATATTTAAGAGGGAGTTAGATGTGGCCCTTGTGGTTAAAGGGATCAGGGGGCATGGAGACAAGGCAGGTACAGGATACTGAGTTGGATGATCAGCAATGATCATATTAAATGGCGGTGCAGGCTCGAAGGGCCGAATGGCCTACTGCACCTATTTTCTATGTTTCTAAGACCAAAGTTGGACCATTGAAGACCGAAAAAGGTGAATTTATTATGGGGAACAAGGAAATGGCAGATGAGTTGAACAGGTACTTTGGATCTGTCTTCACTAAGGAGGACACAAACCATCTTCCTGGTAAAGTAGTGGCCAGAGGATCTGGGGTGATGGAGGAACTGAAGGAAATCCACATTGAGCAGGAAATGGTGTTGGATAGACTGATGGGACTGAAGGCTGATAAATCCCCAGGGCCTGATGGTCTGCATCCCAGGGTACATAAGGAAGTGGCTCTAGAAATCGTGGATGCATTGGTGATAATTATCCAATGTTCTATAGACTTAGGATCAGTTCCTGTGGATTGGAGGGTAGCTATTGTTATCCCATGTTTTTATAAGAAAGGCGGGAGAGAGAAAACGTAATGAGAGACTAGTTAGCCTGACATCAGTGGTGGGGAAGATGCTGGAGTCAATTATAAAAGGTGAGATAGCCGAACATTTGGATAGCAGTAACAGAATCGGTCCGAGTCAGCATGGATTTACGAAGGGGAAATCATGCTTGACTAATCTTCTGGAATTTTTTGAAGATGTAACTAGATGTAAAATGGACAAGGGAGAGCCAGTGGATGTAGTGTACCTGGACATTCAGAAAGCATTTGATAAGATCCCACATAGGAGATTAGTGGGCAAAATTAGGGCACATGGTATTGGGGATAGAGGGCTGACATGGATAGAGAAGTGGTTGGCAGACAGAAAACAAAGAGTAGGGATTAACGAGTTCCTTTCAGAATGGCAGGCAGTGACTAGTGGGGTACCGCAAGGCTCCGCGTTGGGACCGCAGCTATTTACAATATACATCAATGATTTGGATGAAGAGATTCAAAGTAACATTAGCAAATTTGCAGATGACACAAAGCTGGGTGGCAGTGTGAACTGTGAGGAGGATGCTATGAGAATGCAGGATGACTTGGACATGTTGGGGGAGTGGGCAGATGCATGGCAGTTGAAGTTTAATGCGGATAAATGTGAGGTTATCCACTTTGGTAGCAAAAACAGGAAGGCAGATTACTATCTGTCAAGTTGGGAAAAGGGGAAGTACAACGGGATCTGGGGGTCCTTGTACATCAGTCTATGAAAGTAAGCATGCAGGTACAGCACGCAGTAAAGAAAGCAAATAGCATGTTGGCCTTTATAACAAGAGGAATCGAATATAGGAGCAAAGAACAACAACTGCAGTTGTACAGAGCCCTAGTTAGACCACGCCTAGAGTATTGTGTGCAGTTTTGGTCCCCTAATTTGAGGAAGGACATTCTCAAGGACATCCCGGGATGGCGGGACTATCATATGCTGAGAGAATGGAGAAGCTGGGCTTGTAACCTCTGGAGTTTAGAAGGATGAGAGGGTTTCTCATTGAAACATATAAAATTGTTAAGGGACACACTAGAGGCAGGAAACATGTTCCCGATGTTGGGGGAGTCCAGAACCAGGGGCCACATTTTAAAAATAAGGAGGAAGCCATTTAGAACGGAGACGAGGAAACACTTTTTCTCACAGAGAGCGGTGAGTCTGTGGAATTCTCTGCCTCAGAGGGCGGTGGAGGCAGGTTCTCTGGATGCTTTCAAGAGAGAGCTAGAAAGGGCTCTTAAAAAATAGCGGAGTCAGGGGATATGGGGAGAAGGCAGGAACGGGGTACTGATTGGGGATGATCAGCCATGATCACATTGAATGGCGGTGCTGGCTCGAAGGGCCGAATGGCCTACTCCTGCACCTATTGTCTGTTGTCTATTGACCACTTCCTGGTTGCGCTTTATATTGATTTTAGAAAAAAACACTACTACGTACGGCTGTGATTTTTGGCCATCTTACTCAAGAGTCCCCCTCAGCTCATCAGGTGCCGAGGATTTTTCCCATCTATGAAAAATAAAAGAGTTATTAGCATTTAAAAAATGTTGTGATTCTCTCTCCTGTCAATCAAGCCATGAAGGACATGCCCCTTCTCGTGCGAGGGGGGGAAGGGACTATAAAACCCAGAAGTGTGGGTGTGGCTCAGTCTCTGCAAGATGGGGAGGGAGAGGTCACGACTCACTGTCTTTAGTGGCTTTAACCCTGCTTGACATGGAATGAAACTGCACTTGAATTTGGTGGCCTTGCACTCTGCTCGAAGTGGTAAGAAACTGCTCTTGAATTTAGTGGCCTTGCAACCTGCTTGAAATGGAATTTCAAGGAATAGCCGCGAGTCAACTGCCAGCCAAACAGCCGTGAGTGAGTGAGCTGCCAGCACAACAGGCTTGAGTGACTGAGCTGCCAGCCCAATAATCCATTCGGCCCACAATGTCCATACTAGCCCTCTGGAAACCTGTCGCTTCAGCGCACAACACCCATACTAGCGCTCCAGACCCCCCCCCCCCCCACTGACCACCAATATTGGAATTGGTGGAGAGGTGGAATATTGCGTTGGGGAACCAGCCCTCCCGTGTGATGCTGGGACCCAATGGGTCCCACTCAGTCTAGTACTTGAAAGAAGTAAATAAAATTAGGATAGGCATAGATATGGTAGACAGAACTTTTTTTTGTGGGTGGAAATGCCACAGGCATTAGTTTAGTTTAGAGATGCATTGCAGAAACCGGCCCTTTGGTCCATTAGTCCACACTGACCATTGATCACCTGCACACTAATCCCATGTCATCCGACCTTCTCATCCCATACACTAGGCAATTTACAGAAGCCAATTAACCTACATACCTGGATAGACACAAAATGCTGGAGTAACTCAGCGGGACAGACAGCATCTCTGGATAGAAGGAATAGGTGATGTTTCGGGTCGAGACCCTCTTCAGGTCTCGACCTGAAACGTCTATCCATTCCGTCTATCCAGAGATGCTGCCTGTCCCGCTGAGTTACTCCAGCAGGGAGTAAACCAGCATCTGCAGTTCCTTCCTACACTAACCTACAAACCTGTGTGTCTTTGGTGTGTGGGTGGAGACCTGAGCACCCGGAGAAAACCCACGCGGTCACAGGGAGAACGTACAAACTCCGGACAGACAGCACCCATAACCAGGATCGAACCCAGCTAGGTCTCTGGCCGCTGTGAGGCAGCAACTCTACCGCTGCTCCGCTGTGCATCATTTCAATTTGGCACCGTGTTTTATGTTCTACAAAATTATTCTTTAAAACATGGTAACAAATCCCCAAAGTAATATTTCCTGAAAAATGTCTATTTTAAATCTTTGAATTTAAATCATATTAAATGTTATTGCGGAAATGCTTTCCTCAATATTGCAGTATAATTAATTTGACTATTGGTGTTTAAGCGGAGAGAATAAGCTACAATCAATCATCTCAGGGACAGAAGTTAACCCAGATTAATTCAGTCTGATGTTAAAATTCCCGTTGCTCTTTCAAGTCAGTTCCAAAACGCATCAGTGTATTTTACACGCACAGATCAATAGAGTTAGTTCATGGCTGATTTACACTTTAGAGATACAACGCGGAAACAGGCTCTTCCGTCCCCTGACTCTGAGCTGACCAGTTATAATAATAATAATAATAATAATACATTTTATTTTCGGGCGCCTTTCAAATCTCAAGGTCACCTTACAAAGATTAAACAGAAGAGAAAAAAAAACATATAGTCGGAGAAAAAATAAATAATAAGGACATCATCAAAACACAAATTAAAGATAGAAATCGTTCCAAAGACACAAAATCAAAAAATCAAAAAAAACACAATGTGAAGAGGGAGCAGCGGCAGCTAAAGCGTGCCAGCGTCCATTCTCTCCTCCGACAGCCATCTTGGACACAGACTAACAAAGTACCTTACACACAGAAAAATCATCCAGCACAATGTCCAGTCCCCAACACCAGTTCTCCCAAAAGTCAGGCCTATTAAGGCCATCGCTGTTGCCTCAACGGAGGCCCGATGTTCTTGGCCGTTCTAGCCGGGTGGTCTTGCCCCGGTGTCTTTAGTAACTTGTCAGTTTCTTTGTTAACTTTAGTAACTTTGTCAGTTTCTTTAGTAACTTCTTTAGTAACTTGTCAGTTTCTTTGTTGAACTAAATTAAGGCGCATGTTGCAATCAAAATTGGTTGGGAATAAAGCAAAACTGTAAGAAAGACGACTGCCCCTCCTTTTCAAGAGCAGCCAGCTCACAGTGATCGCCCCGTATACTAGCACTATCTTACACATTAGGGACAATTTACAATTTTATCAAAGCCAATTAACCTACAAACCCGTATAAACTTCATTACGTTATTAAGGATGTCCATATTACACGGATAGGATAGGTTTGGAAGGATATGGATGAAATGCTGGCAGGTGGAACTGGTGTAGATGGGACATGTTGGCCACTGTGGGCAAGTTGGGCCGAAGGGCCAGTTTCCACACTGTATCACTCTATAACTCTATGAAAGAGAGGCTGAAGAATTTCCAGCGCAGTTGGATAACCAATACATCAGCTTTAAATTAACTTTGTCGGACAGAGCATTTAAAATTCATTGATTCCAAAGCTGTGTTAAAACTCTGCAGATTTGACGGGTTCCACCGTGATCTCCGAGAGGGACTTGAATAAATATACAGCAAAGTAAAAATAGCAGAGCTATGGAGAAGGGAGCAATGGATGAAACAAGTGAGACACAAAAAGCTGGAGTAACTCAGCGGGATAGGCAACATCTCCGGAGAGAAGGAATGGGTGACGTTTCGGGTCGAGACCCGAAACGTCACCCATTCCTTCTCTCCAGAGATACTGCCTGTCCCGCTGAGTTACTCCAGATTTTTGTGTCTACGATTTAAAACCAGCATCTGCAGTTCCTTCCGACACATGAAACAAGTGAGTAGCTGTAGCGGAGGCTACAATATTCAGTTTAGTTTATTGTCACGTGTACCGAGGGACAGTGAAAAGCTTTTGTTGTGTGCTAACCAGTCAATGGAAAGACTATACATGGCTACATTCGAGCCATAACGTTTAGTGCAAGGTACAGCCAGCAATGTAGCAGAGGCAACAACTCGTATTGAGTGGCCTCCCATAGGCTTCAGAGATACAGCGCTGAATCAGGCCCTTCGGCCCTCCGAGTCTGTGCCGACCAGCGATCACCCCGTACACTAACACTATCCGATACCCTAGGGACTATATACTATTTACAGAAGCCAATTGACCTACAAATCTGCACGTCTTTGGAGTGTGGGAGGAAACCGGAGCGCCTGTAGAAAACCCACGCAGGTCACGGGGAGAACGTATAAACTCCGTACAGACAGCACCTCCCCTAGTCAGGATTGAACCCGGGTCTCTGGCGATGTAAGGCAGCAACTCCACCGCTGTGCCTCCCTAGGATGGTTCACTTGCTGTTATCAGGCAACTGAACCATGCTATCAGCATCTAGAGAGCAGTCCTGTCTCATAGAAGACCCTTAGACTCTTTTTATTCGGACTTTACTGGACTTTATCTAAATGTTCCTCCCTTTACATAGAAACATAGAAATTAGGTACAGGAGTAGGCCATTCGGCCCTTCGAGCCTGCACCGCCATTCAATATGATCATGGCTGATCATCCAACTCAGTATCCCGTACCTGCCTTCTCTCCATACCCCCTGATCCCCTTAGCCACAAGGGCCACATCTAACTCCCTCTTAAATATAGCCAATGAACTGGCCTCAACTACCCTCTGTGGCAGAGAGTTCCAGAGAGTCACCACTCTCTGTGTGAAAAAAGTTCTTCTCATCTCGGTTTTAAAGGATTTCCCCCTTATCCTTAAGCTGTGACCCCTTGTCCTGGACTTCCCCAACATCGAGAACAATCTTCCTGCATCTAGCCTGTCCAACCCCTTAAGATTATTGTAAGTATCTATAAGATCCCCTCTCAATCTTCTAAATTCTAGAGAGTATAAACCAAGTCTATCCAGTCTTTCTTCATAAGTCAGTCCTGACATCCCAGGAATCAGTCTGGTGAACCGTCTCTGCACTCCCTCTATGGCAATAATGTCCTTCCTCAGATTTGGAGACCAAAACTGTACGCAATACTCCAGGTGTGGTCTCACCAAGACCCTGTACAACTGCAGTAGAACCTCCCTGCTCCTATACTCAAATCCTTTTGCAATGAAAGCTAACATACCATTCACTTTCTTTACTGCCTGCTGCACCTGCATGCCTACCTTCAATGACTGGTGTACCATGACACCAAGGTCTCGCTGCATCTCCCCCTTTCCCAATCGGCCACCATTTAGATAATCCTGTATATGTACACTGTGGACGGCTTGAGTGTAATCTGGTATAGTCTTTCTGCCGTCTGGATAGCAGGTGACGAAATGCTTTTCACTGTACCTCAGTACACGTGACAATAAACTAAACTTTCTGCTACTGTAATCATTCCATAATGGCCTGATTTTGAAATATGTGAAGCTTGCATAACAAAAAGGAAAGTTGATCTCCAAAACGTAGGTGACCTTGAGAAAACTCCTGCCCAATAACGTCCACACTGTAAATGATATCAGTAAAGCTCTCGATAAAGGGTGAGGAGGATATTGAATTTTACGGCAACCAACTATATTGTATTTCCAGTAGCCGGGATCAATAAATCCTCTGACACTAAACATCAAGTCCGGGAATAGAGTGAAGCTGCTACCTATTCAAACCTTTCCTGGTATCGGAAACCCAAATGGGAAAGGCCGGCACGGTGGCACAGCGGTAGAGTTGCTGCCATAGAAACATAGAAAATAGGTGCAGGAGTAGGCCATTCGGCCCTTCGAGCCTGCACCGCCATTCAATATGATCATGGCTGATCATCCAACTCAGTATCCTGTTCCTGCCTTCTCTTCATACCCCCTGATCCCTTTAGCCACAAGGGGCACATCTAACTCCCTCTTAAATATAGCCAATGAACTGGCCTCAACTACTTTCTGTGGCAGAGAATTCCACAGATTCACCGCTCTCTGTGTAAAAAATGTTTTCCTCATCTCGGTCCTAAAAGATGTCTCCCTTATCCTTAAACTGTGACCCCTTGTTCTGGACTTCCCCAACATCGGGAACAGTCTTCCTGCATCTAGCCTGTCCAACCCCTTAAGAATTTTGTAAGTTTCTATAAGATCAATGAGAGGATATCTTATTGAAACATATAAGATTATTAAGAGTTTGGACATGCTAGAGGCAGGAAACATGTTCCCGATGTTGGGGGAGTCCAGAACCAGGGGCCACAATTTAAGAGTAAGGGGTAAACCATTTAAACTGGAGATGAGGAAACACTTTTTTTCACAGAGAGTTGTGAGTGTGGAATTCTCTGCCTCAGAGGGGGGTGGAGGCTGGTTCTCTGGATACTGTCAAGAGAGAGCTAGATAGAGCCCTGAAAGATAGCGGAGTCAGGGGATATGTGGAGAAGGCAGGAACGGGGTACTGATTGTGGATGATCAGCCATGATCACATTGAATGGCCGAATTCCTGCCAGTGCTTTGTACATTGTTTATTGACTGGCATTGACTGTGAGCTTTACTGAGGTAGGTGCATTGCTGAATAATTAATAAGGAGGAAGAAAGATTCAGATACTTTGGTCTGCACTAAAATGTACAGAAGTGTCCTTATCGATAAACACTGGGAAAGCTATCGTGACCGGACCACTAATCTATTGAGTTTAAGAAACATGCTGACCATCAGAGACACAAGACTGCAGATGTTAGCTGGCTGCGTTTTCTTTGTGGACTGTCCGTCTATATTTGGTTTGGTTTAGTTTGGTCTAGAGATACACCGCGGAAACAGGCCCATCGGCCCGCCGTGTCAGCGATCACCTTCCAGCGATCATCGCGCATTAACACTCTCCTGCACACACTAGCGACAATTTACATTTGTACCAAAGCCAATTAACCTACAAACCTGTACGTCTCTGGGGGTGTGGGAGGAAACCGGAGCACCCGGAGAAAACCCACGCGGTCACGGGGAGAACGTACAAACTCCGCACAGACAGCGCCCGTAGTCACGATGGAACCCGGGTTTCCGGCGCCGTGAGGCAGCGTCTCTACCGCTGCGCCACCGTGATGATTAACATTTGTTTAAGAAGGAACTGCAGATGCTGGAAAATCAAAGGCAGACAAAAATGCTGGAGAAACTCAGCGGGTGAGGCAGCATCTATGGAGCGAAGGAAATAGGCAAAATTTCGGGTCGAGACCCTTCTTCAGACTCCAGACTATGGATTAACATTTGTACCCTAACAGAATCATGTTCTGTGGCTTCCAGTGGAGAACACACAATCTTTTAGTTTGTGAAGTGTTGCCCGGAGATGTGAACTTTGTGTCACAATGTCACTGATTATTGAATTCCCATTTGTTTTCTACCGATGACCCGACATTAATCAGACAACATGGAAATGGCCATTCGGACCAATTCACCCACACCGACCATCTACACTAGTCACACCTGCCTGCGTTTGGCCCATATCCCTCTAAACCTGTTCCATCCATGTACCTGTCTCACTTTCTTAAATGTTGCGATAGTACCTGCCCCAACCAACTACCTCCTCCGGCAGCTCGTTCCAAACACCCACCACCCTTTGTGTGAAAAAGTCACAAAAAGTTACCCCTCAGATCACAAAAAGTTACCCCTCTACCCCAAAAGTTACCCTTCTTAATCTTTCCCCCTTCACCTTAAACCAATGGATAGAGTTAGATAGGGCTCTTAAAGATTGCGGAGTCAAGGGATATGGGGAGAAGGCAGGAACGGGGTACTGATTGTGGATGATCAGCCATGATCACAGTGAATAGCATTGCTGGCTCGAAGGGCTGAATGGCCTACTGCTGTGGCCTATTGTCTATTGTCTATGATCTCTGGTTCTCGATTCCCCTACTCTGGGCAAGAGACTCTGTGCATCTACCTGATCTATTCCTCTCATGATTTTATACACCTCTAAACGATCACCCCTCATCCTCCTGCGCTCCAAGGAATAAAGATCCAGCCCTGCTCAACCTCTCCCCATAGCTCAGACCCTCGAGTCCTGGCAACATCCTCGTAAATCTTCTTTCCAGCTTGACATTTCTGTACAGCGGCCAATAATAAGAATAAAAGCAGACAGGCCGTCTAACATCAAAACATTTGTTGAAATCAACAAACTCAAGAATCCCACGCATCCAAATCGATTCCGGAAAATGTAGAACCCAAATACTGCAGATGTGGTTTGTACCAAAGACGTTTCACAGAGTGCTGGAGTAACTCAGCGGGTCAGGCAGCATCTCTGGAGAACATGGATAGATGACGTTTCACAGAGTGCTGGAGTAACTCAGCGGGTCAGGCAGCATCTCTGGAGAACATGGATAGGTGACGTTTCACAGAGTGCTGGAGTAACTCAGCGGGTCAGGCAGCATCTGTGGAGAACATGGATAGGTGACGTTTTGGGTCGGAACTGTCAGTGGATATATTTAAGGCAGAAATAAATAGATTCTTGATTAGCACGGATGTCTGGTGTTATGGGGAGAAGGCAGGAGAATGGGATTAGGAGGGAGAGATAGATCAGTCATCATTGAATGGCGGAGTAGACTTGATGGGCCGAATGGCCTAATTCTGCTCCTATCACTTATGATCTTATGAACATTTCGTTAGACCTACGATTCCTTGTTTCTATAGTTCTTGAAGGCAATTGTGATGTGCTTAAAATAGCAGGAATCTCTCATGGACTAGTCCAACAACATCAGGACATTGTAGAAACAAACTGCAAACACTGGGGAACAAATAAGACACAAAATGCTGGAGTAACGCAGTGGGTCAGGCAGCATCTGTGGAGAACATGCGTAGGTAACGTTTCAGGTCAGGACTCTTCTTCAGAATGATGGTCTGAAGGCTGAAGAAGGCTCCCAACACTAAACGTCACCTATCCATGTCCTCCTTCGGCCCACCGAGTTCGCACCGACCCTGTACTCTAGCCCTATCCTAAATGCTAGGGACAATTTACGATTTAACAGAGGCCAATTAACCTACAAACCTGAACGTCTTTGGAGTATGGGAGGAAACCGAAGATCTCGGAGAAAACCCACGCAGGTCATGGGGGAAACGTACAGACTCTGTACAGACAGCACCCGTAGTCAGGATCGAACCCGGGTCTCTGGTGCAGTAAGGCAGGAACTCAGCCGCTGCGCCACCATGCCACCAGGTGAGAAGGTGTATTAATGTAATATCTAATTAAATTGCCTTATTAATTGCAAGGATACTATATTCTTTTATCCGTGCAATGAGTTCCTTTGCTTATGTTTCAGGTCTTTAGTTTAGCTTCGAGTTTAGGGCCTGTCCCACTGTCACGAGGTAATTCACGAATTCTCCCAAGTTTCCCCCCTGATTCAAACTCGCAGAATGTTCGTAACGAGCCCGTAGGAGTTGGTAGATATATCGTAGCGGCTCGTTATGCCAGCAGTAGGTACTCGTGGCATCAGGTAAGTCGGGACGTTTTTTCCAGCCCGATACAAAATGTCCACGGGTAAAAAAATGGTCGGGATGAACGAAATTGCAACTTTTTACTCGTGAGGAGGGCATCGAAATAGTCGTGGGAATTCGTAGACAAACTCGTAGGAGTTCGTGAACATAGTCGTGGAAAGTCGTAGGAGTTCGTAGATCACCACAATCTTGGTTTTATTTTGGTCCTCTAAACTCGGCAGAGGTTTTGAACTAAGTTGTGAAAGTGGGACAGGCCCTTTTGGTTTAGAGATAGAAACATAGAAAATAGGTGCAGGAGTAGGCCATTCGGCCCTTCGAGCCTGCACCGCCATTCAATATGATCATGGCTGATCATCCAACTCAGTATCCAGTACCTGCCTTCTCTCCATACCCCCTGATCCCCTTAGCCACAAGGGCCACATCTAACTCCCTCTTAAATATAGCCAATGAACTGGCCTCAACTACCTTCTGTGGCAGAGAATTCCACAGATTCACCACTCTCTGTGTGAAAAATGTTTTTCTCATCTCGGTCCTAAAAGATTTCCCCCTTATCCTTAAACTGTGACCCCTTGTTCTGGACTTCCCCAACATCGGGAACAATCTTCCTGCATCTAGCCTGTCCAACCCCTTAAGAATGTTGTAAGTTTCTATAAGAACCCCCCTCGATCTTCTAAATTCTAGCGAGTACAAGCCGAGTCTATCCAATCTTTCTTCATATGAAAGATACAGCAAGGAAACGGGCTCTTTGGCCCAACCAGCCTATGCCGACCACTGATCGCCCATTCACACTAGTTTTGTTGTCCCATTTGCTCACCCACTCCCTACACACGAGGGGCAATTGTAGGTCTGGAAACAGGTTTAGACTGTCGTCAATGATCGCTATTATGCAGCTGAGAATAAATAGCACTCATCTCGGATTAGATCCCAGAGAAAATAATTTATTTCGCAATTCATAGTGTAAATTATAATTTCTGAGTAAAATGTGATGGATGAGGTAAGAGTCCCCAAACACAGTTGCCAGCTAATTCCATCCATTCCTAATTCCCTTCATGTAAGGGGCTGTTTTATTTTGTGTTTCTTACTGACTGTGATGGAGTTCTGTCATAACTCCCATTGTTTTTCACACAAACTCTGATGGGTATTATTAGGCAAAATTGCATTGGCCGGATGATCCAGTTAATCATTTATAATAACGCAACATTCCCCCCTGAGAATTAAAACAAAAATGACAAATTACTTCCTTCGCTCTTCTTGCCTTTATGAAGAGCTGGTCATAGACCGCCGTAAGCAGGGCTGGAGGGCAAGGTGTATGCCCATCGAGGTTGGCTGCTGAGGTTTTTGCAGGTCCAGGTTAAATCCCGGGATGGCGGGACTGTCATATGCTGAGAGAATGGAGCAGCTGGGCTTGTACATTCTGGAGTTTAGAAGGATGAGAGGGTATCTCATTGAAACATATAAGATTGTTAAGGGCTTGGGCACGCTAGAGGCAGGAGACATGTTCCCGATGTGGGGGGAGTCCAGAACCAGGGGCCACAGTTTAAGAATAAGGAGTAAGCCATTTACAAAGGAGACGAGGAAACACTTTTTCTCACAGAGAGTGGTGAATCTATGGAATTCTCTGCCTCAGAGGGCGGTGGAGGCAGGTTCTCTGGATGCTTTAAAGAGAGAGTTAGATAGAGCTCTTAAAAATAGCAGAGTCAGGGGATATGGGGAGAAGGCAGGAACAGTGTACTGATTGGGGATGATCAGCCATGATCACATTGAATGGCGGTGCTGGCTCGAAGGGCCAAATGGCCTACTCCTGCACCTATTGTCTATTGTCTGTTGACAATGGCTCTACAAAGCCTTGAGTGCACTGGGCTTCAACAGACTGGAGAGGAGAAGAGCCATCAAGATCACCACAGAGGCAGCGGAGGAGAAAGCATCGAAATGGCTCTGGATCAGGAGAGGAGGTCCATGGGGGAAGCGAATGCCACCTGAACACAAGTCCTGGTCTGATCAACCACAGCTGGGTCGCTTGGGCGAGGGTGTCTGATGTTGAAAGACCCGAAACACCCAATGACCCCCAGTTACATCACTGATGATGTGTTCAGGAGCATCAAGAGATGTCATTTTATTAAAATGCAAAAATAAGGCTTATTTGCAAATCTTAAACTAAGTTTATTAAGTCCCTATACAGTCAGGTTAAGAAAAGCTATTAGAATCCACTAGAATAAGTGGTAAGCCATTTAGAACGGAGATGACAAAACACTTTTTCACACAGAGCGTTGTGAGTCTGTGGAATTCTCTGCCTCAGAGGATGGTGGAGGCCCGGTTCTCTGGATGCTTTCAAGAGAGAGCTGGATAGGCCTCTTGAAGATAGTGGTGTCATGGGATATGGGGAGAAGGCAGGAACGGGGTACTGATTGGGGATGATCACATTGAATGGCGATGCTGGCTCGAAGGACTGAATCCTTTATTTATTTACGTTTCTGTGTGACATTCACTTTCTCTCATGGTAAATATACTCCAATCCATTGTTAATTTAGGAGTGGTCGGCAGATGCTGGTTTACACCGAAGATAGACACAAATACCTGGGTGACATTTCGGGTCGAGACCCATCTTCAGACCATTCACAGGTACACAAAATTGCTGGAGAAACTCAGCGGGTGCAGCAGCATCTATGGAGCGAAGGAAATAGGCGACGTTTCGGGCCGAAACCCTTCTTCAGACTGATGGGGGGGGGGGGGGGGAGAGAAGGAAGGAAAAGGGGAGGAGGAGGAGCCCGAGGGCGGGGGGGGCGGGGAGGAGACACAGCTAGAGGGTTAAGGAAGGGGAGGAGACAGCAAGGGCTAGCAAAACTGGGAGAATTCAACGTTAATGCCATCAGGACGCAAGCTGCCCAGGCGGAATATGAGGTGCTTTCCTCCAATTTCCGGTGTTGCTCACTCTGGCAATGGAGGAGACCCAGGACAGAGAGGTCGGATTGGGAATGGGAGGGGGAGTTGAAGTGCTGAGCCACCGGGAGGTCAGGTTGGTTATTGCGGACTGAGCGGAGGTGTTCGGCGAAACGATCGCCCAACCTATGCTTAGTCTCCCCGATGTAAATCAGCTGACACCTAGAGCAGTGGATGCAGTGGATGAGGTTGGAGGAGATACAGGTGAACCTTTGTCACACCTGGAACGATTGCTTGGGCCCTTGAATGGAGTCGAGGGGGGAGGTGAAGGGACAGGTGTTGCATTTCTTGAGGTTGCAACGGAAAGTGCCATTCACTATTCAGACCATTCACTATTGACTGTTCACAGTGAGGTTCTCAACCCGTAACATCACCCATTCTTTCTCTCCAGAGATGCTGCCTGTCCTGCTGAGTTGCTCCAGCTTTTTATGTCTTGTCAGCGGAAAGACAATACACGATTGCTATCGAGCCATTTATAGTGCACAGATACATGATAAAAGTATTTTTAGTTTTGTTTAGACGTTATTTATTTACTTATTTATTAAAAAATGTATTTTTGTTAGAAGCACAAATGGTCCAAAAGGGAAATGATCAATTTTCGTACTGCCTCAGTTTTCACATTTTATGAATCAATAACTGGATTGGAAAAGAAGAAAAAAGTAACAAGGGAAAGAAAGAAGAAAAGAAAAAGAATGGAAAATATTACAAGAAAAACAAGAGAAGAAGAAAAAAGAAAACCCCCGGAACTAACGAAGGTGTGAAAGATGCGGAGATATATCCTACTACCCTTCCATACGCCCACTCACCCGACCCTAGCATCGGTTTTGACGTTTAGATTTTAGAGATACAGCGAGGAATCAGGCCCTTCAGCCCAACTTGTCCACACAATGATACCATTTATTTGTTGCCATTTGAACCTCATTGAGGTTCAAACAAAATTTGGTTCCTGCAGTTATACACACAAGAAAAAGAACCAAGACACAACACAATTTACACAAACATCCATCACAGTGAATCTCCTCCTCACTGTGATGGAAGGCAAAGTCTTATCTCCCCTGCACTCCTCATTCTCATCCCGATGTCAGAGTCAAAGCCCCCGGCGGGCGCTGCTAAGTGTCCTGCGGCCATTAAAGCCGCGCTGGGTGATGCAAGGCTGCGCTCCGGGTCTTGGTGTTGGAGCCCCCGCTGGCTCAATGGGCCGAATGGCCTACTCCTGCACCTATTGTCTATTGTCTATTGTGTCTACCTGATCTGTTCCTCTCTTAATTTTTTACACTTCCCACTTTCCGAACGTTCCTTTGCCCGCAAATAACCTTGTCCTGTCAACTTGAGCGAGTTCCTGTCTGAGACCATTAAAGTTGGCCTTGGCCCAATTCAGAATTTTAACTCGTGAACCCACCTCGTCTTTTAGTTTAGTTTAGTTTGGAGACATGGCGCGGAAACAGGCCTTTCGGCCCACCTAGTCCGCACCGACCTTCGATTCCCGCACATTAACACTACACTATACACACTAGCGACAATTTAACAGTTACACCAACAAACATGCACGTCTTTGGAGTGTGGGAGGGCACTGAAGATCTTGGAGAAAACCCACGCAGGTCACGGGGAGAACGTACAAACTCAGTACAGACAGCACCCGTAGTCAGGATCGAACCCGGGTCCTCTGGCGCTGTAAGGCAGCAACTCTACCGCTGCGCCACCGTGCCGCCCTCTTTATCCATAACTATTTTAAAACCATTAGAACCGTGGTCCAAAGCGGCTCGCCCACGGACACTTCACACAAGTTTCTAAGAGTAGATCAAGCTTTACCTTCTCCTGTGCAGGGCCCTCTACATATTACCTGAGGAAACTTTCTTGAACACATCTGATTCTATGATTAAACTTCGCCCCGTCTATGGCACTGGTGACAGTCTAGGACCAGACGTCATAGCCTCAGAATTAGAGGTCTTTCATTTAGGAAGAAGATGAGGTGAAATTTCTTTAGTCAGAGGGTGGTGAATCGGTGGAATTCATTGCCACAGACGGCTGTGGAGGCCAAGTCATTGGATATTTTTAAGAGATAGATAGATTCTTGACAAGTACGGGTGTCAAGGGTTATGGGGAGAAGGCAGGAGAATGAGGTTAGGAGGGAGAGATAGAGCAACCATGATTGAGCGGCGGAGTAGACTTGATGGGCCGAATGGCCTCATTCTGCTTCAATCGAAGTTATGACAGTCCCAGTCTCTAATGGGAAAGTTAAAATCTGTTGCTCTGATAATGTGATTAGTCTTGCAGCTGCCTGCAATCACTTCCTTAGTCATCCGACTGTGACATTAGGCCAGCTGGGTTTATTTTCCTTTGTAATGTGGAGAGGAGGACACGCCCAGATACTCAGTTGGGCACGACTTTCTTTTTTCAAAAATAAACTTTGTTCAGAACAAAAAATACAGATCCACCACCGATATTTCCGGCACCCTTGATTTTAAGAGACTTTTGGATAGGCACACGGATATGGAGGAACATGGATCAAGATTCATAGAAACATAGAAACATAGAAAATAGGTGCAGGAGTAGGCCATTCGGCCCTTCAAGCCTGCACCGCCATTCGATATGATCATGGCTGATCATCCAACTCAGTATCCTGTACCTGCCTTCTCTCCATACCCCCTGATCCCTTTAGCCACAAGGGCCACATCTAACTCCCTCTTAAATATAGCCAATTAACTGGCCTCAACTACATTCTGTGGCAGAGAATTCCACAGATTCACCACTCTCTGTGTAAAAAATGATTTTCTCATCTCGGTCCTAAAACACTTCCCTCTTATCCTTAAACTGTGACCCCTAGTTCTTGACTTCCCCAACATCGGGAATAATCTTCCTGCATCTAGCCTGTCCAACCCCTTAAGAATTTTGTGAGTTTCTATAAGATCCCCCCTCAGTCTTCTAAATTCTAGCGGGTACAAGCCAAGCCCATCCAGTCTTTCTTCATATGAAAGTCCTGCCATCCCAGGAATCAGTCTGGTGAACCTTCTCTGTACTCCCTCTATGGCAAGAATGTCTTTCCTCAGATTAGGAGACCAAAACTGTACGCAATACTCCAGGTGTGGTCTCACCAAGACCCTGTACAACTGCAGTAGAACCTCCCTGCTCCTACACTCAAATCCTTTTGCTATGAATGCTAACATACCATTCGCTTTCTTCGCTGCCTGCTGCACCTGCATGCCTACTTTCAATGACTGGTGTACCATGACACCCAGGTCTCGTTGCATCTCCCCTTTTCCCAATCGGCCACCATTCAGATAATAGTCTACTTTCCTGTTTTTGCCACCAAAGTGGATAATCTCACATTTATCCACATTATACTGCATCTGCCATGCATTTGCCCACTCACCCAGCCTATCCAAGTCACCTTGCAGCCTCCTAGCATCCTCCTCACAGCTAACACTGCCCCCCAGCTTTGTGTCATCCGCAAACTTGGAGATGTTGCATTCAATTCCCTCGTCCAGATCATTAAAATATATTGTAAATAGCTGGGGTCCCAGCACTGAGCCTTGCAGTACCCCACTTGTCACTGCCTGCCATTCTGAAAAGGACCCGTTTACTCCTACTCTTTGCTTCCTGTCTGCCAGCCAGTTCTCTATCCACATCAATACTGAACCCCCAATACCATGTGCTTTTAGTTTGTATACTAATCTCTTATGTGGGACCTTGTCGAAAGCCTTTTGAAAGTCCAGATATAACACATCCACTGTTTCTCCCTTATCCTCTCTACTAGTTACATCCTCGAAAAATTCTATAAGATTCGTCAGACATGTTTTAGCTTCATAAATCCATGCTGACTTTGTCCAATGATTTCACCACTTTCCATGTGTGCTGCTATCCCATCTTTAATAACTAGAATTTTCCCTACCATCGATGTTAGACTAACTGATCTGCAATTCCCCGTTTTCTCTCTCCCTCCCTTTTTAAAAAGTGGGGTTACATTAGCTACCCTCCAATCCTCAGGAACTACTCCAGAATCTAAAGAGTTTTGAAAAATTATCACTAATGCATCCACTATTTCTGCGGCTACTTCCTTGAGTACTCTGGGATGCAACTTATCTGGCCCTGGGGATTTATCGGCCTTTAATCCATTCAATTTACCTAACACCACTTCCCGGCTAACCTGGATTTCACTCAGTTCCTCCATCTCATTTAACCCCCGGTCCCTTGCTATTTCCGGCAGATTATTTATGTCTTACTTAGTGAAGACAGAACCAAAGTATTTATTCAATTGGTCTGCCATGTCCTTGTTCCCCATGATCAATTCACCTGTTTCTGACTGCTAGGGACCTACATTTGTTTTAACTAATCTTTTCCTCTTCACATATCTATAAAAACTTTTGCAGTCAGTTTTCATGTTCCCTGCCAGTTTTCTTTCATAATATATTTTCACTTTCCTAATTAAGCCTTTTGTCCTCCTCAGCTGGACTCTGAATTTCTCCCAGTCCTCTGGTAGGCTGCTTTTTTCTGGCTAATTTGTATGCTTCATCTTTTGTTTTGATACTATCCCTGATTTCCCTTGTTATCCAGGGATGCACTACCTTCCCTGATTTATTCTTTTGCCATTCAATATCCATGAGTTTATTGTCATGTGTCCCTGATAGGACAATGAAATTCTTGCTTTGCTTCAGCACAACAGAAAATAGTAGGCATTGACTACAAAACAGATCAGTGTGTCCATATACCATTATATAAATTATATAATATATAAATATATACACACATGAATGAATAAACTGATAAAGTGCAAATAACAGATAATGGGCTATTAATGTTCAGAGTTTTGTCCGAACCAAGTTTAATAGCCTGATGGCTGTGGGGAAGTAGCTATTCCTGAACCTGGTCGTTGCAGTCTTCAGGCTCCTGTACCTGAAGGTAGCGGGGAGATGAGTGTGTGGCCTGCAAGATCACTTGCAGGCAGATGAGATTAGATTGACGACTTTCTGTTCGGCACGGACATTGCGGGCTGAAGGGCCTGTTCCTGTGCTGTACTGCTCTCTGCTCTAAGTCATAGAGTCATACAGCATGGAAACATGTGCACCAACTCGCCCCACAGCCCTGCCTTTCACTGTGAAGGTCCTGCCCTCATTTGACTTCCGGAAATACAACACCTCGCACTTATCTGCTTTAAATTCCATTGTGATCGAAACCCCAACTCAACCGCAGCTTAGTCGGCGCAGCGGTAGAGTCGGGCGGAAAACTCGGCGGGGCCAGAGGGGACACGTCCCCCCTCTGTTTTGAGAGGTGGGGTACACCCCCCCCCTAGTTTTTGTAATCCGGATTATAAAACCCGGTGAAATCTCCGCTTTCCGCGAGACAATGGGGGTGGGACTGATGATCGAGGGCGCCGATTGGACGAGAGAGACATCGGTCAGCAGGCAATGGGGGCGGGACATGATGATTCAGCGCGATGATTGGAGGAGTAGGGGGTGGGTGGGACTGAGGATAGAGTGCAGTGATTGGAGGAGGGAGACGTGGCACAGACATGCGCCTCATCCGTAGCCAGGATCTATCCCGGCGGGGTCTCCGGCGCTGTCCCGTCCCCTCCCGAGTGCCCCCCCCCCCCCCCTGAAGCAGCGCTGGTGTCCCGTCAGTCGAGACAGGGCTGGAGGTTAACCCGGCGAGCCAGGCAGAGTTGAGCTGCGTTTAGCGCTGGATTGAGCCTCCGAAGCCTCGTGCATGTTTGTGTGTGAGCGCATGCACGCGTGGCCGCCAAAAAAATGGTGTCCCCCGGTCCCCTCCATGTTTTGATAGCGGGTATCCGCTCTTGGATGGAGTTGCTGCCTCACAGCACCAGAGGGCAGGGTTCGATCCTAACCGCGGGTGCTGTCTGTGTGGAGTTTGTACGTTCTCCCCGTGAGCTTGCGTGGGTTTTCTCCGAGATCTTCGGTTTCTTCCCGCACTCCAGAGACGTGCGGGTTTGTAGGTTAATTGGCTTGGTATAAGCGTGAAATGATCCCAAGGGTGTGTGGAGTAGTGTTAGTGGGCGGGGATCGGTGGTCACAGCGGACTGGGGCCAAAGGGCCTGTTTCCGCGCTGTATCTCTAAACTAGAAATCGAAACGTGATGGGATTGAAAATGTAAGGAGGCAAAATGTTAAAGTGGCCAGAATAGAAGTCAAATTGCTGGCGTTCATTCATTCAGTGCGTAGGACGGAACTGCAGATGCTGGTTTACACCGTAGACATAAAATGCTGGGGTAACTCAGCGGGACAGGCAGCATCTCTGGGGAGAATGTCCGGGTAAAGTTTCAGATATTTGCTGTGTCGGTCCTGCCCCGATTTGAATCCTAATATGCAATACCTGGCTTTTTGTTTGGAACCTTCCCAACTCAACTGCAGGTTGATACCTGCTTGGGGCCAAACAAAGGGAACCAGGTGCCAGATACATTTGGGAGGTGTTATTGTTGTCTTCTGAAGAACGCAGGAAGGAGCCCAGTGCAGGGTCATTGTGATCTGACCCGTATTGTAGGCATGCCAGAGCACAACTCCTGAAGGAGGCCGTGCTGAGTCACTCGAAGCCTCCCTTGGTCACTAGGGTTACTGAGGCACCACTGTTGCTCCATAACCCAGTACGTGACTGCTTCCTCATAGAGGCAGAGTCATAGAGTCGTACAGCGCGGAAACAGGCCCTCCGGCCCAACTTGCCCACACCGTCCTACATGTCCAGTTTTGGTCTCCTAATTTGAGGAAGGACATCCTTGTGATTGAGGCAGTGTAGCGTAGGTTAACCATATAACCATATAACAATTACAGCACGGAAACAGGCCATCTCGACCCTTCTAGTCCGTGCCGAACACATAATCTCCCCTAGTCCCATATACCTGCACTCAGACCATAACCCTCCATTCCCTTCCCATCCATATAACTATCCAATTTATTTTTAAATGATAAAAACGAACCTGCCTCCACCACCTTCACTGGAAGCTCATTCCACACAGCTACCACTCTCTGAGTAAAGAAGTTCCCCCTCATGTTACCCCTAAACTTCAGTCCCTTAATTCTCATGTCATGTCCCCTTGTTTGAATCTTCCCTACTCTCAGTGGGAAAAACTTTTCCACGTCAACTCTGTCTATCCCTCTCATCATTTAAAAAACCTCTATCAAGTCCCCCCTTAACCTTCTGCGCTCCAAAGAATAAAGCCCTAACTTGTTCAACCTTTCTCTGTAACTTAGTTGCTGAAACCCAGGCAACATTCTAGTAAATCTCCTCTGTACTCTCTCTATTTTGTTGACATCCTTCCTATAATTAGGTGACCAAAATTGTACACCATACTCCAGAATTGGCCTCACCAATGCCTTATACAATTTTAACATTACATCCCAACTTCTATACTCAGGTTTACGAGGTTGATCTCTGGGATAGTGAATGGGTTAGGTTGAACGTTGACTCGGTGGGCCGAAGGGCTTGTTTCCACACTGTACCTCTAAACTAAAGACTCGGTGCGCCGTGGTGCAGCGGTAGAGTCGCTGCCTCACAGCGCCGGAGACCCGGGTCTGACCCTGACAACGGGTGCTGTCTGTGCGGAGTTTGCATGCTCTCCCCGTGACCTCCGTGAGTTTTCTCCAGGATCTTCGGTTTCCTCCCACACTCCACAATAGGCTTGTATTCACTGGAGTTTAGAAGGATGAGGGGCCATCTTATAGAGACATATAAAATTATAAAAGGACTGGACAAGCTAGATGCAGGAAAAATGTTCCCAATGTTGGGCGAGTCCAGAACCAGGGGCCACAGTCTTAGAATAAAGGGGAGGCCATTTAAAACTGAGGTGAGAAAAAACTTTTTTCATCCAGAGAGTTGTGAATTTGTGGAATTCCCGGCCACAGAGGGCAGTGGAGGCCAAGTCACTGGATGGAATTAAGAGAGAGTTGGATAGAGCTCTAGGGGCTAGTGGAGTCATGGGAGAAGGCAGGCACAGGTTATTGATTGGGGACGATCAGCCATGATCACAATGAATGGCTGTGCTGGCTCGAAGCGCCGAATGGCCTCCTCCTGCACCTATTTCCTATGTTTCTATGTCCCATCTACACTCATCCCACATGCCTGCATTTGGCCCGTATCCCTCTAAACCTGACCTATCCATGTAGCGAAGATAGGCATAAAAAGCCAGAGTAACTCAGCGGGACAGGCAGCATCTCTGGGGAGAAGGAATGGGTGACGTTTCGGGTTGAGACCCTTCTTTTCCACCATTATTGAAGTCTGCACTTCACACTGCCTCGCGTCCCAAAGGAATTTGTCATGAAGGCTTCCGACCTGAAACATCACCTATTCTTTTTCTCCAGAGATGCTACCTGACTCGATGAGTTACTCCAGCACTTTGAGTCTATCTTCGGTATAAACCAACATCTGCAGTTCCTTCCTGCACTATCCATATACCTGTCTAGGTAGCAGGCAGGTGGGACCAGTGTTGATGGGACATGTTGGTCTGTTGTGGGCAAGTTGGGCCGAAGGTCCTGTTTCCACGCTGTGTGACTCTTTGACTGAATTTGCCGAAACCAATTAACCTACAAACCGGTACGTATTTGTGGTGTGGGAGGAAACTGGAGCACCCAGAGAAAACCCACGCAGGTCACGAGCAGCTGGGACAAACTCAGTACAGACAGCACCCGTGGTGAGGATCGAACACGGGTCTCCGGCGCTGCAAGGCAGCAACTCTACCGCTGCTCTGCTATGAAGGTCTGCACTTCACGCTGCCTCAAATCCCAAAGGATTTTGTCATCAGCTCTGGGCACTGGAGTCTGATGAAGGCTTCCGTCCTGAAACGTCACCTATTCCTTTTCTCCAGAGATGCTGCTGCCTGACCCACTGAGTTACTCCAGCATTTTGTGTCCATCTTCGGTGTAAACCAGCATCTGCAGTTCCTCACTACTCACTGAATGAATGAATGCAGCAGCTTGACTTCTATTCTGGCCACTTTATATCATTTTGCATTAGTCAATTTTAATCTCATCAAGTTTCAAAAAGATTGCCCCAGCTTAAAACTGACGTTAAAAGGAAACGGCAGCTCTTCCAGGATTGATCAAGAACAATAGACAATTGGTGCAGGAGTAGGCCATTTGGCCCTTCGAGCCAGCACTGCCATGTAATGTGATCATGGCTGATCATCCCCAATCAGTACCCCGTTCCTGCCTTCTCCCCATATCCCCTGACTCCGCTATCTTTAAGAGCCCTATCCAGCTTTCTCTTAAAAGCATCCAGAGAACCTGCCTCCACCGCCCTCTGAAGCAGAGAATTCCACAGACTCACAACTCTCTGTGAGAAAAGGTGTTTCCTCGTCTCCGTTCTAAATGGCTTACCCCTTATTCTTAAACTGTGGCCCCTGGTTCTGGACTCCCCCAACATCAGGAACGGGTTTCCTGCCTCCAGCGTGTCCAAACCCTTAACAATCTTACATGTTTCAATGAGATCCCCTCTCTCATTCTTCCAAACTCCAGAGTGTACAAGCCTAGCCGCTCCATTCTCTCAGCATATGACAGTCCCGCCATCCCGGGAATTAACCTTGTAACCCTACGCGGCACTCCCTCAATAGCAAGAACGGGTCAAAGCGGTGAAATCTGAAACAAAGGGAGTTCTGTTCAACTCCAAGCAAACTATGAACTATAACAACCTATTGCACTTGATCTGTTTACCGATGTGTCATTATATATATTCTACTGTATATGGACACACTGATCTGTTGGATTTATGAATGACAATAAACTCTCTTGACTTGACTTGACTTTACTACAGAAACTGCAATACTGGTTCCCCAGTGAGTCACCATGCTATTTAGTAAAGAAATCTCTCCTTATTCACAAATTACTGGAAAAATACATGAAAACCTTTGGGACACTGCTCACGGCATCTACCCTTTCATTATGTTATGTGTTGTTTGTTGCCAATTACTCTGCTCCTTCCATTCTCATTTAATTTGAGATCAATTCATTAGTTTATTTTGGCTTGGATACCTGACAGGAATTCAAGTTGAGACACAAAAAGCTGGAGTAACTCAGCAGGACAGGCAGCATCTCTGGAAGGACAATAGACAATAGACAGTGGGTGCAGGAGTAGGCCAGCCGGTACGAGCCAGCACCGCCATTCAATGTGATTATGGCTGATCATCCCTGTTCCTGCCTTCTCCCCATATCCCCTGACTCCGCTATCTTTAAGAGCCCTATCTAACTCTGTCTTGCAAGTATCCGGAGAACCGGCCTCCACCGCCCCCTGAGGCAGAGAATTCCACACTCACAACTCTCCGTGAGAAAAAGTGGTTCCTCCTCTCCGTTCTAAATGGCCTACCCCTTATTCTTCAACAGTGGCCTCTGGTTCTGGACTCCCCCAACATCTGGAACATGTTTCCCGCCTCCAGCGTGTCCAAACCGTTAATAATCTTATGTTGTGGGTGACGTTTCGGGTCGAGACCTTCTTCTCTAGAAGGGCTCGACCCAAAACGTCACCCATCCCTTCTCTCCAGAGATGCTGCCTGTCCCGCTGAGTTACTCCAGCATCTTGTGTCTATCTTCGGTTTAAACTAGGCATCTGCAGTTCCTTCCTACACAGGAATTCAAGTTTCACTGCCTTCAAAGGGAATGGAAAGCATACAGAGACAAGATGGGGAAGAAATATTGTTTGTGCAGTAAGTTGTTAGCCTGAACAAGGGTCTCCACCCGAAACGTCACCCATTCCATGTTTCCACTAATGGGAGATTCTAGGACTAGAGGTCATAGCCTCAGATTCCTCCAACTTCCCAAAGACGTACAGGTTTGTAGGTTAATTGGCTTTGGTCAAAATTATAAATTGTCCCGAGTGTGTGTAGGATAGTGAATGGGTTAGGTTGAACGTTGACTCGGTGGGCCGAAGGGCTTGTTTCCACACTGTACCTCTAAACTAAAGACGCGGTGCGCCGTGGCGCAGCGGTAGAGTCGCTGCCTCACAGCGCCGGAGACCCGGGTCTGACCCTGACAACGGGTGCTGTCTGTGCGGAGTTTGCACGCTCTCCCCGTGACCTCCGTGAGTTTTCTCCAGGATCTTCGGTTTCCTCCCACACTCCACAATAGGCTTGTATTCACTGGAGTTTAGAAGGATGAGGGGCCATCTTATAGAAACATATAAAATTATAAAAGGACTGGACAAGCTAGATGCAGGAACAATGTTCCCAATGTTGGGCGAGTCCAGAACCAGCGGGCCACAGTCTTAGAATAAAGGGAAGGTCATTTAAGACTGAGGTGAGAAAAAATCTTTGCACCCAGAGAGTTGTGAATTTGTGGAATTCCCTGCCACAGAGGGCAGTGGAGGCCAAGTCACTGGATGGATTTAAGAGAGAGTTAGATAGAGCTCTAGGGGCTAGTGGAGTCAAGGGATATGGGGAGAAGGCAGGCACGGGTTATTAATAGGGGACGATCAGCCATGATCACAATGAATGGCGGTGCTGGCTTGAAGGGCCTCCTCCTGCACGTATTGTCTATGTTTCTATGTTTCTATGTCTCTATGGAAGAGTGGAATCAAGGGATATGGGGAGAAGGCAGGCACGGGTTATTGATAGGGGACGAATAGCCATCTCATGCACCTATTTTCTATGATTCTATGTTTCTAAAGACGTGCAGGTTTGTAGATTAATTAGCTTGGCGTATGTGTAAATTGTCCCTAGTGTGTGTAGGATAGTGTTAGTGGGAGGGGATCGCCGGTCGGTGCGGACTCGGTGGGCCGAAGGGCCTGTATCTCTAAACAAAACTGAAACTAAACTAATCTTAGCACATAGAAAATTATATCTGCTTCAGTCTAATTAATATTAACCTTTGAATACACTCCTGACCCATGTTAACAATTCAAACCTTTTATCTGCATGATTTACTGTGTCATTCAAACAATAATATATAGTTTAATTCTTGATATGATTAATATACTGTAATACACTGTGCCTTGCTTCTGATGTGCAATCGCAACATTTGTCATTGCCATGGCCTACCATTGTTTAAAGGGCAACCATTGTGTTTGCAGTTGAACAGAGAGATGTGCTGGCCATGAGTCATAGAACTGTATCATGTCGAAACAGGCCATTTGGCCCATTAGGTCCATGCTTACCCACGCACACCCTTCTGTATCAACCCCACCGCCCACTAACCCCATCAGTTACAGGATTGCATGGAGCCAGGGCAGCACACTGGTGTGTGTGTGTGTGTGTGTGTGTGTGTGTGTGTGTGTGTGTGTGTGTGTGTGTGTGTGTGTGTGTGTGTGTGTGTGTGTGTGTGTGTGTGTGTGTGTGTGTGTGTGTGTGTGTGTGTGTGTGTGTGTGTGTGTGTGTGTGTGTGTGTGTGTGTGTGTGTGTGTGTGTGTGTGTGTGTGTGTGTGTGTGTGTGTGTGTGTGTGTGTGTGTGTGTGTGTGTGTGTGTGTGTGTGTGTGTGTGTGTGTGTGTGTGTGTGCGTGTGTGTGTGTGCGTGAGTGTGTGTGGTGTGTGTGTGTGTGTGTGTGTGTGTGTGTGTGTGTGTGTGTGTGTGTGTGTGTGTGTGTGTGTGTGTGTGAGTGTGTGTCCCCCCGCAGTGTGTGCGTACGTGTGTGTGAGTGGTGTGTGTGTCCCTTGGTGTGTGTGTACGTGTGTGTGTACCTTGGTGTGTGTGTCCGTGGGTGTGTTGTAAAGTGTCCTTAGTGTGTCGGATAGAATTAGTGTACGGGGATCGCTGGTCGGCGTGGACTTGGTGGGCTGAAGGGCCTGTTTCTGCATTGTACCTTTAAACACACGCACATGCAACACTCACACACACACCCCTCACACACACAAACACACGCACGCACGTACACACACACCCCCCTCACCATAAACCTATGTCCTCTGGTCTTGAATCCTCCGCCCCGACATCTTATACACATCCATAAGATCACCCTTCATCCTCCTGCGCTCCAAGGAATAGAGTGCCAGCCTGCTCAACCTCTCCCTATAGCTCAGACCCTCAAGTCCTGGCAACATCCTCGTAAATCCTCTCTGCCCCCTTTCCAGCTTGAAAATTGTCCCCAATTCCCAAATTGTCTTTGGGATTTGGGTCTCGGAGAGAACGGTCCAGACACGAGCCGAGGTCAGGATCGAACCGGGGTCTCTGGCGCTTATGAGACAGCAGCTTTAGCAGCTGCGCCCTCGTGCTACCCAGGGGGACAAGAGTATCACAGGCACCATGTGGAAACAAAGAACTGCAGATGCTGATTTGTCCCGAAGATGGACACAAAATGCTGGAGCAACTCAGCGGGTCAGGCAGCATCTACAGTGAGAAAGGAATAGGCAATGTTTCAGGTCGAGACCCATCTTCAGACTGACCTGAAACGTCACCTATCCATGTTCTCCACAGACGCTGCCTGACAGATGCTGCCTGACCCGCTGAGTTACTCCAGCACTCGGTGAAACGTCACCTATCCATGTTCTCCACAGATGCTGCCTGACCCGCTGAGTTACTCCAGCACCTTGTGTCCAACACAGACGACAGGCAGAGTTTCTGGGCATAATTAGGTTGGAGCAGAAGACCAAAGTTAAAATTGGAACAGAGCAATGAGACTGTTGCTAGGAAATAAAATGCAGGCAAAACACTGGGCAGTCACTGTGAGAATCAGTAAACACCATGGCTGATGCATTCTCTTTTAACTTTATATTTTAAACGTACAGCATGAAAACAGGCACTTCGGCCCCTTTACCTCTCCCCTCGACTCCATCCAAGGACCCAGTCTTTCCAGGTGGGGCAGAGGTTCACTTGCACCTCCTCCAACCTCATCTACTGTATCCGCTGTTCCATGTGTCAACGTCTCTACATCGGGGAGACCAAGCGCAGGCTCGGCGATCGTTTAGCTGAACACCTCCGCTCAGTCCGTCTTAACCTACCTGATCTCCCGGTGGCTCAGCACTTCAACTCCCGCTCCCATTCCCAACCTGACCTTTCTGTCCTGGGCCTCCTCCATTGTTAAAGTGAGGCCCAGCAGAAATTGGAGGGACAGTGCCTTATATTTCGCTTGGGTAGTTTACACCCCCGCGGTATGAACATTGACCTCACTAACTTCAGATCGCCCTTGCTTTCCCTCTCTCTCCATCCCCTCCCCCATCCCAGTTCTCCCACCAGTCTTACCGTCTCCGACTACATTCTATCTCTGTCCCGCTCCCTCCACTGACATCAGTCGGAAGAAGGGTCTCGACCCGAAACATCACCCATTGCTTCTCTCCAGAGATGCTGCCCGTCCCGCTGAGTTACTCCAGCGTTTTGCGTCCACCTTCGGCCCACAGTCCACACCGACCTGTTCACGCCAGTCGCACGTTATCCAACTTTTGCACCAACTCCCTAAACGCTGGTGGCATTTTGTAGATGGCCAAAGGACAGCAGAGTTGTGCAGCTGGTTAGAGTTGCTGCCTTTTACTGTGCCAGAGACCGTGGTTCGATCCTGACCTCAGGGTACTGTCTGTGTGGAGTTTCTGCACGTTCTCGTCGTGACCACGTGGGTTTCCTCCGGGTGCTCCAGTTTCCTCCCACACTCCACTGCGGGCTTGTACGTGAATTTGTCCCCACCGTGCGAGGACTGGATGAGAAGGTGAGATAAAACATGGAACTCGTGAGAACTCGCGTGAATGGTATGGACCCGGTGGGGCCGAAGGGCCTGCTTCCATGCTGTACCTCTAAAGTTGAAGCCTACAAACTCTCACATCTTCGGAAAGTGGGAGGAAACCGGAGCACCCGGGGAAGATGAAAGATATGCAAAATAGAACGATGACCATTCTTTCATCATCATTAGTTCAAGTTCAAGTGAGTTTATTGTCATGTGTCCCTGTATAGGACAATGAAATTCTTGCTTTGCTTAAGCACACAGAACATAGTAGGCATTTACTACAAAAACAGATCAGTGTGTCCATATACCATAATATAGATATATACACACATGGATAAATAAACTGGTAAAGTGCAAATAACAGATATCAAGTGCAAATAAGTGCAAATACTTGTTTTGCATATCTTTCATCCAATTGTACTATATCTCTCTATATCACTGTCTATATCTCTCCTTTCCCTCTCCCCTGACTCCCAGTCTGAAGAAGGGTCTCGATCACAAACGTCGCCCATTGCTTCTCTCCAGAGATGCTGCATGTTTAACTAAGGGTCAGAGATCACAATAAGTTAGGTCTTTATTCTCTGGAGCGCAGAAGGTGCTGATAGAGGTCTTCCCGATGAGAGGGATAGACAGAGTCCAGTGGACAAGCTTTTTGAGAATGTCCAAACAAGAGGACATGACTTCAGAAAGGGACAGAAGTTTAGGGATAATGGGGGGAACTTCTTTACACAAGAGTGGTAGATGGGAGAGCTTCCAGGACT